>NW_021703775.1:25759666-25968922 GCF_005190385.1 Monodon monoceros | reverse complement strand
CCCTGAAGTGTACTCTAGAAATTTAGGTAAACTGGATATTTTAACACTGTTCACCATCTCTTATGAAACCAGAAGAAGAGCAGCTCTCTTATGGAATTACGGAGAACTTGTAAGGATAATACACCAATCTGCAGGAGAAAGGGAGGAGAAGAATGATGGAAATAGTTTCCTGAAAACTGTTTTTACATTATGTTTTGTTTGTTCCTGGTAAATAAATTGAAATCTTCTAAACATTAAAAAAAATCTAAACCACTAAATTCAATAATACAGGAATATAACTTTTAAAAAAAATTTCTTTGGCTGCGCAGCATGTGGGATCTCAGCTCCCCAACTAGGGATTCAACCCATGTCTGCTGCATGGGAAGCACCAAATCTTAACCTCTGGACCACCAGGGAAGTCCCAGGAATATAACTTAAAGGAGAAGTTATAAACCCCTTGGTTATATGAACTGGAGATTTTTAGTAAGAAGTCATGTATTTTAAATGACTTGGAGCTTTAAAAAAAGGAAGGAAGGAAGGAAGGAAGGAAGGAAGAAAAAAAAAAAGGGAGTTCCTTAGTGGTGCAGTGGATAAGACTCCAAGCTCCCAATGCAGGGGGTCCCGGGTTCGATCCCTGGTCAGGGGCCTAGATCTCACATGAATGCCGCAACTAAGAGTTCACGTGCCACAACTCAGGAGCTGCAACTAAGGAGCCTGCCTGCTGCAACTAAGACCCAGCACAACCAAATTAATTAATTAATTAAAAATATATATATATTAAAAAAATAAAAAGGAGGTGTGATTGAGAATCGCTTTTCTAACTTCACAGAATTTCTGTTTGTCTGTTTTTTTAATGTAGTATTCAAAAACACAGTGGCTTACTTTCAGAGGTTTCCTGGCTCCGCTGCCCTCCCTGACTTTTATCAAGACATTTCCCTTTGTGCCTGTTTTTCCTCCCAGAAGTTTCTCTTCTGTGTGGGTCACATCCTGGAAAGGAGCTCTGGCTGCTCAGTTTGAAGATGTAGAAGGGCTAGACTGCTCCATCCCTTTAGACTATTCTGGGCCCCTTGTCCTTACTCACGTTAGAGTTTGGTAAAATCTCTCCCAGTCAGCTGCTGTTCTCATATTGGCCCACAGTGCTTTCCAATGAATACCTGCTGGCATTTTGAAGAACTCCTGTCTTCATGTCCATCAGATGCTTGCTCTGTCTGACACTTCCTTTGGTACAGATGCTGGGACCAGGCAGGTCTCTGTTGGTGGTGGTCTGACACACCCTCTTGTTTTGGGGTTTCTAGTTTCTCGATAAGTGTTACCCGTGGGCACTTGGTTTTGGTTGATCTAGTTCCATGAGAGGGTTTGGTGAGATTCAAAAGCTGTGCAACTGCCTCCATCTTTCTGAAATTCTGCTCCATCATTTGCCATAATTACTTGAAATGTGGGGTCCTGTAATTTTCAGTTTCCCGAAGCAGAGCCCCATTTACACTACCCTCGTTAGGACTCTGGGTCAGAAGAGGCTTTCTGAGTCTCCTCTGTCTGATGTCTCATGTGTGTATTTGCTCAGTCCATGTTTTGAGTAGGAAGTTAAAACACAACAACCTAAAGGGCTCATGGGTTGGGGGACATTTGGCCACCATGAGAGGTGGAGTAAGCCTGTGGGCAGGGGGAGAGTCTGAAGGCAGGTCCTGGTCAGGAATGTGTATCTTTTCCTTCCCTCTTTTCCTTCTCTTTTATTGACTTTCCTAAGCATGTACAAAATGGAATCTCCAATCTGCCCTCCTCCCCAGCAAAAGACCTGGTCCATGCCCAGTTTTCTTCATCTCAGTTCATGGTAATATCATTTTTTCGGTTGCTCAGGCCAGAGACCTTCAAAATCACTTGACTCCTCTTCTTCCCTGCCAACCATGCATCAGCAAACTCTGTCTGCCTTACCTTTGAATTGTATCTAGAACTTGTGCACTTCTAACCACTTTCCTCCATTTCCACGTTAGTCCAAGTTCCCATCATTTCCTGCCCAGATTACTAGGAGAGCCTCCTAACTCAGAAGCTTCCCAAACTTTCTAGATTTACAGAGCCTTTGGTGTCTCGCCTCTAGGCTAAAAGCAATACTTAACAGTCCCATTTATTAACTAGTTGGGTGCCAATAATTAATAAGCATTTATGTTTGCAGTAGGCTGGATAACGACCACACAAAGAGATCAGATCCTAATTCCTCAAACCTATAAATATTACTACCTTATTTAGAAGAAGGATCTTTGCATATGTGATCAAATTAAGGATCTTGAGATGGGGAGGTTATCCTGGATTATCAGGGTGAGCCCTAAATGTAATCATATGCATCTTACAAAATGGAGGCAGAACGAGATTTGATAGAGACAGAAGAGGGAGAGGCAAAGTGACCATGGAAGCAAAGACTGGAGTGTTGCAGCCACCAGCCAAGCAATGCCAGCAACCACCAGAGGCTGGCAGAAGCAAGGAACGAAAACTCCCTCAAGAGGCTCTGAAGGGAGTGTAAATCCTACTGACACCTTAGTTTTGTCCCAGTGGTATTGATTTCAGACTTCTGGCCTCCAGAACTGTGAAAAAATAAATTTCTGCTTTTTAAAGCCATCAGTTGTGGTGATTTGTTAGAGCAGCCACAGGAAAAATGCTCCATTTGCACAATAATACAATGCTCCAACAACTAGGTAGACGTTTGAAAAATAATACATGTGAATTAAAAGGAAAATATTTTTATTTCACTCTGAAATAACCACAATTACTTGCTAATGGAATGTGGGGGACTGTTGGGCACTGTACAACATCTCAAACCTTAGAATTAAATTGGATGCTGCCAGACTCATTTCCTGCTCCACACTGATCTTCAATTAGTACTTGACTTTTGTTACAACTACTGCCAAAAATCCCAGGTTCACAATCATATGACAGCATTGAAAGTAGTATAGCACAACCTAATGTTGAAACTGTGAACTACCTACCAGCTAGAAGCTCACGTGGTATCTAACAGATGTCAAATATTGCTGTGAATCCTTCAAAAATTTTAAATATCCTGCTATAGGCTGGTGAATTTATGTGGTGTCCTGGGGGGTGCCCCAGTGTACCTTGTGAACCACAGTCCTGACTGGCTTTCCTATTCCCACCCTTGCCTGCCTAAAATTTGTCAACACAGCCACTGTAATGATCCTTTCAAAACATTAGTCAGATCCTGTCCTTCTTCTGCTTGAACCCTCCCACGGCTTCTCATTTTTCTCAGTGTCAAAGCCAAGGTCCCTGCAATGGCCTATGTGGCCCTACCTACATCGGGGGTCAACAAATAAACAGCCAGACAGTAAAAATGTTAGTCTCTGTGAGCCAGATTGTTTTTGTCTCAGCTATTCAACTCTGCAGTGGTAGCATGAAAGCAGCCATAGAAAATATGTAAATGAATGGGCATGGCTGTGTTCCAATAAAACTTCATTTGCAAAGACAAGTAGTTTGCTGAGCCCTGATGTACATGATCTATTGCTATGTTCCCTGTCACTCATTCCACTCCCATCACGCTCAGCCCTTGCTGGTCCTTAAGTACATCAGAGAGCTCCTGGCTCAGGGCCTTGGTACTTGCTGTTCCCTGCCTGCTGTTACCTCCAAGTCTTTACTCAAATCTTTCCAATGAGGGTTTATCTGACTGCACTATCTGAAATTACAACTGTCCCCCTGCACTTCTCCTTTCCTTCAATCTGATTCCCTTTACAGAGCCCACTTCTCCCATGGTATTTAGAATCTTCTAATATACTATGTAATTACTTATTTATCACATAATTGCTTGTAATCCATCATTCCCTCACCCATCACTAGAATATAAGATCCTTGAGGGCAGGGTTGTGTTTCTTTTTGTCTGTTTGTTGGCTAATATATGCCCAATGCCTTGAACAGTGTTTGGCACAAAGTAGGTACTCAATAAATAGTTGTTGACTGAATAAATGAATGAATGAATGAATGTTTTTCAAGGAGTATAAATACAGCAGTATGCAATTCTTTATCTTGCAATCAAACTTATAGTGGTTGGTCATATGGCAATATTTTTGTAAATAAATATGTAAACCAAATATAAAATGATAAAATCCCTCAACCCAAACTGTACAACTCAAATAGTCCTAAAGTTTCTTTTCTCATTTAACTCTTGTTGAAATTTTCAACCTTGAGAATGGCACTCTTACCTAAAACAAAAGGCTCTCAGCTATTAGGAATAAATCGTATAACTCACAGCTAACTAGCAGGTACCAAAGGAAGAAAATACGTCTAAAATAAAATTGACTGCTTATGCACAAATTTAAGCATTAATTGTAATAATACACACACATTTAAAACCTTTACAAGCATACATTAAAAACTCATTTTCCTGGGACTTCCCCGGTGGTCCACTGGTTAAGAATCTGCCTTCCAAATAAAAACAAAAAAGAATCTGCCTTCCAATGCAGGGGACACAGGTTCGATCCCCAGTCGGGGAACTAAGATCCCACATGCTGCGGGGCAACTAAACCCGTGCCTCAGCTACTGAGCCCACATGCTCTGGAGCCGATGCATCACAACTAGAGAAGCCTGCGTGCCACAACGAAGAACCAGGGCAGCCAATAAATAAATAAATAAATAAACATTGTGCTTGCATGATATATCTTTAAAAAACAAAACAAAACCTCATTTTCCCAACTAGATATTTTTCTTGGTGATAGGAGATACTATTCTTCAAAACAAACTACAGGTGGAGCCCCAAACCTCAGATTCACCTCAATGTTACTAGTTTTACCGTAGCCTTCTCAAGGAACAACTTCTTCATGAGGTAATTCCAACTCCAACTGAAAAGGAACATAATTTCCATGCATTCATAATATACACATGTGTCATACATATATTTTTGTCCCCATTGCTTTTCACAGTGACCCTTAGAGATTAAACACTCATTTTCAATACAATTTTATTGGCATTGTGACATTAAAAAGTTAGTGTTATGTCCTTTGCTAGGCAAAAAACAGTTGTCTAATACCTCAGGCCAACAATTTTGTGTAGAAAGAAACATAAACAAACTGAAGTTTTCAGAAGGAGCTTTCTTTTCCCTGATTTAGAAACCCTGGTAAGTTTAGCCAGGTTTTCAGATCAGCAGTCCCTCTTTGAATGTTGGATTTATGTGGGTGTGATAGAGGGGCTATCTGGCAGGAAAATCCTTCTCAAAATCAAAATAGTAGTTCTTTCATAAGATTCAAAATTTTAAGTTAATAAGACAATGAGGCAGAAGATCTTTTTTATTATAGCAACTGTTTTTAGAGTTTAAAGAAATTGTGGGTATTCTTCTGGACAGCAGTAGGACAAAGCAATTCAATTACTGGGTAATACAATCAGACTCCAAAGCAAACGGGTTTCTATTTCAGTTTTAAAGCATTTAGTACTTGTTAAGCACACCCATTTATGAAATAGTATGTGTAGATAAATAGAAAAGTACTTGACAATTTTGCAGTGGTCAAAAGCAAGCAAATTCATTGATATTATATAGTGGTCAAGAACAAATGTATATTGATATAATATTTCTAGACAATCTTAAATATTAAACTTTGTTCTTTAGCCTACTAATATTTTTTAAAATTTATAAAGCTGAATACTATACATTGGAGCAGGGACAAATTCAAAGGTAATATTTAACAAAATTCAGACTAGAAATTGAAACAGCTTTAAATATTAAAACATTTAATGAATATTATGATGACCAAGAACTAATATTGCTAAACTAAAACAAATGTGCACCTGCTTCTTATGTGATGGTAACCCCATGAACAGAATCAGTTAATCCATGAAAACATAGAGAGAAGTTTCTAGTAACAAGCTGATGAAGTCTTTTCTTAATGAAGCTTTGAAAGGCTTTCAGTTTGAAAAGGAAATAGTTGTAGAAGATATGCTTTTCAAATTTACGGGTAAAATTTTGTTGTAACATATGCTAAAAAAAAATTAATGATTTAACCAGTATTCAAAAAAGAACGTGAGGGGCTAAAGTGGTGTGCTAAAGTCTACAAAATGAAATTTACTTTTAGATCCTACTAGTGGAAACCACTAGAATGCTTGCTCTCCAAATACTCTTCCTCTGGAAACCTTGCCACTAACAAGGATGGACCCTAACAGCCAATGAGTCTAATGTGACCTACCTCTCTGGCCACAAAGATTTAAAACAGAACAGGACATTGAGTTTCTGAATGTGGCAATGAACAAAATTAAGGTGAAATCAAGAGCTGAGACTTGAGTAATTTCTAAAAAAAATAAGGGAATGGAAATTTAGAGAAAGTAAATTTCCACATAGAGAAGACCCGAGGATATGTATTTAGCAATAAAAATAAAAGTAAAAACACAGCTCATCTCCTGGTTTTCCAACGACTTAGTAGTATATATAGGGCATTGATAGGCTGGTGGGATAGTGTTCAACACCCAATCAATTCTGATAAACCTCATACAGTTTTCTCCAGAGAACTGGGACAAGGTAGCTTTTTAGGACTGACATAATCATTTAACATACCTCACAAATGTGAAGGACATGAAGGCATGGGGTAAGCATGAAAGTTGCCAGTCTAATTCCAATAAATGTATGATTTATGTAATAGATTTTATCTGATTCCATACTTTCTAAGCTTTTCTAAGGGATGTTGTATTACAACTTGTGTAGCGTTTCACATGGTGGAATGCATCGGTGGTTAGTGCAGACATTTTAGGTTAGCGCAGACGTTTACTGTGTCCGCGCTAACCTAAAAATAAAAGTTAGCTTGGTCATTGGGTCCTTTAATTATTTGTTTCCCCTTTCTTCCCCGTTGGTTTTGTTTTACCAAAGTGGCCGCCGACCCGCTCTCTCCTCATTGGTGGGTTTTTCCGCAGGTGGCAGCTCTAGCCCCGCCCACCAGTCGCCGCCCCTTGCCCTAAGTTCTTGAGAATTAACCGATAGACCAGAGGGAGGGGGCGGGGTGGGCGCCGGATGTGACGTTTCCGGAAGCGCCGAGTGTCGTCCGCGGGGACAGGTGGGGAAGGGTCCCGGGGGTATGGTGGGTCTGGGCTGCTGAGCGTGGTCGGACTCTGGCGGGGAGCGGCCACCGTGAGTGTGGGGCCTGCAGCCTTCTCCTCCCCGCGACCCCTGCCCGGCCTGCCGCGCGCGAGGCCCCTGACGGCTCTGGTCCCCAGCCGGGCCCAGCGCGTCCCCTCCTACCGCACGCGAAAGACCCGAAAACCTTTGCTGATTTTGCCGGGTGTTGACAACTTGGGCTTGAGTGCCTTCGAGAAGGGGGCGTCACGCAGTTGTCAGGAGGTCCCTCTCCACTGTATATGCCCCCTTCGCTCGTTCCTGCTACTTCCTTTCGCCTCCTCCTCATCTTTCCCCCTCGGTTCTTTGCGCCACCTTCCCCCCTTATTTACGGATAGTGCATCTCCTCCTTGGAGTGTTGCTCAGCCTTGTAGCTCTGGGCACCACTTCCTGGCCTCGGGAGGGGGTTCCATTCTCTACCAAAAGATCCTCTACCAAGAGGGACTGAAGAGCAACAAGCTTGCTCCGCTTCCGTTAGCTTTGATGGGCTTGGCCCTGAGTTTAGTAATTAGACAACTTGGGGAGGTTTTAGATTTGCTAGTAGCTTTCTGAGCCCCTAAAAAAGCTCCCACAGGAGATGGAATACCTCTACATCCCTGGTAGTCCCCACAACTTTTGTACTATTAGGGTGTTTGAGAAGAAGGTTGGTGGAGGAAGTGTGACCTAGAGATAGAATTGGCCCGGAGAAGACCATCTCTGAGGGAGGGATTGGAATGGAAAACAAAAGCAGTGGATAGACAAATGAAACTGAAATGTCAGGATTTCTGGGCAGATAAGAATCCCGACTGAAGCAAAAGATCTCTGTTGGGAATGAGTAAGGTTTAAGATTAAAAGGACAAAATGAGGCCAGTTGACACAGAGCCTTGAATTCCAAAATCTGCTGTAGCTTGTATATCCTACAGCATGCTGGTTAGGATGTGCTGTAATTAAGTATGTATCCAATTACCAGAATCTTTTTGGAAATGATCGTAGAGTGGTATCTGATTGGAAGTTGGAGTCTGATTCTAAAAGCAACAATATCAAGAAAGATTATAGAATGACTGCAATCTGAGACCCAAGGAGGGAAAACTTCCAGGGTTTTTTGTTGGTTTGTTTTTTGCATTTCAAGTTACCTTTGTGTCCTTTTGTTATTCAGAGAGTACTTAGTCTTTGGAGATAGATTTGAATAAATTGTTTTCTAGGTCTAAATTCCTTGCCCTGAAATGGTGAATGATGTTGTAGGTTGACTGGAATAGTGGTTTCATGAGCAGAGTTGGGATTATGAACATTCATTCCCACACCATTTCCTCTAACTAACCGTGTGCTCAAGTCAGTTACCCTCAGGTTAAATGATCAGCTTGAAGTCAGTTATCATCATGAAAGTTCATTGAGTATACTCTGCCAGGTACTGGGGTGGATGGAAGTGGGTAGCTGGGAGGAGAGATAATGGAAAAAATATAAGATACTGTCCCTCTTTTTATGATGCCAGGGGCAGGGCTACCTAATGACATGGAATAATTAGCATTAAGAGAGAATTGAAACGCTAGTGGCTCATTATAGTTATACTCTTTGTACCACCTAATTATGGTGCAGGGATTATGGGTTTTTGAGTCTGCCAATCCTTTTGTCCTTGTAATATGGGCTTCCTTGAGGGTCTCAGGCTTCTTGTGGGAAAGAGACCTTATTTGATATGAGCTACAGCATGTGATATGTTTCTTTTAATTTCTTTGTAAGGTAGAGGTTTGTGGGAAAAACACAGTGTACTAGGCTGTGCTCGGCTGATGGGGGCCTTGGTGTTGATGCCATCTTTTTTTTTTTTTTTTTTTTTCTGTTTCAGAACTTCTTGGTCCTGATGTCTGACCGTGGAGATGTGAGCCTCCCACCCGAAGACCGGGTGAGGGCTCTCTCCCAGATGGGTAGCGCAGTGGAGATAAACGAAGACATTCCACCCCGTCGGTACTTCCGCTCTGGAATGGAGATTATCCGAATGGCATCTATTTACTCTGAGGAAGGCAACATTGAACATGCATTCATCCTCTATAACAAGTATATCACGTAAGACGCCTCCAGTTTCCATTTTCTTTTCCGGTGACTGATGCCTCACTCATTCTGTCCTTGTGCTCGTTTATTTCAGCTCAGAATTGCTAAAACTAGAGAACTTTACAGCATCATTATCATTAATCATTTTTGCTAGCAGCTCCTACATATTGGCTGTCCTTGACATTCAAAGACATGAGTGCTGAAAGTGTTGTTTTCATGACTCAGTAATTTCATGAGTAAGAGACCTAGCTCTTTGGCTTGTGCCCACATGGCCCAGCTGTTAGACAAGAGAGTTGGTGTTTAAACTATACATGTTTTGTATTGATGAATGTTTTTCGCTGTCCTCTCTCTATTAAGACAGCCAATCAGAGAATTATTGTTGAGGTTTAACAGAGCCAAAATTCCTCACCTCTACTTATTTTGTAGCAAATTGAATGACTCAGGAGAAAGTTTTTTTCTTAACCTTTATCATAAGCATAAAAATCATCAAATAAATAGTGATCACCTACAGTTTGTATAGCTCATCATAAGACCTTTCCCTTGAGTTGCTTAGCCTCTTGCAGCAGAAATTGAAGATTTCAGTTCAGTTAACAGGAACAATTGCTAAAGCCCCAGTGATATTGGAAAAGATGTCTAATTTAGGAAGGGAATAATGTTAAAGGGTCTCATTTATAATTTCTAGTTTTGTTCTTTCACGATACCAGGATCTTAAAATAATAATAATTACAGTGTATTTGTATGGCTCTTAAATAGTTTGTAAAGTATTTCACCTGCATTATTTCACTTGATCTTCACAGTTCTGCGTACATTGAGTGAGGCACATCATCCCCCCATTCTGCGTATGAGGAAACACCCTCCAGGTTTAGTGGTGGGCTTTGTTCCACAGTCTGGAAACACCCTCCAGGTTTAGTGGTGGGCTTTGTTCCACAGTCTGGAGTGACAAAACCTGGATTTTCTTAACTCTTAATTCAGGATTCATTCTACAACATAGGTCCTGTTCTTTTTGTTTTCTTTTTGGTAATGTTTAATAAATTGAAGGTAGTCTTTTGAGATCATAGTCTTGAGCCACACTAATTTTTGGTTATTTTTTTATTGTTTTTGAATAGGTAACATGTATGTGTAGTACAGAATTCAGAAGGCACAAAAGGGTGTATATTTAAAAACTAAATCTCCCTACCACTCCTCTTTTCCCCCAAACCTTTAGCTCCCCTCCCCAGAGACAATCACTCTTATTAGTTTCTTTTTTTTTTCTTTTGTGGTACGCGGGCCTCTCACTGTTGTGGCCTCTCCAGTTGCGGAGCACAGGCTCTGGACGCGCAGGCTCAGCGGCCATGGCTCACGGGCCCAGCCGCTCAGCGGCACGTGGGATCTTCCTGGACGGGGGCACGAACCCGTGTCCTCTGCATCGGCAGGCGGACTCTCAACCACTGCGCCACCAGGGAAGCCCCTTATTAGTTTCTTATATGTTCTTCCAGAGATGATGTATGCCTATCAATTATATGATATTAAGTTTTTGATCACATGCTACTCTAAAGCAGAGTCTGTCAACTTTGGTGTTAATGACATTTGGGGTTGAATAATTCTTTGTTGTGGGGAGTGTTCTGTGCATTGCAGTGTGTTTAGCAGCATCTTTGGTCTCTCTGCTCGCTAGATTGCCAGTAGAACCCTTTACCCCCTAGTTGTGACAACCCAAAATGTCTCCAGACATAAACTAATGCTTTTTAAGAGGCAAAACTGACCCAGTTGAGAACCAGTACTCTAAAGAAGAGCAGGTGTAAGAGTGGATTGCCTAGAATTCATATTGTAATTTTAGAATGGAGAAAAGGGACTGCTGTTGTTTTCTTGTTAAGTTTAGAGATAGTGTCTGTTTCCTCAGAGTTCTTGCATCCATCCATACCATAATGTCCTGTTATGTGGCCTCAATGTTGATAAAGTTTCGTAGAATTATAATTATATTTCTGCCTCTCTTTGCTTTTATGGTTTTTCATTCCTAGGCACAATGGGCACAAAATTTATTTTCCTGAGAAGTTTCTTGCTATTGTCCCACTCTTCATATACTCTGCTGCTGGTAGAATTAGTATTCTTGTATATTTCCAGTATTCTTGTAGGTAGTTCTCTCAGAATGAGGGACACAATTCTTTCGGGAAATCGTAGTTGAGAAAGTTCAGTAGAATCATGGAATCACTCTACCAGGTATTTTCTGAAGGGCCCTCTGGGTCTTGTTGTCCCACATAGAAAGTGCTTTGAGGGTGAGGACCATATTCATTCAAGAAATATATATTACATATACCTACTGTCTACTTGACGCTGCAGTAGGTCCTGAATACGTAGTAAGTAAACTGGCCCCTGCCCTTATTCTACTTATGGGAGAAGACAGTGTACAGGTAAGCAAATAAATATACAGTTCACAAAATGCGGAAAATGCTGTGGAAGCAACAGAGAGTGCTGGGACAGGGAATAACCAAGGTTATTTAATTAAATAGAGTAACATCTATCTGAGAAGGTAAGATTTAAACTGAGACTTGAAGGATGCCATAGAGTTGGTCATTCCAAAAGCGTAAAACAGAGCATTTAAAACAGATACAGCTGTGTATTCAGAAGCTCTCAGGTAGGAAAGACCTTAGTGTGTTCTGAGGATTGAAAGATCATTGTGTTTGGAGTGTAGCAAGTGAAGAGGGAGAATGACCGCAGATGAAGTTGGAGAGGCAGGCGGGGCCAAATCACACAGGATCTTATAGGCCAGTGAGGAGTTTACATTTTATCTTGAGAGCAATAGAAAGCCATTGAAAAGTTTTAAGTGAGGTTGTGGCCTAATCTTACTTATATTTTAAAAATTAAATTTTGGCTGCTATGGGGTAACTGGTGGAGGAAGTGTCAAGAGAGAGGCTGGTAGGTTGAAGGAACATGGTGGACTGGAAAGGAGCAGATGGATTTGGTATTCTGGAGATAGAGTCCATGGAACTTACTGATAATTTGGGAAAGAAGATGGTATCAAGATTGACCTCAGTTTCTGCCTTGAGTAACTTAGGATTTGCTGGTCCATTTATTGAGATGGGGAGAGTGGTGTTGAAAAGGGGTTGGGTAATGGGAAGATTCAAGAGTTCAGGCCTGGTTTTTTGACCTGTTAAGGTGTAAAGTTTAAGTTATCTGTGAGATATCCAAGTAGAGATGTCCAGTAGGAGGTTGGATGTAGCAGTCTGAACTCAGAGGAGAGGTCTGGGTTGGAGATACAAGCCCAGGAGTACTCAACATATAGTTGGTTCTGAAGCCATGAAAACTGCTGAGACCTTGTAGTGCAGTGGTTGTTAATCTGGGGTCCAGGAACCCACAGGGATTCATTGATAAAATTCAGGGTCCATGAACTTGGTCGGGAGAAACTTTTCTTGTTTTTACTAACCTCTAACTGAAATTTAGCACTTCCTTTAATTTTGAATATAGGCGTCAAACCACAGTATTATTAATATTTGTAGTTTTGTCACCAGTAGAAATCAAGATATTTTCATATTAAATTATGATTGTTGCTGGTATCTCAAAAATCACTACTTCAGAATTACAGTACAGAGTTATTAAACCCACAACTACATCCTGTTTTTTAATGTATTAACAATGCATTAATAAGTAAGCACATATCACAACTTTTTAATATTTTGAAAACTGCATTACAGTAGAATTGGGCTTTTTGTAATGTTTCATAATTTATATTATATCTTTAAAAAATTATTCTGAGAAGGGTCCATAGGCTTCATTAGATGCCAGAAGGATCCATGGCGTATTAAAGTATCAAGAAACCTTTCCTCGAAGGAAGGTTTGAGAGGTAGGAGGAAATCTAGGAAATCCATCACTTTGTCATGGGATCCAAAAGAGGTCAGTATTTGCAGGACAGTGGCCAGCTGTGTCAGATGGGCAAGATTTGAGTTTGATGTCATGATGTGATCAGTAATCTTGGTAAGCAATTTCACTGGAAGGATTAAAGATTGGAGTGGGTTGAAAGGTGAATGGACAATAAGAGAGTAGAGACTGTGAGTATAGTCCAGAGATCAGAGAACTTTTTCTGTAAAAGGGCCAGTTAGTAATTTTTTTATCATCTTTATTGGAGTATAATTGCTTTACAATGCTGTGTTAGTTTCTGCTGTATAACGAGGTGAATCAGCTATACATATACATATATCCCCATATCCCCTCCCTCTTGCGTCTCCCTCCCATTCTCCTTATCCCACCCCTCTAGGTGGTCACAAAACACCGAGCTGATCTCCAACTGCTTCCCACTAGCTATCTGTTTTACGTTTGGTAGTGTATATATGTCCATGCCACTCTCTCACTTTGTCCCAGCTTACCCCTCCGCCTCCCCGTGTCCTCAAGTCCATTCTTTACGTCTACGTAGAGACTAACCCTTGGGACCAGAAAGTAGTGGTCTATTTAGTGGACACATCGCTGCCAGACACAGATGTCTGGATTCATGATTTTATGTCAGAGTATCTGGTAGAGCTTTCAAAAGTCAATTAATCACTGCTTCTGAGACCTTGACAACTGATTCAGATTTTTTAAGCAATAACAAAATGTAGTAGGCTTTAAAAAAAAAAATCTTACCTCCACTACATAGGTCTGACTGCTGTGAGGGACTGAAAAGAATATGCCTATGTTTGATGAAAGATATTTAACAAGTTTTGTTTTAACAGAGTTGACTTTTCAAAGAGAACTGCACTTGAATTATTACTATAATATTAGAATAAAAATGTTTATCAATAAAAAAATACTTCAAGCCTTTTTATTTGTGTCCTGCCCCTATTTCTTCAGAACCATTTTTTTTTTTTTAGATTCCATATATATGTGTTAGCATACGGTATTTGTCTTTCTCTTTCTGACTTATTCACTCTGTATGACAGACTCTTGGTCCATCCACCTCACTACAAATAACTCAATTTCGTTTCTTTTTATGGCTGAGTAATATTCCATTGTATATATGTGCCACATCTTCTTTATCCATTCATCTGTTGATGTACACTTAGGTTGCTTCCTTGTCCTGGCTATTGTAAATAGAGCTGCAGTGAACATTGTGGTACATGACTCTTTTTGAATTATGGTTTTCTCAGGGTATATGCCCAGTAGTGGGATTGCTGGGTCATATGGTAATTCTCTTTGTAGTTTTTTAAGGAACCTCCATACTGTTCTCCATAGTGGCTGTATCAATTTACATTCCCACCAACAGTGCAAAAGGATTCCCTTTTCTCCACACCCTCTCCGGCATTTATTGTTTGTAGGTTTTTTGATGATGGCCATTCTGCCTGGTGTGAGGTGCTACCTCACTGTAGTTTTGATTTGCAGTTCTCTAATGATTAGTGATGTTGAGCATCCTTTAATGTGTTTGCTGGCAATCTGTATATCTTCTTTGGACAAATGTCTATTTAGATCTTCTGCCCATTTTTGGATTGGGTTGTTTGTTTTTTTGATATTGAGCTGCATGAGCTGCTTGTATATGTTTGAGATTAATCCTTTGTCAGTTGTTTTGTTTGCAAATATTTTCTCCCATTCTGAGGGTTGTCTTTTTGTCTTGTTTATGGTTTCCTTTGCTGTGCAAAAACTTTTAAGCTTCATTAGGTCCCATTTGTTTATTTTTGTTTCTATTTCCATTTCTCTAGGAGGTGGGTCATAAAGGATCTTGCTGTAATTTATGTCATAGAGTGTTCTGCATGTGTTTTCCTCTAAGAGTTTGATAGTGTCTGGCCTTACATTTAGTTCTTTAATTCATTTTGTGTGTGGTGTTAGGGAGTGTTCTAATTTCATTCTTTTACATGTAGCTGTCCAGTTTTTCCAGCACCACTTATTGAAGACACTGTCTTTTCTCCATTGTATATTCTTGCCTCCTTTATCAAAAATAAGGTGACCATATGTGCATGGGTTTATCTCTGGGCTTTCTATCCTGTTCCGTTGATCTATATTTCTGTTTTTGTGCTGGTACCGTACTGTCTTGATTACTGTAGCTTTGGAGTATAGTCTGAAGTCAGGGAGCCTGATTCCTCCGGCTCCGTTTTTCTTTCTCAAGATTGCTTTGGCTATTCGGGGTCTTTTGTGCTTCCATACAAATTGTGAAATTTTTTGTTCTAGTTCTGTGAAAAATGCCATTGGTAGTTTGATAGGGATTCCATTGAATCTGTAGATTGCTTTGGGTAGTATAGTCATTTTCACAATATTGATTCTTCCAATCCAAGAACATGGTATATCTCTCCATCTGTTTGTATCATCTTTAATTTCTTTCATCAGTGTCTTATAGTTTTCTGCATACAGGTCTTTTGTCTCCTTCGTAGGTTTATTCCTAGACATTTTATTCTTTTTGTTGCAGTGGTAAATGGGAGTGTTTCCTTAATTTCTCTTTCAGATGTTTCATCACTAGTGTATAGGAATGCAAGAGATTTCTGTACATTAATTTTGTATCCTGCTACTTTACCAAATTCATTGATTAGCTCTAGTAGTTTTCTGGTAGCGTCTTTAGGATTGTCTATGCATAGTATGTCATCTGCCAACAGTGACAGTTTTACTTCTTCTTTTCCTATTTGGATTCCTTTTATTTCTTTTTCTTCTCTGATTGCTGTCGCTAAAACTTCCAAAAGTATGTTGAATAATAGTGGTGAGAGTGGGCAACCTGGTCTTGTTCCTGATCTTAGTGGAAATGGTTTCAGTTTTTTCACAATTGAGAACGATGTTGGCTGTGGGTTTGTCACATATGGCCTTTATTATGTTGAGGTACGTTCCCTCTATGCCTACTTTCTGGAGAGTTTTTATCATGAATGGGTGTTGAATTTTGTCAGAAGTTTTTTCTGCATCTATTGAGATGATCATATGGTTTTTCTCCTTCGGTTTGTTAATATGGTGTATCACATTGATTGATTCGCATATATTGAAGAATCCTTGCATCCTGGGGTAAACCCCACTTGATCATGGTGTATGATCCTTTTACTGTGCTGTTGGATTCTGTTTGCTAGTATTCTGTTGAGGATTTTTGCATTTATGTTCATCAGTGATATCGGCCTGTAGTTTTCTTTTTTTGTGACGTCTTTGTCTGGTTTTGGTATCTTGGTGATGGTGGCCTCGTAGAATGAATTTGGGAGTGTTCCTCCCTGTTTTATATTTTGGAAGAGTTTGGGAAGGATAGGTGTTAGCTCTTCTCTAAATGTTTGATAGAATTCGCCTGTGAAACCATCTGGTCCTGGGCTTTTGATTGTTGGAAGATTTTTAATCACAGTTTCCATTTCAGTGTGTGTGATTGGTCTGTTTATATTTTCTATTTCTTCCTGGTTCAGTCTCGGAAGGTTGTGCATTTCTTAGAATTTGTCCATTTCTTCCAGGTTGTCCATTTTATTGGCATATAGTTGCTTCTGGTAATCTCTCATGATCCTTTGTATTTCTGCAGTGTCAGTTGTTACTTCTCCTTTTTCATTTCTAATTCTATTGATTTGAGTCTTTTTCCCTTTTTTTCTTGATGAGTCTTGCTAATGGTTTATCAATTTTGTTTATCTTCTCAAAGAACCAGCTTTTAGTTTTATTGATCTTTGCTATTGTTTCCTTCATTTCTTTTTTATTTATTTCTGATCTGATCTTTATGATTTCTTTCCTTCTGCTAACTTCGGGGTTTTTTTGTTCTTCTTTCTCTAATTGCTTTAGGTGTAAGGTTAGGTTGTTTATTTGAGGTTTTTCTTGTTTCTTGAGGTAGGATTGTATTGCTATAAACTTCCCTCTTAGAACTGCTTTTGCTGCATACCACAGGTTTTGGGTCATTGTGTTTTCATTGTCATTTGTTTCTAGGTATTTTTTTATTTCCTCTTTGATTTATTCAGTGATCTCTTGGTTTTTAGTAGTGTATTGTTTACCCTCCATATGTTTGTATTTTTTACAGTTTTTTCCTGTAATTGATATCTAGTCTCATAGCATTGTGGTCAGAAGAGATACCTGATATGGTTTCGATTTTCTTAAATTTACCAAGGCTTGATTTGTAACCCAATATATGATGTATCCTGGAGAATGTTCCATTTGCACTTGAGAAGAAAGTGTATTCTATTGTTTTTGGATGGAATGTCCTATAAATATCAATTAAGTCCATCTTGTTTGATATATCGTTTAAAGCTTGTGTTTCCTTATTTATTTTCATTTTGGATGATCTGTCCATTGGTAAAAGTGAGGTGTTAAAGTCCCCTACTATTATTGTGTTACTGTCGATTTTCCCCTTTTATGGCCGTTAGCCTTTGCCTTACTTTCTGAGGTGCTCCTATGTTGGGTTCATAAATACTTACAACTGTTATATCTTCTCTTTGGATTGATCCCTTGATCATTATGTAGTGTTCTTCTTTGTCTCTTGTAATAGTCTTTATTTTAAAGTCTATTTTTTCTGATATGAGAATTGCTACTCCAGCTTTCTTTTGATTGCCATTTGCATGGAATATCTTTTTCCTCACTTTCAGTCTGTATGTGTCCCTAGGTCTGAAGTGGGTCTCTTGTAGACAGCATATATATGGGTCTTGCTTTTGTGTCCATTTAGCCAGTCTGTGTCTTTTGGTTGGAGGTTTTTTTTTTTTTTTTTTTTTTTTACTCATTCAACACATATTTATTGACCATATATGTGACAGGTCACTTGGGATATTACAATGAACAAAACGAAGTCTTAACTCTCATGGAGCTTTTATTCTAGTGTTGAAGACAGATAATAAAAATATATTTTTCAAGTGGTATTAAGTGCTATGAAGCAAAGAAGGGAGCAGAGTGACTGAGAGGTTCTGTTCAATATAGGGCAGATAGAGAAGGTGACAATTGCTCTGTTAATATTAACAGTATTAATCAATATTGTGCAATAAAATTATCAACTATTAAGTACTTTTTTTGGTGCCTGCAAGAATAAAGATAACAATATTTGAGTACTTCTAGTTCAAGGCATTATTTAACTTACCCTTACAATAAATCTGAGGTAGGTATTATTATTATTTCTAATTTACAGTAGGCAAAAGTGAGCCTTAGAGAGGCTCTTTCAGTTATCTGTTGCTGTGTAACAAAGCATCTCAAAGTTACCGACCTAAAACAACAAATTATTTGCTCATAATTCTGAAATTTGGTCAGGGCTTGATGGGGCCAGCACATCGGCTCACATAGATGGCTTGACTGGAGCTGAAGGATGCACTTCCAAGGTGGCCTCATAAATATGGTTGGCAAATTGGTGCTGTAAACTGGAAGCTTAGCTGGGACCACTGGCAAGGGGCTTCACTTATCTTCCACATGGCCTCTCCAAATAGCAAGGTTGGGCCTCTCACAGCATGGTGGTCTCAGTGTACTTAGACCTCTTAAATGGCCACTAACTTCTTAAATGGGCACCCTAGGGCACAAATGTGGGAGCTACCAGGCCTTCTTAATACCTGGGCTCAGAAGTCTCAGAATGTTTTTCTTGCCATATTCCATTAGTTAAAGGTCACAGAGCCAGCCTAGATTCAAGAGGAGGGACTACTCAGGGTCATGAATGCCAGGAGGCATGGTTCACTGGGGGCTACCAATGTAATTGAATACTACAATTTGCCCTTTGGTCTCTAATGATTTATGTTCCTCCTACACATACAATTATACTCACATATCCCACTACTTCCAAAAGTCTTGTTCCACTTTTACATTGGCTCAAAATCTAGGATCTACCTGGAATCTTAGCTCATGGTACTAAGCACCTCCCTGTATGCTTAGGCCAGAATCACTCATTCTCCTTAATTCCTCTCACTTTCTCCTTCCATTTCAACCAAGCAACCTATATCATTGACTTGACTTCCTAAATATCTCCCTAATCCCTAATCCTAACCCTAATCAGTTCACTTCCTTCCTTTTCCACCTCCTCAATTCTAAGCTACCATAATTGCTACCTGGGCTACGGTGAAACCAGCAGTTGTCTCCGTCATTCTCTCTTGCTCTTCCTTAATTCAGTGATTCTCAATGAGGGTTGATTTTGCCCCTTGGGGACATTTGGCAATGTCTGGAGACTTCGGTTGTCTGAACTCCATGTGTGGATACGTCTAGCGTGGAGATGCCAAGGATACTGCTAAACATCCTATAATGTATAGGACAGCCCCCCACAACAAAGAATTACCCATCGCAAAGTGTCAATAGTGCTGAGGTTGAAAAACCCTGCAATCTTTTCTTCACCGAGTATCCAGAGGTCTTTTTCAAATGCAATCATGTCAACACTCAGCTGAAAAATCTTTGCAAGTCTTCCTACTGATTTTAGGTTAAGAATGTGAACCCCTTTTTTTCTGGTGCATAGGGTCCTTTATAGGGTAGCTCCTACCAGGCTCTTTAGCCTCAGCTCGTGCACTCACCTCTTTGCTTTCTGTGCTCTAGCCACTTGGGCCTTCCTTCAGTCCTATACATATTGCATCTCACTATGGGACCTTACTCACACTCTGTCAGAATGCTCTCCCTCCTAACACCCCCCATCCTGACCCTAATTCTAACTGTAACAGAAGAACGAGTGCAGGTGTTGGGGGGAGCTGGCATCTGGGAGAGATCCAGAGGCTCCATATTGATGATTCTGGAGTGCTGAGTGAGGCCACTAAATATACCTCTCTGCTCTCCACTCATTATACAGAAGCTTTTTAAAAAGGCATGATGGGACCCAGTGGGGAGGCTTGCAGCTGAATGGAGCAGTGAGGTGGGAGCCTGGCATTGCTGCCCTGAGAGGTGCACTGAGCAGTGCAGGCCCTGGTGGCTCCCAGGCTTCTGGTGCTCCCTACATGGGAATACAGTGATCCTGTCAGAAGCAGAGACTCCCAGGATCTTTGTTAACATTACCGGGCCTTTGGTTGGAGAATTTAGTCCATTTACATTTAAGGTAGTTATTGATATGTATGTTCCTGTTACCATTTTATTAATTGTTTTGAGTTTGTTATCGTAGGTCTTTTCCTTCTCTTGTGTTTCCTGCCTAGAGAAGTTCCCTTTAGCATTTGTTGTAAAGCTGGTTTGGTAGTGCTGAATTCTCTTAACTTTTGCTTGTCTGTAAAGGTTTTAATTTCTCCTTCGAATCTGAATGAGATCCTTGCTGGGTACAGTAATCTTGGTTGTAAGTTTTTCCCTTTCATCACTTTAAATATGTCCTGCCACTCCCTTCTGGCTTGCAGAGATTCTGCTGAAAGATCAGCTGTTAACCTTATAGGGATTTCCTTGTATGTTATTTGTTGCTTTTCCCTTGCTGCTTTTAATATGTTTTCTTGTTATTTAATTTTTGATAGTTTGATTAATATGTGTCTTGGCATGTTTCTCCTTGGATTTATCCTGAATGGGACTCTCTGTGCTTCCTGGACTTGATTGACTATTTCCTTTCCCATATTAGGGAAGTTTTCAAGTATAATCTCTTCAAATATTTTCTTAGTCCCTTTCTTTTTCTCTTCTTCTTCTGGGACCCCTATAATTCGAATGTTGGTGTGTTTAACGTTGTCCCAGAGGTCTCTGAGACTGTCCTCATGTCTTTTCATTCTTTTTTCTCTATTCTGCTCTGTGGTAGTTATTTCCACTATTTTATCTTCCAGGTCACTTATCCGTTCTTCTGTCTCAGTTATTCTGCTATTGATTCCTTCTAGAGAATTTTAAATTTCATTTATTGTGTTGTTCATCATTGTTTGTTTGCTCTTCATTTCTTCTAGGTCCTTGTTAAACATTTCTTGTATTTTCTCCATTCTATTTCCAAGATTTTGGATCATCTTTACTCTCATTACTTTGAATTGTTTTTCAGGTAGACTGCCTATTTCCTCTTCATTTGTTTGGTCTGGTGGGTTTTTTGCCTTGCTTCTTCATCTGCTGTGTGTTTCTCTGTCTTTTCATTTTGCCTAACTTACTGTGTTTGGGGTCTCCTTTTCGCAGGCTGCAGGTTTGTAGTTCCCGCTGTTCTTGGTGTCTGCCCCCAGTGGGTAAGGTTAGTTCAGTGGGTTGTGTAGGCTTCCTGGTGGTGGGGACTGGTGCCTGTGTTCTGGTGGATAGGGCTGGATCTTGTCTTTTTGGTGGGCAGGACTGCGTCTGGTGGTGTGTTTTGGGGTGTCTGTGGCCTCATTATGATTTTAGGCAGCCTCTCTGCTAATGGGTGGGGTTGTGTTCCTGTCTTGCTAGTTGTTTGGCATGGGGTGTCCAGAACTGGAGCTTGCTGGTCATTGAGTGGAGCTGAGTCTTAGCGTTGAGATGGAGATCTCTGGGAGAACTCTTGCTGATTGATATTACATGGGGCGGGGAGGTCTCTGGTAGTCCAATGTCCTGAACTCAGCCCTCCCACCTCAGAGGCTCAGGTCTGACACCCGGCTGGAGCACCAAGACCCTGTCAGCCACATGGCTCAGAAGAAAAGGGAGAAAAATAAAATTAAATTAAATTTTAAAAAGTTATTAAAATAAAAAATAATTTTAAAAAATATTATTAAAGTAAAAAATTATAATAAGTAATAAAAAGAGAGCAACCAAACCAATAAACAAATCCACCAGTGATAACAAGCGTTAAAAACTGTACTAAGATAAACATAAAAATCAGAAACTAGTCTGTTCCATACAGCAAACCCCAAAGTCTACAGTTGCTCCCAAAGTCCACGACCTCAGTTTTAGGATGATCTGTTGTCTGTTCAGGTATTCCACAGATGCAGGGTACATCAAGTTGATGGTGGAGATTTAATGTGCTGCTCCTGAGGCTGCTGGGAGAGATTTCCCTTTCTCTTTGTTCACACAGCTCCCGGGGTTCAGCTTTGGATTTGGCCCCACCTGTGCGTGTAGGTCGCCAGAGGGCGTCTGTTCTTCACCCAGACAGGAGGGGGTTAAAGGGGCGGCTGATTAGGGGGCTCTGGCTCTCTCAGGCCGGGGGGATGGAGGGGTACGGAATGCAGGGCAAGCCTATGGTGGCAGAGGCTGGCGTGCGTTCTCCCGGGGAAGTTGTCACTGGATCACGGGACCCTGGCAGTGGCGGGCTGCAGAAGCTCCAGGGAGGGGAGGTGTGGATAGTGACCTGAGCTTGCACACAGGCTTCTTGGTGGCTGCAGCAGCAGCCTTAGCGTCTCATGCCCGTCTCTGGGGTCCGCGCTGATAGCGGCGGCTCGCGCCCATCTCTGGAGCTCGTTTAGGCGGTGCTCTGAATCCCCTCTCCTCGCACACCCCGAAACAATGGTCTCTTGCCTCTTAGTTCCAGACTCTTTCCCAGACCCCCTCCCAGCTAGCTGTGGCGCACTAACCCCTTCAGGCTGTGTTCACGCCGCCAACCCCAGTCCTCTCCCTGGGATCCGACCTCCGAAGCCTGAAGCCTGAAGCCCGAGCCTCAGCTCCCCGCCCCCGCCCGCCCCGGCGGGTGAGCAGACAAGCCTCTCGGGCTGGTGAGTGCTGGTCGGCAACGATCCTCTGTGCGGGAATCTCTCCGCTTTGCCCTCCACACCCCATGGCTGCGCTCTCCTCCGCGGCTCCGAAGCTTCCCCCCTCCGCCACCTGCAGTCTCCGCCCGCGAAGGGGCTTCCTAGTGTGGGGAAACCTTTCCTCCTTCACGGCTCCCTCCCACTGGTGCAGGTCCCATCCCTCTTCTTTTGTCTCTGTTTTTTCTTTTGCCCTACCCAGGTACGTGGGGAGTTTTGCCTTTTGGGAAGTCTGAGGTCTTCTGCCAGCATTCAGTAGGTGTTCTGTAGGAGTTGTTCCACAGGTAGATGTATTTTTGATGTACTTGTGGGGAGGAAGGTGATCTGCCATCTTGAGGGTCCTCCCTGTCAGTAGCTTTTCAGTCAGCGATACTTCGTTTCCTTTTCCTTCGTGCTTAATCTAGTTTCATTTGCTCACAGGGTGTCCCGTGCAGAGGTCTTGACCCCAGCACTTCAGACCAGAGTTCCTAGGGCAAAGTGGCTGCACCCAACACCAGTAAATATTTTTGGCTTTGCAGGCAATTTGATCGCTGTTGCAACCTCTGCTTTGTAGTGTGAAAGCAAGCCATTGATAATACACAAATGAATGGGTGACGCTGTGTTCCAATGAAACTTTATTTATAAAAACAGATGGCGAGCTAGATTTGACCCGCTAGCCGTAGTTTGCCAAGCCCTGGCATAGACAGCTCTTTGGAGAAGTTGGACAGGAAGTAAAGTAGAAAACTGAGGAAGTAATTGAAGGGGACAAGGAGTACATGAATGTGCGTGTGTGTGTGCGTGTGTGTGTGTGTGTGTGTGTGTGTGTGTGTGTGTTTTAAGATCGGAGATTCTAGAGCATACTTTTTGCTGATGGAAAGGATACTGTGGAGAAGGAGAGGCTAACGGTACAGAAAAGAGAGTTTCAGTGTAGAAATAAACTCTTATATAGGCAAGAGGGAGTAGGATTAATGGTACACGGATGCTTAAGAAGTTGTTTTTTTTCTGTGATTTGGTGTTACTTTGAGTGATATGAATATCAGTGTTAACAACAAGACCGATACGGGGAGTTTGTTCCTGTATGTGGTGTTCTGCTTATAGGACCATTCAACATGATGAACTAGGCCTAGAGGAGAGTTGAGTGAGAGGAGGGTAGAATGTATTACTTAACTTGTTAGATTTGGGGTTTAATTTGGGACTTTGTTGGATTGGCTAGACCAGGATCAATAAATGTAGCTACCTTCATTTTTCCTGCAGATATCTTCTAGGCCCTAACTCTGATTCTGTGAACTGACAAGCCCTAGGAGTTGCAAAAAAACTTCTAGCTCAGTATTCTTGGTCAGTTTTTCTACCACAGTTTACTTGGTATATTCCTGTCAGTTAACAATGGCTCACTTTGGCAGTTATTACACTGAGGAGAGAGGAGGGAAGAGGGTAGGCCTCTACCTCACCACTCTTCTGCCTCCCCCCCACTATTGAGTCATTGTTCTAGACCTTTTGCATACTTTAACTCAGGATTTTAAAGGCATGTTTGTTCTTTTCCCTTGAGCAGTTCAGGCGTCTTAATTATCTCAAGCACATTTCCCCCCTCAGAGGTTTCCCCTACTGTAGGAATGCTTTGCCTTTTGCAGACCCCAGTATAGAAGAAGGATCTTCAACATATTAAATCAGTGCATATTTTCATGGTGAGCACAGACAGTAATCCAGGCGGTGGATTCTTTCGCAGCTTTTTATGGTCATCGACTAGGCTGCATAGAAGAGAGTTACACAGGATTTAGGATATTCCTGTCTGCTGTGTGAGCCCCCTACAACACAGACCTGCTTTCTGAAAATGGCCTGTCACCTGTGTTGAAAATGTTTACCACCAGGATTGGGGCTTATGGGCTGAAGAGGGTTTTCATTTGTGCTCATGCTCACTTTGCTGACTAACTTTTAAGATTGGAAGAAATTAGAGCCCTTAATACATCCATGTTATAGAATTTCTGCTTGACTTTTTAAATTATTTTTACACAAAAGTAATATTTGTTCCTAATTAAAACAAATTTTTTTCAAACCATACAGCAAGGGAAATATTAAAGTGAAAAGAAAATTCCCATCCGCCAGAGGTAATCACTGTTATGTTTCTTGTGTGTTTATGTGTTTGTTAAGAAAATATGCCCATGCAAACACATGGGCTCATGTCTTTATCCTTTTTTCTTAAAGCCTGAATGAGATCATACAATATATTATTTTCTACAGTTTGCTTTCTTAACAGTCATATCTTTCCGCATCAGGACACATTGATCCAGCATCTCATTCTGCCTTAGGGCTGTTTCTTCTGCCTGGAACAGACTTATCCCAGATATCGTCATGGCTTACTCTTCCAGTCCTTACTTAACTGCTACCTTCTCAGTGATGCCTTCCTTAGCTGCCCTATCTAAAAGCTCAATCCCTTCCCTGTCACTTCTATTCCCCTTCCCTATTAGTGACTTTTTCCTAGCACTGATTATCTATAATACTTTTTATTTTGTCTATTGTCTGTTCCCCCACTGTAATGTACACTCTCTGGTGGGGAGGAATTTGTGACTGTGACATTCACTGCCAAATTGCCAGCCTTTGTAATAATTCCTGACCCCACAGTAGATTCTCAGTAAATATTTGTTGAAGGAAAGAGTGAATGGTTATGTTGTTTTTCCACATTTGGGTACACCATAATTTATTAAATAATCCCCTACTGATGGTCATTTAGGTTTTCAGGTTGCCCTACTTTTATGAACAATGCTGTATTTAACAGTCTTATACATATATTTTTGTATTATTATAGGATAAATTCATAGATGTGGAGTTGTGAGTTTAAAGGATATACACATTTTTTTTTTTTTTTTTGCGGTACGCGGGCCTCTCACTGCTGCGGCCCCTCCTGCTGTGGAGCACAGGCCCCAGACGCGCAGGCTCCGCAGCACGTGGGATCCTCCTGGACCGGGGCACGAACCCGCGTCCCCCGCGTCAGCAGGCGGACTCTCAACCACTGTGCCACCAGGGAAGCCCTAGGATATACACATTTTAAATTTTGAATACTTGTCTCCCACTCCCCTTCCTCTCCTAAGGAAAAAGGTATTATCAAATTACAGTCCTGCTAAGAGTGTGTAAGGATACCCATTTCTCTATGCCCTTGCCTACACTGATTGTAATCAACTTTTAAGCCTTTGCCAATCTGATAGATGAAAATGATATCTCATCTTAATTTGAATTTCTTTCATATGTAAGTAAAGTTGAGTACCATTTTATATAATTATTTACCTTTTTATTTACTTTTCTGTGTACCTCTTTTTTTCTATTGTTCCATTAGGTTGTTTTGCTTGTGTTTCGCCAACGCATCTTTGTTTGCTTTGGTACATTTCCTGTCTGTAGGCTGCAACCAGATATAACCCAGAGAACAGTATACATCTGGGCCACAGCTATTCTCTGCCTAGAAAATTTCTAACCCTGGTGTTAACATCTTCATCTCTTCTTCTTGCTCACGTTTTTATTTATTAGTAAAAACAATCATATAAACATATAGCAGATGTTGGCTATGTGCTAGGCACTGTGCTCAGCATTTTATTTATTTTTAAAAATCTATTTTAATGTCATAGCAGCCCTATCAGGTAGTACTAGTTTGTCTCTGTATATATAATTTATACATAGAGAGAAACTGAGGGATAGTGCTGGAGATCACACAGCTAGTAAGTGCTTAAAGCCAGGATTTGAACCTAAGCAGGGTGGCTCCAGAGCCTGCCCTCCTAACCACCAAGCTCTGTTGCCTCCAGTGTGGGCAGTGGGTTATGCTGCCCATTCTGTTTTCAGGAGATGCTTCTGCCCATATGTCCCTATTCAGAAAATTGACTACAGTTACTGAAACAAGAGAAAGGTATTCATGTTCAAGTCTGGGAGTTTTATCTTATAAGTTAGTTTTCATTACATGGTTCAAAATCAAAATAATAAAATGAAAGGTATATAGTGAAAATTTTCACTCCCACTCTTGTCTCATCTACTCTATTTCCCCTGTCCTCTATTTTTGCTAGTTTCTGTATATACTGCCTGTGTTACTTTATATACTTATAAACAAAATAAATGAATATATATACATGCACACAGGCATACCTTGTTTTATTGCACTTTACGGATACTGTATTTTTTACAAATTGAAGGTTTGTGGCAACCCTGCATTGTCAGATGATTCTTAGCATTTTTTAGCAATAAAGTATTTTAAATTAAAGTGTATATGTTTTTAGACCTAATGCTATTGTACACTTAATAGAGTACACTGTAGTGTAAACATAACTTTTTTATGTACTGAGAAATGAGAAAACTTATGTGGTTCATTTTATTGCAACATTTGCTTTATTGCAGTAGTCTGGAACCAAACCCTCAATATCTCTGAGGTGTGCCTATATATAATTTTCCCCTTTCTTACATGTAAGGTAGCATGTTATTTATACTTTTTTGCACTTTGTTTTTTCACTCAGCTCATCCAAAGGTTTTAAGACAATTTTATTCATCAGATATTTTTTCAGTGCCTCTTTGTACAAGGCACTGTGCTGGCTTTAGAGGAACATACAAAGAAGCATGAAACAGAAATCTCTGGCCTCAGGGACTTCACAGTTCTTCAGGCTGAGAGCATAAATAAAAATAAAGTGTGGTGTTTATATGACATGTTACTTTCTTGACTGATTGAGGCTTCAATACAAAGCACACTTAGCCTGCTGAAGGTAGTGAATGTGTACCTTGGTCTTTCGAGTTACTGAATAATAGGTCTCTTGAGCACAAGATCTATGCCTTATTTATCCTAATATCCTCTTCAGGACTTTATGGTTGAAAAGTGAATCTGTGCTTGTTTTAAGTATAGACTTCAAGGAAACTTTTAATTCATTTTTCATGAACCCAAAGGACAATTTTTAGAATTGTTTTGATTTTGGAGTTCATCCCTGCCTGAGGGGTCTTGTGAAATTGGATTGAAATGAAATTTTCATGTGCCTAATTAGAACAGAAGGAGGATGGCTCATCTATAGAGGGTGTGTTTTGGTGGGGATCTTCTTTTCCCTTTACTGAGTCTTCCTCCTTTGTTTCCTCCTACCCATGGGCAGAAAGTGAAAAAGAGTCAGTTAATCCCAACTACATAACAGTGTTTTGTGGCTGTGGGCAAGCTACCCTCAGTTTATTTGTTTTGGGCCTCAGCTTGTGTTTATTACAACCTAATTCTGTTGAAAGACATCTTTGTTCAGAACCCCTCCAACAGTTCTGGACATTCCAGGAGCCATGAGGAGGCAGTACGATATAGTGGTTGAAAGAGTAGACTCTGGAACTGGCCTGCTGGCATTGAATTCTGAACCCTCCGTTTTGGCTGTGACAAGTTACTGAACTTCTATTTATTTTCACCGTCCCCAAGTAGACATCATAAATGTTAGAGGTCTATGAATTGATTCAGTTTATTTTTCCCACTGAGCTTTACAGCCAAGGACAAGAACTGAAAGAGGAAATCTAGCACTTAATGTTTCTCTAAGCACTTTTCATCAGAGATCATAATACACGTTACACATGTAACGTGCACATATTACACACATATAACACGTGAACTGTCTAAGCATCTCAGTGCTTAATCTGGTGCAAGGAATATTCTTCTTTGACGGAACATGAATCCCAAAGAAGAAAAGCCAGCATTAAAGGTCACACAGAGTTAGAAGTAGTAATAGAATGTGGGTTTTCTCTTAGCCTCCTGTCCTTGGCTGCCAAACTGTTCTCTGAAGAATGATTTGCGAGAGGCCTTTTCCTTTGGAAGCCTGTTACTGTCACAACAAGAAAAGAATCTCTCTGGAGGTGTATTTTGGGGTGCAGGATAGGCTTTTTCCTCCCCATCATTTTTGTTGTAGGAGTCTGGTGCTGCTGCACATCTGATTTGGGAGAAGAGGGAAACACTCTGTTGCTCTTTACAGGGCTAGAGATGAGTGGGGAACATGGCCTGTCAGGGTGTTCCTGTTATCCCTGCATGCCTGGAAACCCATCAGGTAGTCTCTGCAGGGTAAGGGAGTTGCATTGCTTCAGAGTCTTTTGGACATTTGGACATCTTCTTTGCATCACAGTCAATCTGATCTGTTCCCTTAGGCTCTTTATTGAGAAACTACCAAAGCATCGAGATTACAAATCGGCTGTCATTCCTGAAAAGAAAGACACAGTAAAGGTGGGTCTTCACTTTAACTTTTGCCCATCTAAAAGCTTCAGAGAAGCACAAACTAACTCCAAAATATATGTAGCAGTATCTGCATCTGAGCATCATATCCTGCAAATAGGAGATGAGGCCATTTCACTAGATCAGTTACAAAATATCTGGTACGGTAGGGAGTATTTTAAATTAAATTATTTAAACTTAAATTATTATTTAAATGTTTTTAGAAACATTGTTGCCATTGCCAACTTGACTTCAGTCTTTTTACTTCTCTGCTTAATTAGCTGGCAATTGTTCTAACTCCCAGTTTTTGATTTTGTGTCTCAGAAATTAAAGGAGATTGCATTTCCCAAAGCAGAAGAGCTGAAAGCAGAACTGTTAAAACGATATACCAAAGAATATATAGACTATAATGAAGAAAAAGTGAGTATGTAATAGCAAAAAAAAAAAGGAAATTATTTTGGTTTCTTAGGCTGTGACCTAGGATTCTAATAGTTATTTCAGCAGATCTTGTGATTTTAATGTGATATTTTACTTTATTGGCAAAGACCAGAAACTCAAAAAAGGTGTTTAGGCTGAGGATTCTAATACAGATTTAGCCTGTTTATCTAAGAGGATGACTTGAGGGACAGAATATCTATTGCTTGTCTGCTATGTCTAGAGCTAGAACCTAAGAACAATGAAAATCGCACTAAAGTATAAGGTTTTTAGATCAGAGAATTTGGGATATTTGATACACATTTGATTATATCCAACATAGGATATACCTGTTTATAATAATTGGGGGTTTTTTTTCAAGCTATTTTCAAATGATTCTTGTTAGGAAGAGTCAGTTAAAACACATGAGAAGCTCTGAGACAGTGTCATTGGTCTGTGTCAGGTGAGAACACACACTGCAAGCACTTCCACATTCTTTTGTACACTCTACTGAATTCTGTTCTGGACTCTGATGTTGAAAATCAGCAGAGAGGTGAACAGCTATGTACTTCTAAGGTACCCAGTGAGTGAAAACCTTCATGAAGGAGATTATTCCTTGATGTTTCTTAGTAGTTTAAAATGTCACTCTATATTGGACCAATCACCAGAAAAATTTCAGAGGCTTCATTCAGGGTCAAAATTCAATAGAGACCCCCAACATGGCAGTTGTAAGTTTAGATTTGGTTCTGTTTCACAGCCTTACTTGGGATACAGAATGTATACATGGCACACCGGAGGCTAAAATTGTATGATACAGATTATGAGGTGCAGACAGTAAGTTGCCTTGAGATTTTGGTAAAGAAGAAAATGCATTAGTTAAAGTCATTGGGAAAGGGTACCAACAGGATCAGGACTTTAACTGTTTTTGAAGAATAGGTGTATGGTAGTTAGATAGACAGGAGCGGCAGCTGTTCCATGGGTGTAGAGGTACTAAGGGAAGCGTGAATTCTGTGTTGGGAACTCACGCTAGAGCAGAAGTACATTTGGGGCAATCTCCCTGCTGAAAAGCCTTGTCCTTCTAAGATGTGAAGTCACTTGAGTATAAAGTGTTAGCCTAACTCGTATTCATTCTTTGTAGAAGAAGGAAGAGGAAGAATTTGCCCGAAACGTAGCCATCCAGCAAGAGCTGGAAAAGGAAAGACAGAGGGTGGCACAACAGAAGCAGCAACAGTTGGAGCAGGAACAGTTCCATGCCTTTGAGGAGATGATCCGGAACCAGGAACTAGAAAAAGAACGACTGAAAATTGTACAGGAGTTTGGGAAGGTGGACCCTGGCCTGGACGGCCCACTGGTACCTGACTTAGAGAAGCCCTCCCTAGATGTGTTCCCCACGGCACCTGTTATATACACACAGCCTTCGGACTATAATACAACTGTAAGGCCTGCCAAGCCACCTGTAGTGGATAGATCCTTGAAACCTGGAGCATTGAGCAACTCAGAAGGTAGTGAATTCATTTGCTTCTGTACTCTTCTATCTCAGCTGCAACCAAACAGGGTGTCATTCCAGGAGATTCAGCTACAACTACCTCCATGATACCACTCATTAGGCTCTGGTCACAGAAATCCATTTGATTAGTATTACCATACTGTGTTCTATCACAGCTATATTATAAAGTGGACTTTGCTTAAGACATATAGTTTACCTGGGCCAGGTCGATTTTCTGAAGAGCTAATAACGTCCTTGAAAGTCATATCCTCAGCTTTTAAGGGTTATACAGAGATTTGAAATGTTCAGTGAACTAGAGACCACTGTTGACCTTTTGTAAAGGAAATTTGACATTTATAGTACCACTTTACAATTCAACCACTGACCTTTAAATAATAAAAAAGAGCTACTGAATTGTGCTTGCCCTGCAAATGTTCCTAATTGGTAAGGAGTTTAGTCAAGGTAAGTATTGTATGTAGTCAGTGATAATTCAGTCTAGCCATAAAAAACTGTTGAGTCTTTCCTCCTCTCAACAATGTATGGCTATCTGAGAAAATAACAATAGCGGCAAAATGATGAGTATGCCTTGATTATTAGAATAGATCTTTTTGTTAGGAATTGTCTTTCAAGTAGTCATGTAAGGAGTTCAGCTTCGCAGAAGATCCACTTAAAAGGACAAGGTAACAGTGGGCAAGGGGTGCTGGACTCTTGAAGCCTGGCCTTCAGGGTTTCTCCCCATGTACTAGGCAGGATTGTCTCACTATTATTCCTGAATAGCTCAGAAACTTCTTTTAAGCAGTAGTTTACCTTTGTGTTAACTTGAATGATTACAGCCTCTTTTCTTTTCTTGAAATAACATACTCCCAATGGCTGTAGCAAGAGGTTGGAGAAGAGACTTTACAGCCCTTTTTCTTCCACCATAAGGATGAGATCCCCATGCGCTACCTACAGTTGCGGGACCCCAGTGATTTAGCATTGCTCTCCCAGGGCTGCCAACTCTGAGGTCTGCTTGGGGAGGCTGTGCCCCATGATCTCAGACGTTTCTTCTTTCTCCATTACAGCTCCTACAATCGATGGACTGCGCCACGTGGTGGTGCCTGGGAAGCTCTGCCCACGGTTTCTCCAGTTGGCCAGTGCCAACACTGCCCGGGGAGTAGAGACATGTGGAATTCTCTGTGGAAAACTGGTAAAAGACAAATGCTTTCCTGAGCTGAGACTGTTTCTTCCCCCTTGGCCTCCTGTGACTCTCAGAGAAGATATCCAGGGTCAGTTACTCTTTGTGCCAATCCTTCTGCCAAAGAGCCATGGGCAGCGTAATGCAATGTCACCTTGATTTTAGTGACCCTGTATTTGATTGATTTTCAAAGTCCCTTGAACTGAACTGATTATTTTAATGCCAGTGGTAAGAAATACCTAATTCTAAACTTGGTAGGAAGATCCTGTATATTAGCTTTTGAACACCGACTTTATGGCAGGACCTGGGAATATGAAATATGTAAGGCACGGAGCATGTGTCCGCAAAAAGTACCCAAGCACTTTGGAGAGATGGGAGATATACACCAAAAGATAGATAGTATGCTGACTAGTATGTACAATAAAAGCACTAGGAATTATGAGGAAAGAAGTATCATTAAATGGAGGTGCTTAAAGAAGCCATTCCTAACTGCTGAATAAATAAACATGTAAGGTGGAATAGACTTAAACTGAGCTTTAAAGGATGGGAAGGGCTTAGAGAAATAGTAAAAGGAAACTACTCTAGACATGAACAAAGGAAGAGAAATGGTACCATACCCAGAGCTTCTTAAGAATCATGAGTAGACCTGTTTGGCTGCAGCAGGGAATTCCCACAGGGCTGTGGGCATCTGTGGCTTTGCAGAGGGCCCCAAGCAATGTACTTGGGCAGTCAGCGTTGTGAACATGACTGACATAAGGAACTCACCTCACTTAGAAGACTCATGCTGGGGGGACGGGCCTTCGCTTGTATAGATGTTTTAACTTTCCACTGCTGTGACAGAGTGGGGTTGCCTAAGTGCCAGGGAATTGTGATGAGCTGTTTTCTCATTTGACAGATGAGGAATGAATTTACCATTACCCATGTCCTCATCCCCAAGCAAAGTGCTGGGTCTGATTATTGCAACACCGAGAACGAAGAAGAGCTTTTCCTCATACAGGATCAGCAGGGTCTCATCACACTGGGCTGGATTCACGTAAGCAATTCCGAGCTCTCCAGGGGTTCGTCTCCTCTTCTCACATGATATTATAAACACACTGCTTATTTTTTTCTTGGAGCAGAGTGAATTGTATCCAGACTATTTAGATGGTTGTATTTCCCTCTGTTGGATGCAGACTTGACTTCCCTAGCATACGTAACTGCTTGCACCACAGTATTGATTTCCGGGCATTACTTAGGGCTTTTTAACTTAAAATTTTTTAATGGAAATGAACTTGTTTCCCTAAAGTCCCAATTCCCCTGTGAGCATGAACAGTGATAGGATGCTAGCCTAGGGTATATGTGGACCTTGACGGTAGAGGCTATGCCTTACTTCGTACAAATGATGTTCCTGAAAGGTATATAAATCAAAATATTTTAAATGAGCCAAGGAAATTAATTCAGATGCCTCCACCTGGTCTTTCTTAAAGCAGCCTATACTTTTACATAAATCAGAAGGGCCACGAATATAGGAGATTTTCAAGTGTCTGCATGTCTTAACAGTCTTCTGGTAATATTCAGGTAAAATATAATTCCATCCCTAAAGATTAATTCTTAATTTTTCTTTCTGTTCCTTTTCAACCCCTCATTCTCATAGACCAAGCTGTTTTCCATATTGTGTGACAGGGTTACATAAAAACAAGGCAGCTCATTTCTAGATTTGGGAAGATTGCACACACTTGTATGTTAGAATTTGGGAAATACTGACCTGTGAGGCAGTCAGTGTGCCTCTGTCCTTTCATAAATATTTGCCTTTTATTGTGTGTCCCCCATTATCGTACACGGGGAGTAGAAAACTTGTACCTTATCCGCCAGGGGATACAAATTTGAGTAAGATATGATTTTAGTCTCATAAAGGAGACTGACATATAGACAAGTCATAACTCTTCATGTGAGGCAGAATGTGTCAGGTGCCTCAAGAGGTGCAAACAGCCCTGTGGAATTCAGAGGAGGGAAGGATCACACCTGGGGTGATTTTCTAGAATTTTGACAAGGTGAGCCAAGGGAGAGTTCCATATGGAGGGGACAACACTGGAATAGGCAGACTGTGATCCTGCAGCATTGAGTGGTCCAGTTTTCTGGGGCTTATGGTTCATATCAGGAAACAGTTGTAGGTAAGCTTTCACATGATACTTTAGGAGCAGTGTTCTGGAGGGTTTTGGGTGGACAGGCAGGATAGTTCTGCTTTTTAGTGAGGAGGTTGAAGCAGGGAGATCATTTAAAAGGTTAATGTGATGATAAAATCTAATAATGATGAGAGCTACGGTGATGGCAGTGCATTTGGGAAGGAAGAGATAAATGTAGGATTTCAGAGGATGTGGGGAATGAGTAAGAGAGGATGATGAGTAAGTGATGACTTAGAGATTTCAGGCCTGACTCATGGGGGTGGCAATGATTAATCATCCCATAAGCAGAAACAGAGGCTCCAGCAGGAGAACTTACTTGGAAGTGGGGCAAATGGTGTCTTCTGTTGTGAGGATTTGACATTATATTGGTGGAGGTAATTATCAGGCAGTTGGAACTTGGGAACACGGTCTAGGTGGGAAAGAGAACCGGGAGACCTCTGCATACAGCTGACCTTGGAAGCCTTGGAACTGGAGGAGGGTGGAGAACAGGAAGAGATTCACTGGCAGCTTGAAGGACAGGCCACTTAGGGGAGCGTAGGGAGTAGTCAGTCATGAAGCAAGGAGACGTCAGAGAAAGGTGAGGGGAGTGTTAAGGCACAGATGCCAAAGGAGGAGGAACATCTTAAGAAGAAGCTTCAGGATGTTAACTATGTCACATGCTGCAGAGAGATGAAGACTTGTATGAGCCCTTTGGATTTGATGAGGTCATTGATGACCTCAATTTAGTGGGTTTTATGCAGATTAAAAAGGTTTAAGAAGTAATGGGTATTGAGGTTGTGGTGATAGTAAAATATATACTGATTTTTTGAAGAGCTTAGCACTGACTAAAGGAAAGGAAAGAGATGGAATGGTGGCTTAAGGAATAGCCAGGTTGAGAGAGTTTGCTTGATTTATGGTTTAGTGTGAAAATGTGTTCTGTTTTTATTTTGGTTTTTTTTTAAACCTTTATATTTGAAATGTGTATAAGAAAGTACATAAAATAAATGTGCACTTTAATGAATCATTAAACAAACATCTGTGCACACACATTACCTAGGTCAAGAAATAGAGCGTTGCCAGAAGCACACTCCCACCTCCATATCCTGCCCAGTTACCCTTCCTCTCTGGTATAGATAGTCCCTCACTTGACATTTCTGGAAATTCTTTGCTTTTCTTTATAGCTTTACCACCTAAGTGTGTATCCCTAAACTCAATAGTTTAGTTTTGCCTGGTTTTGAACTTTATGTAAATAGAATTATATAATATGTATTTTTTTGTACTTGGCTTCTTTTGCTCAATTTTTTTTTTTTTTTTTTTTGCGGTACGCGAACCTCTCACTGTTGTGGCCTCTCCCGTTGCGGAGTACAGGCTCCGGACGCGCAGGCTCAGCGGCCATGGCTCACGGGCCCAGCCGCTCCGCGGCATGTGGGGTCTTCCCGGACTGGGGCACGAACCCGTGTCCCCTGCATCGGCAGGCGGACTCTCAACCACTGCGCCACCAGGGAAGCCCTTTTACTCAGTTTTTAAGGTTCATCTGCATTCTTGTGTATAGTTGTCTGAACATTTTTTTTTTTAATGTATTTATTTATTTATTTATTTTTGGCTGCGTTGGGTCTTCGTTGCTGAGCGCAGGCTTTCTCTAGTTGCAGCGAGCGGGGGCTACTCTTCGTTGCAGTGCATGGTCTCATTGCACTGGCTTCTCTTGTTGCAGAGCACGGGCTCTAGGTGCGCAGGCTCAGTAGTTGTGGCACACAGGCGGGCTTAGTTGCTCCGCGGCATGTGGGATCTTCCTGGACCAGGGCTCAAACCCGTGTCGCCTGCATTGGCAGGCGGATTCTTAACTACTGCGCCACCAGGGAAGTCCCTGAACATGTTTTTAAACCCAGTGAGCTGGTGGAGTATAGTGGAGCCTGTGCAGCAGATGTCAGAGGTCAGGAGAGACAAGGTAATGGAAGATAGGAAAGATTAAATCAGAAGTACAAAAAGGGAGTCATCTTCATATGGGGGAGAAAACACTCACTCCTCTGAGACAGAATTGAAGGAAGAAAGAAAGATACCGAGAGATTTTTGAGGTTATAATTGGAGGGGTTGAGGGAACTCATTTTAGGTGATCTTGCTATCAACAAGGTTGAAGTCTAGATCCACTGCCCAGCAGGAGGAGACAGGTAAGTTTAAAAACTGGAGAAGATGGGGAAAGTTTGGAATAATTTCTGTTTAGACTTCAGGTAGATCTTAGCCACAAATGAGTAAAAGGATTTTTAATATCAGTGGGGGCCTAGCTAGGAAGAAATTTAGAGCCTAAATTGATAGTATTCCAGCTTTTTTTCCCCATGATATTTCTGTAGCATTCCTTCCTAACTTGGGATTGAAAGCAAACAAAAGCAGACCATAACGTTTGCTCAGATCTTAAAATTGGCAAGAGGAGAAGGCAAAAGGTCAGTTCTTCCTTCTGTACCTTGCCAGCTATAAATCAGGTTCCCTGGTCAAAAACTTTGTATGGTCATGTTTATCACCAACTATTGTGTAACCCCCAACTCAGTATTCAAGGCACTCCTTCACCTTGTCTTACCTGGCATTGCTCTCCTGTGGCTGCCCTACTCATCCAGGCACCCAGGCTGCCCTGAGCATTCACTCTCCTCACTTATTTCTGCTCCTTTGGTGTATTGTTTTCTCTTCATAAAAATGCCTGCCTCTGTCACCAGCATGGTGGACACAGTGAGCATAACTGTTTTTTCAAGAAACTTGACTGTAAAGGGAAGGAGAGAAGGTGCAGTAGTTAGTGGGGAGCAGAGGCTCAAACAAGATTTTTTTGGTTTAGTTTAACAATTATTTATTGATCCCCTGCTATGTATCTGTATATCATCTTTCTAGCTAACCCAACTTTAGATTGGAGGCCTTCATCAGCTTGTGTAGGTCTTATTTGTTCTCAGTTAAAATTTCAGGCTGTAACCATGGGGTGTAGGGTGTTGGCACAGGCCGTTTGTCCCTAACAGTCTATAGGATCATATTCTTATTAGGTAGAAACTGTTTCTCCCTTGTGGTCGTGAAAGTTCTTTCCTTCCCCATGCAGACCTGTGTGTAGATTTACTGTCAGCACTCAGCTAACATGTTCCTGTATTGCAGACCTCTTCCACAATGAGCTGGTCACAGCATTCTATGCAGTTGTGCTTCTCAGATGAGGCTGCACATAAGAATCATTTAATGAGCTTTAAAGAAAAAAATTTCCTTCTCAGGATGGATATTTCCAGGGTGGGGTGCAGGAGCCTGTGCTTTTGACAAGTTCCTCAGAAGCTTCATTTTTTGCACAACAGGGTTGAAAACACTGGTCAAGGGCACATATTTATTTTCTGTGCTTTTCTGTCAGTAAAGATTGGTGGTCTTTTTGAGTCATATTGGGTCTTTCTTTTTCCATCCTTGTTATCTCACACCCCCTCTGAGATGAACGTAAGTCATTATATGGTCCATTTGTGTACAAAGAGTGTGATCAATGAAACATTAAATAACTGTGGGATTCCAGTGGTTAGGACTCAGTGCTTTCACTGCTGTGGCCTAGGTTCAATACCTGGTTGGGGAACTAAGATGCCACAAGCCACGAGGCGTGGCCAAAAAAAAAAAAAAAACCATTAAGTAACTGAAAACAGATGAGATAAACTGAATGTAATTTAGATGGTGCTTTAACTGATTACCCTCAAAATTCAATATCTTGGTCTTTTTCTCAAATAAGACAGGGTCCTTTGTGTGATTTAACTACCCTTCTGAAATCCCAGTAACCCTCTGCCTCTCATACCCTTGAAAGATATGCTTTAACCACAGGACAGCTTTTGCTACTTTTGCCTATAGAGCCCCAGACTCATGCTTGACCTTTTAACCCCTCCATCAGGAAGAAGAATCATTCATCTAACTGTGCTTTGTTAAGTCCTTGACTTCTACTAGGTTGTTGTATTGGGCAGCATGTACTGTCTGATCCAGTATGGGAGACGCCATTGTGTTGAGAGAGCTTGTGAGTAGCCAGATAAGTCTTGATGGTCAATTAGAAATTGAGTCTCTTCACATACTCATGTTACACTATACTCGTTTACAGTGCTGGGAAGGAGGTTCATTACTTATTATGAACTTCAGGCATATTCCTCATGGCTGCTAATGGCTTTGTACGTAAGGAGATCATGGCAAGTTATTGAGAATTACTTGGCTCTACCTTCCTTCATGGGCCAGGCTTGACTGTGTATTCTCGCTGAAGGGGTCCCTGCCTTTTTTTCTCTTCTCAGACTCATCCCACGCAGACCGCCTTCCTCTCCAGTGTTGACCTACACACTCACTGCTCCTACCAGATGATGTTGCCAGAGTCGATAGCCATTGTTTGTTCCCCCAAGTTCCAGGAGTAAGTACATAGGGTGTGGTTCAGGGTTTTGCAAGGAGATAGCCGGGGAAAAGCCTCAGAGGAAACGTTCTCCATTCTTAAGACCTTGTTCTCTATAAAATATATAGATTGTGGTATTGATTGGCTTTTTAAAAAGGCTTCCTTTTAAGTCCTATATCCTGATAAACCTACTCTAACTTGTTTACAAAAGTATCCAAGCAACAACCTAGATGCTTTTATAAGAAAAGGACATAAAAAATTTGAAGTGTTTGACTTGAAGCAGTAGGAATTTCAAGAGATTGATATCAGATTAGAAAATTTCAAAATCCAACAGATTATCTCCAAAAGTTAACTTCTTTTTCATTCTAAATCCTGTTATTTACTATGAATTCTCCCAGTAAAAGTAGCGTGGTGGCGGTGATGAGTCATTCTCTAACTGATTCATTCACCAGAGAAGAGACCTATGAGCCAGCATACTTTTGAAGCTGTCTCAAAGTGAGCTCTTCACTGCTCTGTGTGTGTGTGTGTGTGTGTGAGATTGAGGGGACACCTTTGCTTGATTCTAGACCTGCTTTTTCTTATTTCAGAACTGGATTCTTTAGACTAACTGACCACGGACTAGAGGAGATTTCTTCCTGTCGCCAGAAAGGATTTCATCCACACAGCAAGGATCCACCTCTCTTCTGTGTATGTATCTATGTAGAAGAAATCGGAGCTGTGCTTTAACCAGGGAGGACAGGAAGAGCTGCTGAGGCACATTGTCCTTTGTGACACACATAGAAGCGGTGTGGGATAGGAAGGAGTTTGAGTCTTAGCTCTGCTACTTAAGGACTGTGTGCCTTTGATCAAGTTACTTAGCCTTCCTGGGCCTCAGCTTTCTCATCTGTAAATGCAGATGACAATAATAGTAATACATACTTGAATAGGGTTATTGACAGGATTAAATGAAGTGATGCACAGAAAGTACCAAGTGCAGTAGCTTGCTTATTAAATGTCAGGTTTTTTCCTTCATCGTCATCACTTGCTACGCCTGCACTTCAGTAAGAGGTTTGAATTCAAAAGAAAAAGCCACTTAAGTATATTTAATTGTGGAATTTTGCTTTTCATTTGATTTTAGATAACAGGGATTTTTATGACCTTATTAGAAAGTTTTTTTCCCCAAGTGGTATTCCGTGAGTAAAAAGTTTCAGTTGCTGATAAGTATGTTTCAATTTTTCCCCTCACATCTAATGTGATAGTATTGCTTCACTCCGCGCTGGCCATGGAGTGTTATTATTTCTTTTGGGTTCCCTGGAAAGTGACCAATATGGAAAAGGGAGTCAGACCCTTGTCACATAAAAGAAACTGGGGATGTTTAGGAGAGAACCCCAGGGAGCATCTGAGAACTGACTGTAAATGTTAGAAGAATTGTTGTATAAAAAGGTATGGGGTGTGACTCCCAGAACTAAAACTTAAGACCCTGTGGGATGAGAGTTTTCAGCTGAGTATGAGAAAGAACTTTCTGACAGACTTGTTCACAAATAGGTTAGCCTGCCTTGGACTGTAATAAATGTCTAGGTACCAGGATGTTGAAACAGAGGCTATACGATCCCCCAGAAATGCCTAGGCTTTCAGTTAGGATGAACCCTTATGCATGCCAAGAGGGAGTATTCCCCATGTGAGAGCAGGTGTACTTTATTATCTGGTTGACATAATAACCCAAAAAACTGCAATGAATCCAGCAGTTATTTAAAATAAATGTATATTTAATGAATGACTCTAGAATATACATACATTTGAAAAATAAATGAAGGTATATGGGCCCACATTGATTCAGGCTACAGCCTATTGATTCTGTGTTGGTGGAAGTAATAATTCCCAGACCCCGTACCATAACAGCCATTTAAGTAGCAGTCTGGCTGCCAGCCTGGGAACCACTAGCCAGAATAAGCATTGTAAATAGGAGTTTTGTTTGTTTGGGGTTTTTTAAAACATATATATTTATATATCATGACAATATACAAAAGATATAAGAAGTTAGGCAGTGAACTGCTTATTGTAAATAGCTTTTAAACTTGCTTTTCAAAGATAAGAAAACACACAGGAAGTTAAGTAAAAGATATCTTCCATGACTTCAACAAGTAAGGAGTTTTAAAGATGACTTTCCAGAATTTTCCAGGACTTTCCCTTTCTTTCTTTTTCCCTGTTGCAGAGCTGCAGCCACGTGACTGTTGTGGACAGAGCAGTGACCATCACAGACCTTCGATGAGAGTTTGACTCAGACACTTCCCAAGAACTATAAAACCATATCAGTGTACTGGTAGCCCCTTAATTTAAACTTTCCAGAAAGCTCTGGAAGCTTTTTTAAACAGAATAGAATGTATCACCTTGGGGAGAACTGATTTTCTATTTCTGGTTTGAAAAGAAATAATTGAATATGTTTTTTAGGCACATCTGGAAAATAGCATGATCATGCTAAAGCAACTTTTCAGTCTGCCTGTAACTAAAAAATTAAGTCGAAAAAATGTTGTAATGAACACCTATATACCCTTTGTTCTAGACTCACCAATTGTTAACATTTTTTCCCCTCTCAGAGATCCTTCTAATTTCTCTGCCAACTTGTTTACTGTTTACCTTTGGACTAATTAAGGGCATCTATGCAGACATTTGGAAGCCATTTAGAAAATCTTTGGGTTTTTCTGTGGTTTATGGCATTATTAATGAAGCTCATCATAAAGCTGAGGGAGAGCTTGCTGTGTTTGACCAGATGGTGAGGCCCAAGAACCCTGAAGAATGATTTTGTCAGGAGTTATTGTTATTTAACAAATATTTAGGAATATTTTTTCTTCTACAATAAAATAACAACTATATATTTTTTTGTGCTCTAGAATGATCTGTTGGATCAAGCATTGTCTAGAGAGGTTAACTAAATGGTCTGGTTATTTGGGGAAAGGTGAGGGGAAAATGGAATTTGAGATGTACCAACATTGAAGGTATGTCCCAGTTCACTTTTAATTGTTCAGTCTTTTCTCTCTGCCTTTTGCCATCTTCCAGGACTGTGAAGTCATCTCTGTTCTTTTGGTGCTATCTCAAGTCGGTCACCCCATTCACTTCCTCCTTACGCCCTAAAAGCTTTCAGCTGAGGATAATAGAGCCTTTGTTTGGAGTACCAGGTTACACTCCAAATAAATGATTATATTCCCATGCCACCCCACCCTACTAGTTTTATTGTGTTGGCTCTTCCTTTCTGACTTAGGCAACATCTAGGAAGATGTTTGAAGCTGCAGTTGATTCTGTATTTTTTCTATGAGCTGAGCCTAGTGTTATAAGGTGGCCCAGAAATTAATGGTATTGTTTGTGTCCTCTCTGGTCAGGGCAGGAGAGTAAGTGCCTTGGATAGGAGAATGATTTCTTTTTGTATCAAAATTCTGTGGTAAAGAAAATTTGCAAATATATGAAGTTTTGCTTCATCTTAAAATTTTGTGTCCCGAATATATTCAGTCTTTATTGCTTAGGTTAGCAGACCTTGAACTTTTCCCCTGAAAGCCAAGTGTCTATATTCTTGTTCCTCTCATAAGTTCTTAACTCCAAAGATACTAGAAGTTCTTTCTTCTGCAGTTTCAGAGTAGGTGGGAATGTGGAGGTAGGTGGGTCTGGGCAAGGGAAAGAGAACCTCTCTGGTCACTGCCCTCCTTTCCTGCCGTAGCCCCAGAGGCAGCCTGGACTGCTCCCTTTTGCCCTTAACAGTCCTACAATTGCCTGGCCCTGCACTTTCCAGGAAATTCACCCCTTCTTTCCATTCTCAAGGCTACTGCTTAGTTTAGGATCTTATTACCCCTTACTTGAACTATTGCAGTAGACTTTTTACCAGGTCTCTTTGTTTTTAGTGTTTCTTGACTTCAGTCTTTTCTGCCCAGTACAGTCAGGAGAAGTTTCCCACATTACAGCCATCCTCATGTTTCCTCACTTGCTCAAAAACCTACAATAGCTTTCCACTGCTTAAAATCTAAATTTAGCCCTTATTCCAAACTTTCTACATATGGCCACATAAAGCTCTTACCCCGGACTACACATTCAAACACCTGGGGAGCTTTTTAAAAAATACTGATACTCACACTCCACCACCCCCCAACCAGTGAAATCCAAATCTCTGGAGAGGGACCCCAGACATTGTTTGTTTCTGTTTTTGTCTTTTAAGCTGCTAGGATTCTCAAGTGCAGCCAGGGTTGAAAACCACTGTATTAGTCATTTATACTGGGGAGTTTTGAACTGATTCATCAGTCTCTGCACATCATAGACATTCAGCAAATGTTTGTTGAACCAAAGTGAACTGTATCATAGATTGCAACCACATTGATCATTTACTGTTTACCAGATCGCCACATTTTCTTGCCTCCACACCTGTGCAGAAGAAATCTCAGTAAATGGATGGGTGCGGGAAATCAGTCTGCAGTTGTCCTCTTCAGACCTGCTACAGTCTAGCCACGAAAGTGGTACTTTGCACAGGCCAGCTTTAGTGTCTCACTTCACCCTACATCTGTGGAAGAGACATGCTATCAAGCCAGCTCACAAGGAAGCAGGGAGACTGGATAGGGCAGTGAGAGAAAAGGAGCCAGAACTGTAGGGAAAGGAGGAAAGGAATATTGTGAATAAAAGGAAGTCAGACCACAAAACCTGAGGAAAGAAGCTTGTATTGAAAGGGTAACAACTACTCGGTAAAGAGACTGACTTCTGGGCTCCTGAAAGCCTTTCCACTCTCCCAAGCCACACAAGTGTGATACTTACTGGTCTGGACTGAGTGGGGAGAGAGAAGCAGTATCTGATTGCATCCCAGCTGGCCTCAGAGGCACAGACCCTCCAAAGTGCCGTGGGCCAGGGGCAGAGACGCTGGTGAAGACTCTGCTGGGGGTCAGGGCAGGCCTGGGTTTTTCCAGCTGATTACTTCCACGTACTCCTAATTGAATACCACCAAAGAGGAAGAAAAAAACCACTTAAGCCTTATAATGCTCTCTTGGGTGCCAGACACCTTAAAAGGCATGGTGGGAAGCATTCACTAGTGGGGGGAATCATTCCCTAGTGTCATGGTGGATACTTGTTGTTTGAGAAGCAAGGGTTTCCACTTCCATTTGGCACCCCAGAGTTTAAAATCATAATGCCTATCCCCTTTGACTTTGGTCACCTCTGGGTTTCAGTTACCCCAGTGGAAGGAGCTTTTCATGTGGGGGTTGACAGGACTGGAGACCGCTAGGAGCAAAGCCTCAATGACATGAGGGCCCAGTGAATCCTGTGACTTTGGTCTGCTTCAAGTGGATTTTGAGAACAGTTTTCGGATCAGACCAGATGTTGTTCCCTAGAAAACAGTCCAGTTTGTATTGTGCCTCCCAGCCCCTCCCCACTATATCTCAGTATATTAACCCCACCTGGGTTTGGAGACCAGTTTGTTCAAGGATCTTTCAAGTGTGTGAGCCCAGAGTGGAACTTCAGAGGCAAGGCTCATTTCTTTTTGTGAGGAGCTTTGCTTGAGGCACTGAGAAGGCCTGTTTGGAACACTGGAACATTATCCTCTTGAGAGGAAGTGCCAGACTGAACATTAAAGACTTTGCTTCTAGGCTCAACTGTTCATTCACCAGGAAGTCACTTAACTTCCCAAACTTTTTAAAAATTCTGTGAAGTGGGATCAGTCTAATATACCTACCTCGAATGAAGATAGAATGAACTCCATATGCAACTATGAGAGTTGTAAAGATGCTATTCAATATAAAGATTTAAGCTACTTGTTATTTGTATCTCTGCAAGTGTTAGAGTTGAGGTGCCATTACTTCCACCTGCGAGACCTCTACCTCCTCCAACTTCCAGCTAGAGGACTCCTCAGATAGATTCACATTCTTTATCACTAACAGAGCCTCAGCTCCAAATATCTTTTCTGGTCTGCCCTGATGTTCTGAACTGGAAAACTGAGAACCTCAAGAATCAGAAGAAACATTCCAAATTTCTACTCATTTCCCCTAAGACCCAGAGCAGAGCCAGGACCAAAAGAGATTGCACCGTATCTTTTAACCCTTGGTTCCATCCCACTCTTGTTTGAACCTCCCACTTTTGTTGTTCCAACTATTTCTTGAGGTGAAAGAATAGGAAGAGAACTTTGATCCTCTTCACAGAAGTCTTTATTCTTTAGTCCAGGGTTGAATTTTTTGTTAACCTTTGCCTACTTGGGGTTAGAAGTGGGCCTTACTCTTACAGGATAAGCCCAGCATCATTCATTGTGCCTGTTGGATCCAGAATCCAGCCCTGTCGCACTGAATAACCATGGACTTTTGTGTCCTTTGGTGATTAAACCTGCTTCCCTGAGGGCTTGGTTCAAGTTCTACTGTCAGTGTCTTCTTGAACTGATAAATTCACTCAGGGCTTCCTTCTTTGAGCTCCAGTGGCACTTGTGGCCTGTTTCCCACAATTTGGTATGTGTGTTTTTTTGCTGTTTTGCAGTGTTTTCTTATTGTTTTATGTGAGTCAGGTCACTGAACTGTCATGTAACCTCATGTCATGTAAGGATAGGACCATGTTTGCTTTCTAGCACTGTGTTGAGTGCCTTTCAGTCAGCACAGTACTTCCTTACTTTCTTTTGCTGAGCCCTTCCTTGAAATAATGTCCGTGGTGTTGAGCCATGTGTTAGAAAGCCAGGTGGACTTGTGCCCTAACCTCTGCCTTTGGGAAGCCATCTTACTGCCTTGACTCAGACATTGTATCCTGAACCTGTGCCGCCACCCCAGTGTCACCTTGTGCCAAAGGTCTGAATACAAGCAAGAGCTCTCAGAAGAGGGAGCCAGCATTTGAGCTCTTCTTCCAGCTGCCAGGACAGATGACTGTGCTGCCCAACAGGGTGGGCGGGGGAAGATGTGCCTGGACTAAAGTCTGAAAGGCGGAGGTCAGAGACATAGGAGGAAACCAAGAGACAGTGGTGACAAAGTCACTACTATCTCGTCACAGAAACCAAGGAAAGCAGAAGTTTAAAAAAGGGGGAGGTGAGTGGTACCAAATGGCTCAGGAGAGGTTTTCTGGGCTAAGGACCAAGATGAGTCCATGGGATCTAGCAGTTAGCAGAGGTCTTCCCTGACAACCCCATCTAAAACACCTCCACCCCGGGACTTCCCTGGTAGTCCAGTGGTTAAGAATCCACCTTCCAATGCAGGAGACGCGGGTTCAATCCCTGGTCAGGGAACTAATATCCCACATGCCGCAGGGCAGCTAAGCCCGTGCACCGTAACTACTCAGCCCACGCGGTCTGGAGCCCACGGACCGCAACTAGAGAGAAGCCCGCGCGCCACAACAGAAGATCCCACATGCCTCAGTGAAGATCCCGCATGCCACAACTAAGACCTGATGCAGCCAAATTAAAAAAAAAAAAAACTATCTAAAACCAAAACCAAAAAAACCATCTCCACCCCATCACTCTACCACATCTTCTTTACTGTCTGCATACTGTCATTAGCTAAAATCATCCTGTTTATTTCTAGCATATATATATGTGTGTATATATATATATATATATATAGAGAGAGAGAGAGAGAGAGAGAGAGAGAGAGAGAATACTCTGTGAAAACAGCAACTTTTGTCCTGTTCACTCTTGTATTCTCAGCTCCCAGAACAGTGCCTGACCATAAGATAGGAATAAATGCACAGACTTATCCAAAGTCACCAGCTAATAAGTGGGACAGCTTTGGTTTTTTAAGGAACAGAGCAATAAATATGCACGCAGTTTGAATAATAATTTTAAAGATTTAAAATTTAATTTAAAAATTAACAAATTTAATTTATTTTAATTAAGTAAATTAAAGTTAATTTGTTTAACCTTTTATGATTATAGAAGGTTACCTCTTAGAAGGTAAAAGAAGAAAAGCATATGAGAAAATAAAAACTACATATGTAGCCGTTTGTCTTTATTTAGAGATGAGTGATAATGCAGTATCACAAATTGAAACTTCTGAACTTTCTACAAATTATACAGAGAAGGAAATTTAGAACCTTAAATGCTTTAATATTTAATAAGAAAGAATCAAAAGGTATGAAATAAGCATTTGACTCAAATTAGGGAAAAGAATAACAAAATATGCTAAGAAAGGCAGGAGGAAGGAAAGGAGTATTATAGCAGATATTGCTGAATTTATAAATAGGAATCTTGGTAGATAAATTCACAGTGTTATTCTTTGAAAAACTAAAGTAGACAAAGAGGAAAAAGAAAAATATATACAAAATTAGAAGTGAACAAAGGGATAGGAAAGTCCTATTATAACTAAGCTAATGAATTTGCATATCAATGAAATTGTTAAGAAACAGATCTCCAGAACTTTTTCATCTTGCAAAGCTGGAACTCTGTACCCATTAAACCACAACTTTCCTTTTTCCCCTCCCCTGAGCCCCTGGCAACCACCCTTCTGTTTTCTGTCTCAATGAATTTGCCTTCTTTAGATACCTTATATAAGTGGAATCATACAGTATTTGTCTTTTTGTGACTGGCTTATTTTACTCAGCATAATGTCCTCAAGGCTCATCCATGTTGTAGCATGTGTCAAATTTTCCTTCCTTTTTAAGGCTGAATAATATTCCATTGTATGTATGTACCACATTTTGTTTATCCACTCATCTGTCAGTTGACACTTGGGTTGCCTCTACTTCTTAGCTAATGTGAACAGTGCTTCTGTGAACATGGGTGTATAAATATCTCTTGCTGTTTTTAACTGCTGCAGAGCATAGGAAAATAAAAAAAGCATATTTCATTTTTGTGAACACAACCTAATAAATCATATACACATATATTTCACATCAACCTCAACAATACAGATGCAAATTTCCTAAACAAAAGCATTAATAAATTCTTCAATCTAGTGAAGGAATAATGTATCATAACTGCCAGCATTTGTTGTGCATCCCCATTTAGAACTTGTACATGACCCCCCAGCTAGTAAGTGGTGGGCTAGGATGGCAGCCCAGGTCTGCCCAACCCTAGAGCCCATGATGTATTTGATGAGTTTGTTGAGAAGGTAACGTTGTCCCCACAAAAGAAGTCTACTAATATAATACCTCACAGAAGAAGGTCAAAAGAAAATAAAGACCCAAGACTCTTTCATAGATAATAATAAAGTATTAGACATGAGAATCAACATTTATTCTTTATTTTTCAAACTCCCCTAATTAGGAAAGAAGGAAGCTTTGTTAACGATAAAGTATATCTTCTGAAACAACACCCAGCATCATTCTTAATAAAGAAATAATGTTAGGGACAAGACAAACCCTTTCTAACTACTGTTATCTAACAGTGTTCTGAAAGGATAATCTAGCCAATGTACTGAAGCAGAATAAAGAGTATACTACTGGAAAAGAGACACAGTTTTTGGCTGCAAACTAAGTATCTACCTAAAAACCTAAGGATAGGGCTTCCCTGGTGGCGCAGTGGTTGAGAGTCCGCCTGCCGATGCAGGGGACACGGGTTCGTGCCCCGGTCCGGGAAGATCCCACATGCCGCGGAGCGGCTGGACCCGTGAGCCATGGCCGCTGAGCCTGCACGTCCGGAGGCTGTGCTCCGCAACGGGAGAGGCCACGGCAGTGAGAGCCCTGCGTACCTAAAAAAAAAAAAAAAAAACCTAAGGATAATCAATCATTAAAAATGGTTAGGCCTAATAAGAGCAGCAAAATTGTCCACTAAAAGATATATATATATATATATCTCAATAAACCTTTGTAGCTTTCTAGTACAGGCAATAGCCAGTTGTGATTGGGAAAAAAAAAATTGTCATTCACCCTAGCAACCAAAACTATGAAATACCTTGGAACAAAATTAGCAGAAAATGTTCGGGACTTACATAAAACTAAGCTGTACAGAGGGACATGAAGAAAATAAATGGAAAGACATATTCTATATTCCATGAAGGGAAGATTTAATGCTTTAAAGATGTTAATTCTTTAATTAAACCATAAATTTAAATGCAAGTCTACAAAAACTTTATTTTTTAACTTGAAAATATTCTAAAATTAAACTGGAACTGGGACTTCCCTGGTGGCGCAGTGGTTAAGAATCCACCTTCCAATGCAGGGGATGTGGGATTGATCCCTGGTCAGGGAACTAGATCCCATCTGCATGCTGCAACTAAGAGTTTGCATGCCACAACTAAGGAGCCAACAAGCCACAACTAAGGAGTCTGTGAGCCGCAACTAAGGAGCCTGGCTGCTGCAACTAAGATCTAGGGCAACCAAAATAAATAAATAAAATAAAAATAAATAAATGACTTTAAAAATTAAAAAAAAATAAAAATCTGGAATAAGTGAAATAACCATTTTTCAAAATTGAAAGATGAAGAGTGTTGGGGGAAATTTTATTACCAGGTAATTCTTATTATAAACTTATAAGTTAAAATAATAGCATACTGGTGGAAGAATAGGTTAAGAATTAGCAAACTTTATTGTTCAAGGAGGTAAGACAATGCTGTAGATGGCATGGACCGTATCTTGATGGAATTTGGTGTTGGTATGATGCCAGTGGCTTTTTTCAAGGCAAAGTGAGGTGAAGAGAGGAGACAGAGGGGTAGAGAAGCTAACTACAGGAATGAATGAGAAATATCTAAGAATAGTCTTACTTTCTTTAGGTGATGTTTTCACTTCTTTCACCCAGTAATAACCCATTACTATTTGTCCAACACAAGTAACATCCTATATTCTCACTCAGGCCTTGGAAGAAGAACAGAAATAACCCGTGGGCCACTGTGGGAGTTCTTTTTTGGAGTTGCCGAAGGCCACAGAACTGCAAATGAGTGGTGTCAGACTTCCCAACCCACACTCAACCACGGTGCGATACTGCCTTCCTAAAATATGTATAGATATATGCATTCATTAAAACTATGGGAAAGAAATACACCAAAATATTAATAGTAGTTTTCTGTAGGTGATAGAATTATGGCATGATTGCTCTCTTTTTTTCCTTCTATACTTTTTTGAGTTTTCCAATTATTCTACAGAGAACATGAATCATTTTTATATTGGACAGAAAGGACAATGCCTACTATTTTCAGAAACCAAAGCTCCACTGCCCCTTCAATGTGAGAATCAAGCCAAGACCTTATTCTTGGACGGCATCAGTGAAAGGGCCTTAGGAATGCTCTTGGGCACAGCAGCAGAGGCATGTCATATATGGAAACCTTCCATGAGGGTGACCTCACCACTGGAACCCATTCAAAATAAACCTTGCTGCAAGGGCTAGCAGCAGAGATCTTTGGACAAAACCTGGAGGATGGAAAGCTAAGAAAGAATTGACCTAAAGAAGACAACCTCCGGGCTTTGTCCTGAAGAACTCCTGTGCATCCATCTTGGCTTACTGGCAGATCTCCCCTGTGCTCAGTTCCTAAGGAAGGATTACTTTACCTCACCTCGCCCTCCTCCAAAAAAGAACTCCCACAGAGGCCCAAGGGTTATTTCTGTTTTTTTTTTCCTGAGCCTGAGTGAGAATATAGGATGTTACTTGTGCTGGACAAATAGTAGTGGGTTATTGATGGGTGAAAGAAATGGAAACCTCACCTAAACTAAAGGAAGTAAGACTATTCTTAGATATTCCTCAGTCATTCCCTGTAGTTAGCTTCCCTACCCCTCTGTCTCCTCTCTTCATCTCCCTTTGCCTTAAAAAAAGCCAATAGCAACATACCAAAGCACAATTCCATTAAGATATGGTTCATGCCATCTATAGCATTGACCCCTTTGCCACCTTGAACAGCTCTTAACACCCCTGCCTACCATGCTTAAACATCTGTGTCTATAACTTCTTTCACCCAGCTTAGTCTTCTATACCTTTCCATTGGCTTAGGGGTTTTAAATTATTTTTAATTGAACCATAGTAGACTCAGGATAAGTTCACACAAATATTTTACTTCCCAGTCCCAGTGTTGCTCTGCAAGCACAAGGCCTCTGATATGGCCCTAGGAGCTTCAACGTGGCCTAGGAAGAGACCATATAATGAGAACAGAATCCTGTGTTGGTTTGAATTCTTTTCATTGTGCTTATGGAAAACTCAATTCAAACTGGTGTTCAGGCACAGCTGAATCCAGTGCCCATTGTCATCAAGGCTCATTTTGTGTTCTTCTCTCAGCTCTTACATACTCAGTATTTGTTCATTTAATTACATTTTTCCAATATGGTAGTTTTGACAGCTATAGGTTTATATCCTATTGTCTTGGTAAATCCAGCAGGAAAAAGAGAATTTCTATGTCCAACAGTTCCAACAAGTCCTGGCATTGAGTTGTTGGGTCATGACTTTGGTCATGACTTCATCGTTGGACCGATCACTGTGGCCAAGGGGATGGAATGCTCTGATTGGCCAGGCCTGTGTTGTATATTTATACCCCATCTGAACTATATGCACTAGGAGTGGGGGAACATTCATTCTCCAAAGAAAAATCTTGATGGCATTAAAGGGAGGAATGGATGTTGGGCAGGCAAAAGCAACAGATATCTACAATAAGTGCCTAGAAGAAAAAGCTAGGGCACCATCACCACTGTGGGCACAATGACCCAAAGTGAGCAAGCTAATAAAACGCAAATGAAAACACCAAGTGCTATTGGCTTTAGATAACAGCAGCTGGACTATGGGGTAGTAACCCTTTCACTTCCCAAAAGGTGGGTCATACATCCAGACCATGGGTCATTTATTTAATTTGCATTTATTGAACACCTACTGTGTGCAGAGCACTCTTTAAAATACACAGGAAGTAAATGTTATACTCTCTGTCTTCAGGGAGAAAATAATGGAATAAGATAAAGAAACTATACTCCCATGAATTAGCACAAGACCAATTTCTTCGTATCGATTCGTACACAGAATGAACACCAAATCTGTGCGTGAGTACTGAGGGAACCCAAGTTAAGGAGAAATGAATGTTTTCATCTTAATTTATTTATACTCTTAATTTATTTATACTCTACTTAGGTAATTTAATTTATACTCTGTAATTTTTTTGTATTCCACTTTTAATTCTCTCAACAAATATTAACTGTATACCTACTAAGTGCCAAGCCCCATGCTAGAGTCTGGATACCTAGTAGAAACATTTTCCAGGATATGTAAAATACTACAAAGAGAAAATAAATTGAATGTAGAGGCAAAGGAATATAGAATACAAGGATACAACAAAGCAGATTCAGTAATAGAGCAAAAAAGTAAACCATGATCACTTACATTCCCACCATGGATAGGCCACATGATATGTGATGTCATAAATAATATAAACATTTGTATAATAAAGCCAAACAGCACATAGAGGGTTATGTTTTTCCATATAAAAGATGGCATCTCACTACAGCACAATATGTAGTAAAAGTAATTCTACTGGAATGCAGGGAGTGGGGGCAGGCCGCATAGTTCAGCTCAGATACCTAACTTCTGTAAATCTGGTTTAACCTAGGGATGTATTTTGTAATATCTGAGAGCTCGGGTGGACTGCATGGATTTTAAACAACTCCAAGTTTCTCTTTGGTGACATTTTAATAAATATTTAGTGACAGTGAACTTGGAATTGTAATCTTTGGCAAGTACCTGGAGTTTAGCTGCCATTCTTTTTTTTTTTTTTTTTGCGGTACGCGGGCCTCTCACTGTTGTGGCCTCTCCCGGAGCACAGGCTCCGGACGCGCAGGCTCAACGGCCATGGCTCACGGGCCCAGCCTTTCCGCGGCATGTGGGATCCTCCCGGATCGGGGCACGAACCCGTGTCCCCTGCACCGGCAGGCAGACTCTCAACCACTGCACCACCAGGGAAGCCCCCATAACTGCCATTCTTTATTGGCAGCTAAGTAAGATCCAAGGCTGTTGACTTTCAAACTTTTTTTTTTAACACAGCTCACTAAGGTGGAGTAAGAGAGCCCACGGGCCCACTTAGTACATTGATTCCCACTTTACAGCAGAAAAGGTACTTGCAGTAACCACAAAGGGATTTTGTACAGCAAATTTGGGGAATCAAATTTTGAACAATATGGTTGTCTCCTCATTTATGAACTTGGGAATAACATGGGACTACCTACCTAGGTAATAATTTTGATCTGTAGCCCTTTTCTGTCCATAGTTTACTAATAAAGACTGTTGTGTATACAGACCATTCCTTTTCCAAAAAAATATATAAAGCCATATCATCAGAATAAAAAAGGGTATCTCCGTTTCTTTTTTTTGTAGCAAGGGGCTATGCAACTAACTCATCCAAAGATACTATCAGGTTTTTTTGGGTTTTTATTTAATGAGTGGAAAAGTACTGGTGTCAGAACTCAGCCTGGATCAGCCCTCAGGAAATTACCCCCCATTCTGGCCCATGAACTTCCTAGGTGTTATTCAGTGTTTTGTCCCACACGAACTCGCTTTCCAGGGTAACCACTCAAAAAACTCTTCTGGAGTCTGCCCTTGTTGCCAGATTCCATTCTCACCACAAGATATTATTGAAGTAAAATATATGTTTTCGTTTTATTGAGATATAATTGACGTATGGCACAATATAAGTTTAAGGTGTATAACATAATGATTTGACTTATGTACGTGAAAAGATGACCACAGTAGGTTTAGTGAACATCCGTCATCTCATATAGGCAGATGAAATAACTCACTTGGGAGAGTGTTAGACTGAAGAAATAGAAAAAAATTCTTTTCCTTGTCATGAGAATTCTTAGGAGTTACTTTGGAGAGTTGTTACTCTTAACAGCTTTCATTTATAACATAGAACAGTGTTAATTATCTTTATTATGTTGTACATTACTTCTGCAGTACTTATTTATCTTATAACTGGAAGTCTGTACCTTCTGATCACTTTCATTCGATTCCCCCCCTCCCCACCCTCTGGTAACCTCAAATCTAATCTCTTTTTCTATGAGTTTGTTCATTTGTTTACTTTTGAAGAATAAGCGACCTATAACACTGTGTTAGTTTCTGGTATACAACATAGTGACTCAATATTTCTATACATTTCAAAATGATCACCATGATAAGTCTAGTTGTCATCAGGCACCATACAAAGATATTAAATAATTATTGACTATATTTCCCACATTGTACATTTCATACCTTGACTCATTTATTTTGTAACTGAAAGTTTGTACCTCTACCTTCCCTCACCTATTTTTCTCCTCCCCTTCAAAGTAAAATATTTGAAGACAGTGAAAAAATGTATCCTAAACCTTAACTTTTGTGAAGTCCTGAGTGGTCTCTTACTATTTTGATTTTTCACAACTTTTTCATTTGACTTGTTAACGGTTATTTTGGCTACCCAAGAACATTTTGAAAATTAAGGCTGATTCTAAGTTATTTGCATTATGTTATGGGGGAACCTCACTTTCAGAACACTACTAGTCCTCAGCTAATACCAAATTGCAAATATATCTTTTCCCTCAGCACTAGGGGAGGACGTAACGCTGCAGTTAAGAGCCAGCTCCAAAGCTAAACTGACCCGGGGTGGATTCCTGGCTCCCTCACTTGCTGACTATGTCACTTCAATAAGTGCCTTACCCTCCCCAGCTTCAAAGTCCTCAACTCTCTAAAATGTGGAAAATACCACATTTAGATAAGGGAATGCATACAGTTTGTAGCACATAGACCCAAGTCAATAAGTAGCAGCTATCAATAATAGTAATAATAATAATAATAAGGCCCAAGGCCAGTAGTTTGCTCCAAATCACACTTTGCGGGCTCTCGTCTTTCAGAGGAGCATCCTTGCCTTTCTAGAGAGATGGACAGAGGATCCTAACAGCCCGGGCTCAGCTGAGTCCCTATATGCTGAGGCCTTTCCCAGGGAAACCAGAGCACTTAATCACAAAATGAAGGGGGGGCACGGCGTGTCTTTCATTAAAAGCCACCCTTCTGTGGGCAGGCCTGAAGTGTCAGATAAAGCTTTACCTTTAGATAACTATCCAGCAGGGCTTCCCTGGTGGCGCAGTGGTTAAGAATCTGCCTGCCAATGCAGGGGACACGGGTTCGAGCCCTGGTCTGGGAAGACATAACCGCGGAGCAACTAAGCCCGTGCGCCACAACTACTAAGGCCTGTACGCTTATAGCCCGAGCTCGGCAACAAAAGAAGCCACCGCAATGAGAAGCCCACGCACCGCAACGAAGAAGAGTAGCGCCTGCTCACTGCAACTAGAGTAAAGCCTGCGCACGGCAACGAAGACCCAACACAACCAAAAATAATACATAAAAATATAAATAAATTTATATATATAAAAAAAAGAACCATCCAGCAGGGAGGCTACCAGCCCTACTTTTAAAGCCCTCTAGTCCCCCTTCCCCCATCCCATCCCTCTAGCTTCTCCTGTCTCCCAGGCTGAAAATAGCCACCTGGGGCACTACATCACAAAGGCTTGCCAGGAAGGATGCAGGCAGGAATGGGGGAGGGAACTGCCTGATAATAAGTAAGGGAGGGAACGGGGATCCTGGGACACCTTCCAGGTCAGCCCAAGACTCAGGACTCCTAGAAAGAGGAAAGGGGTGTGATGTCCATTTCGAGCTCCTCCAGAGTTGGGGTCATCCCTGAGGGCAGGCAGGAAAAGGGCATGTGTCTTTTTAGTTAGCTGGCTGATAGGTTTCAGAGTTCTTCCTTTGGCTGTCACTTCTCCATTTAGCACTGACTGTCCAAGTGCTGGCTATCTCATAGCGATCACACGTGGGGTTTTTGGTATATTCTGTGCAAACAGTGCCCCCCACCTAAACTGCACACTTCCTTGATATGGGAAGTCTGGTCTAGTTCAAATGCTTTTACCCTCCCTTAGCCCCACTCTAGGGATACACCCTCCAGGGGTGCACCCACAGACTTGCTCTTGGCTTAGATATTGGCAAGAAGGCTGAAACCCACCCACCTTCCCTGTGCCCATTGGACCTGTGAGGACACCCCAAATGGGGGGTGTCCAGTCTGCTCCACAGACTTCCCCACTGTCTGCCCTGTCTCACTGCCTTCCTCCAAACCCCTTCAGGTGGGCTCAGGGCAGATTAATACAGCCTCTGCACTGGCAGACACCCAGAAGGAGAAAGAACTATTGCACCTGGATCTTCCAAAGGTCCTCTTGGAATCCCCACTCACTTGGCAGGGGTTACTTATTAGCAAGCCCTCCCCTCCCCACAGAGAAAGGAGAAAATTCCCTCTCACCATAACACTGCTCTCCTTCCAAGGCTGAGGGCTCCAACTGGGAAGACTCAGTCTCCTTCTCTCTCTAGCTTTCTCACGTAGGTGTCTGGGGACTCCAAGTGAGGGGCAGGGACGCTGCTCCCAGAAAGTAGGGGGTTGAGCTGCCTCTCAGTAAGCCTTGGGGGAGACATTAGGCTCCGTTTTTTGGCCATCTCCTATAGCTTGTTGTTTGCAGTTGGGGCCATAGTAACGATTCAGGGAAACAAAAATGTTCACTCAACATTCTGTACACAGATAAGAGTTAATCCTGTTGTTCAGATCCTCTAAATTCTTCCTGATTTTTTTGCCTCCTTGTCCTATCAGTTACTGAGAATTTTCTCAGTGTTAAAAATCTATCAACGTGATTGCAAATTTGTGTCTTTCTCTTTTTTGTTTGGTCAGTTTTTGCCCTTGCTCTGTGTGTGTGTGTGTTAGGTGCATATAAGTGTGGAATTGCTATATCCTCTGGTGGACTGACTCTTTTTTATTATAAAACATTTCTTTATCTTTAGGACTGTTCCTTGCCTTAAAACCTTTGATGTTAGTAGAACTTTCTTTTGATTAGTGCTGCTTTCAGTTTTACTGAATCCTTGCATTTAAGGCGTATCTCTTATAAGCAGTGTTGGTTATTGTTGATTTAATATCATCAAATATGCAGTCAAAAAAAATTTTTTTTTTCAGTACGCGGGCCTCTCACTGCCGTGGCCTCTCCCGTTGCGGAGCACAGGCTTCGGGCACGCAGGCTCAGCGGCCATGGCTCACAGGCCCCGCCGCTCTGCGGCATGTGGGATCTTCCCGGACCGGGGCATGAACCCGCGTCCCCTGCATCGGCAGGCGGACTCTCAACCACTGCGCCACCAGGGAAGCCTCCAAATTTTTTAATCTTTATTTTATTTACTTATTTTTGGCTGCGTTGGGTCTTTGTTGCTGCATGTGGGCTTTCTCTGGTGGCAGCAAAGGGGGGCTACTCTTCATTGCAGTGTGCAGCCTTCTCATTGCAGTGGCTTCTCGTTGCAGAGCTCGGGCTCTAGGCACCCGGGCTTCAGTAGTTGTGGCTCGTAGGCTTAATTGCTCCCCGGCATGTGGGATCTTCCCTAACCAGGGCTCGAACCTGTGTCCCCTGCATTGGCAGGCGGATTCTTAACCACTGTGCCACCAGGGAAGTCCCCACCCAATTGCTTTTAAATTGTTCTTTTTATCTTAATATTCCACACCCCGCCCCCACCACCACCCTGCATACCATGGTTCCACTATGATGTATCTAGGAATGATTTTCTTTGTATTTATCCTACTTGGGATACACAGTACTTCTTTTTTTTAATTTTTTTTTTTATTTTTCGGTACGCGGGCCTCTCACTGCTGTGGCCTCTCCCGTTGCGGAGCACAGGCTCTGGACGCGTAGGCTCAGCGGCCATGGCTCACGGGCCCAGCTGCTCCGCGGCATGTGGGATCTTCCCGGACTGGGTCACGAACCCGTGTCCCCTGCAGCAGCAGGCGGACTCTCAACCACTGCGCCACCAGGGAAGCCCTGGAATTGAACTTATTTTAAGCTGGGTTCAGTCTTTGTAAGGCCTGGTCTATTTCTGGCTTGCCCTTATTCTCTAGAGTGTAGTTTTTTATGGGACAGTATTAGTTTGGGTTGTCCAAAGAAATAGAACCAAAAAGAGAGAGAGAGAGAGAGAGAGAGAAAGAGAGAGAGGGAGAGCGCATACAGCCAGCAGGCTGCAGATCCAGGGAAGAATTGCAGTTTGAGTTCAAAGGTGGTCTGCTGACAGAATTTCTTCTTCCAGGAAGATCAGTCTTCTTCTATTAAGGTCATCTACTGATTGTATGAAACCCACCCACATTGTGCAGGATAATCTGCATTACCCAAAGTCTATTGATTTAAATGTTAATCTCATCTAAAAAATACCTTCACGGAAATACCTCAATTAATATTTGACCAATTATCTGGGTACTGTGGCCTAGCCTAGTTAATACATAAAGTTAACCATCACAGGTCCCAGTGGAAAGCCTGGAGTGTTTGACAGTGCCCCTCCTCCACAGTGGGCTCTGAACTCCAGTGTTTTTCTCCCTAGCCTCATAAGTCTGCCAAAAGTACTGATAAGTTTCCCATTCTCTCAGTTACTGCTTCTTGCTCAACTTCTTGGTCTCCGCCCTATGCTGTTTAAACACTGAAAGATGTCTCAAGAGGAAAATGGCATAGAATATCAAGTTCACCAGAATGAGTTTTCTCTCTCCAGAAACCTGACCTCTTATGTCCTATTTTGGTAGTTCACTGGTGCCTTCAAACAGGTGTTTTCAGGTTTTATCCTAGGGGGAGGATCATTGAGATGCTGAGAAGACATTTTACTAAATCCAACTCCCAATTAATAACTCTTAATAAATGTTTGGTGGAACAATACTTCCATAATATGTAAAATAATGCATATTATATTGAATTATATTTAATGGGGAAATGCTAGATCATGATCCTCAATGACATATTGGGAACATGCTTCAGTATTATCTGTGTAATTAACAGAACACAGTTGCCTGGGTGCCACCTCAGATTTAATGAATTAGAACTTGTGAGGGTTGTAGGGATGGTTAAGAACACTGAACTAGAGGCATTCTCATTAAAGACAAGGATGCCAGTTGTAAGAGCAAAACATTAAACATTGTTCTGAAAGTTCTAAATAGTGTAATAAAAATAAGAAACTAAATAAAATGTAGAAATATTGGTTTAAATAAATACGATTTTCAGATGATATGCTATCTACTCAAAAAAAAAAAAACCCGTCAAACTAATGAGATAGTTTAGCAAGATGACTAGATATGTGTGTATAATAATATATTATATATGTATATAATAAAATGCAAGTTTCCTATATGTCAGTAATCAGATAGAAAATATAACAAAAATGTTAATATAGTAGCATCAAAAAACGTAAAAACCTAGTTTGAAAAACAGAACTGTGCAAGGTCTATATGAGGAAAACCTTGAGATGTTATTAAGGGACATAAAGAAAGTTTTGAATAAATGGAAATACATACAATTATGTAAAGGTATAGATGTTTTCTAAATTAATATGTAGGGAATTTCCTGGTGGTCCATTGGTTAGGGCTTCAGGCTTCACGCTTCCACAGCAGGGGGCATGGGTTCAATCCAATCCCTTGTCGGGGAATTAAGATCCCACATGCTGTGTAGCAAAAAATACATAAATATGTTAATTAATTAATTAATATGTAAATTCAATATAACCAATTAGGATCTCAACTCTTTCAGGGGATATGGTGAGAGAATTTCACAAAATGACTTTAAAGTTTTTCTGGAGAATAAATGAGCAATAATAACAGAGAAATGTTTGAAAGAGAATAACAGTGCAATATTTACTTCAGCAGATATTAAAACTTAGAGCTATATTTAAAATGCTGAGATACTGGTGCAGAAATGGGCAAATAAAGGAAGACAGTAGAATATAGAAAGAGAGAATATTTTAAATCATGGAGATGGTGTTGACTGGTTTATAAATGATGTTGCCTAGTTAACAAAATGCTGGTAATAGCCTTGAAGGAAGAGAGAAGATAGGGGAGTTTGATCCCTATCTCTTGTTTACATTAGAATAGATTTCAGCTGGATTAAATAAAGATTTCAATATAATAATGAAATAATGAAAGTGCCAGAATAAAATGTAGGTGAATATATAATTATGAGTAGAGGAATTTTTTTTTTAAACGTGGCCCCAAGATACATACCATGAAGGATAAACAGATATTATTACATCAAAAGTTAAAGCTTTATCAGAGTAGTGTTTACCTTGGGAGGATTATCAACTGGGAGAGGTTACATGGAAACCTGATGTGGGTAATGATTATACGGGTATAAAAACTCATTGAGCACTTAAAATTTGTGTACTTTTCTAAATGTATGTTATCCTTCAATTTAAAAAAACTTTAAGTAAAACTTCCTTTTTTAAAAAGATACTATGAAAATAATTTTAAAAGAAACGACAAACTAGGAATAACTATTTGTAACATTCATGGCATTCAAAATGTTAATTAATATCTTAAGTATATAAAGAATTATTATAAATCAATAAGAAATGATTAGGTACGCTAATAAAAATGCAAAAAACACAGGCAATTTATGAAAGAAGAAATACAAATTGACAATAAACAAGAAAATATGTATAACTCACTAATAACCAAATAAATGCAAATTTAAACCCAGTACAGCACTATTTTTCACCTATTAGATTGTGAAGGTTAAAAGGTTTGATGCTCCACACTGAAGAAAGAGACAGCAGCCATCCATAAAACAGTCCTCTCACCAAAAATATTAAAACCCACGCAGGCTACACAGGGATGCTCCCACATAAAAATAGCCCTCTAAGACCACAGGAGATAATTGTTTCTCCTAAACTCATAGAATAAGAGAAATATAAGCAAAATGAAGAAGCAGAGGAACCACTCCCAATTAAAAAATCAAGAGAATTCCCTGAAAGAATAAAAAATGAAACAGACCTCTTCAGTCTAATAGACATGAGTTCAAAAAGGAGATAATAAAAATACTGAAGGAATTAAGAAAAGCTATTGACAGAAATGCAGATTGCTGTAAAAAAAGGAACTAGAAACTATAAAGAGGAGCCAAAAAAAGTAGAAAACTCATTTGCCAAGACAAAACCTGAGCTAAAGGCAATAAATAGCAGATTGAATAATGCAGAAGAATGAATAAGTGATCTGGAAGATAGAATTATGGAAATCAACCAATCAGAACACAAAGACAAAAGAAAAAAATGAAAACAGTCTAAGAGACCTATGGGATAATATAAAGTGTGACAAACTATGCATAATAGGGATCCCAAAAGGAGAACAAAGAGGAAAGGGATCAAAAATGTATTTGAAGGAATTATGGCTGAAAACTTCCCAAACCTAAAGAAGGAAACAGATATTCAGGTACAGGAAGCACAGAGGGTCCCAAAAAAGATGAGCCTAAACAGACCTACCAAGATATATTATAATTAAAATGGCCAAAGTTAAAGAGAGGATTCTAAAGGCTGCAAGAGAAAAACAAAGAGTTAATTACAGGGGAACCCCCATAAGGCTATCAGCTGATTTCTCTACAGAAATGTGGCAGACCAGAAGGGAGTGGCAAGGTATATTCAAAGTCCTGAAAGGGAAAAATCTACAACCTAGGATACTCTACCCAGCAAGATTATCATTTAGAATAGAAGGAGAGGTAAAGAATTTCTAAGACAAGCAAAAACTAAAAGAATACAGCAATACTAAACCTATCATAAAAGAAGTAATGAAAAGTCTTCTAGAGGGGTGGGATAGGGAGGGTGGGAGGGAGGCTCAAGAGGGAGGGGATATGGGGACATGTGTACGCATATGGCTGATTCGCTTTGTTGTGCAACAGAAACTAACCCAGTATTGTGAAGCAATTATACTCCAATAAAGATCTATTAAAAAAAATAGAAAAGAAGCAAGAATCTATAGGTTAGAGAAAATCACAATTGGAAAGTAAATCACTTAAATAAGCCAGTATACAGATTAAAAAAATATATAAAATAAATTTTTGTGAAAGCAATAACCAAAATGAATAGCAAAAGGATAAGCATGAAAATGTAAAAGAGGACATCAAAATCATAAAATGTAAGGGATGAGAGTAAGAAAACATAGACGATTTTTTTTTTTGGAATGTGTTTGAGCCTATATGACTATCAGTCTAAAGCAAGTAGATATAGTAGTGGGTTAACATACTTGAAAAACAAGGTAACCACAAATCAAAAACACAATAGATTCACAAAAACCAAAGAGAATGCAAGCATAATACAAAAGAAAATCATCAAACCAAAACCAAATCAAACCAAACCAAAAGGAAAAACAAAAAGATACCGAAAGGAGCAAAGAAGAAATAAAAAAATCAACTGGAAAACAAGGTTTAAAATGACAATAAATACATATCTATCAATAATTACCTTAAATGTCAATGGACTAAATACTCCAATCAAAAGACACAGAGTGGCAGATTGGATTAAAAAACAAGAGCCTACAGTATGCTGCCTACAAGAAACCCACTTTAGGGCAAAGGACACACATAGATTGAGAGTGAGGGGATGGAAAAAGATATTTCATGCAAGTGGAAATGACAAGGAAGCAGAGGTCACAATACTCATATCAGACAAAACAGACTTTAAAACAAAGGCCATAAAAAGATTTTAAGAAAAGAGAGCTCCAAACCTAGATCTAACAGGACTCAAGAATTCTAATGAATTCAGGTATAATTCTAAAGTGAAGAAGGTTTCAGGCATAGTTTGATTAAACTATCCCTTAAACACATCCAACTCCCCTTGCTGTGAAACAGTGATTATCTGGCAACTTCTGATAGTCTGGATCAAGGGTTGGTTGGCAAACTGTTTCTTAAAGGGCCAGACAGTAAATATTCTAGGCTTGCAGGCCACTTGGTCTCTGTCACAGCCAATCAACTCTACTGTTGTAGCACAAAGCAGCCAGAGACAGTGCATAAACATGGGAATGACAGAATTCCAAGAAGACGTTATTTGCAAAAACAGGTGGCCAGCCTGAGGGCTGTAGTTTGCCAACCTGTGGTCTAGATGGGGAACAATATTCCTTTCATTTTAAAGAGAATTTGGGTTTGTCAACAATATCAACAGTAGTTTATACTTATTGCCAAGTAATACATGGAACAGAACATCAATCACCCAACTGCTAATGTGATCAGCAAACCAGTCAATTCAGTGTGAGTAGACAGAATTCTGGATTTTGATCCTCACAGCACCTACAAGAGGCCCAAGGTGGGCAGCCAGTATACCTCCCTATCTGAGATCCTATGGCTACAACTGAATAGATGTAAGAATGAGCTCTAAGAACCCAGAAGTCACCATACTGGCACCACTAAAAAAATGGCAGTTTGGAATAAAAACTGAGGGAATGTCAGTCAGTACAAAATCACCCCGACAATCAGTAAAATCCTCTAATGGGTGGTGACAAAAATTCAATAACATGTTTGTAGAAGAAAGATATCAAGTATAAGAAGTGGCAAACCAAATTCTGGTCCCCAAAGAGGCCTTAATACTAATTCTAGAAACTAATGATTAAAATTAAAATGGTGAAATAAAATGTGAGGGCATTAGTATAATTTGTCCCTCAGTTTAATGAAAGGTATGGAAGGTATTGATAGTCACAAGAGGGTAACTGCAAGCTAACTCCCAAAGTGCAGTTAAGAATCATAACATTAATTAGATCAGCCATCTACAGAAATGATACAAACCAAGAAATGTATGGTATCAGTTTTAGGAATAATCCAAATCTAACCTAGGTGATCTAGACAGTGAGTGGGACATAGTTTTCTTTTTTTTTTAAAACATCTTTATTGGAGTATAATTGCTTTACAATGGTGTGTTAGTTTCTGCTTCATAACAAAGTGAATCAGCTATACATATACATATGTCCCCATATCTCCTCCCTCTTGCATCTCCCTCCCACCCTCCCTATCCCACCCCTCTAGGTGGTCACAAAGCACCAAGCTGCTGTCCCTGTGCTATGTGGCTGCTTCCCACCAGCTATCTATTTTACATTTGGTAGTGTATATATGTACATGCCACTCTCTCACTTCGTCTCAGCTTACCCTTCCCCCTCCCCGTGTCCTCAAGTCCATTCTCTACGTCTGCGTCTTTATTCCTGTCCTGCCTCTAGGTTCTTCAGAACCTTTTTATTTATTTATTTACTTTAGATTCCATATATATGTGTTAACATACGGTATTTGTCTTTCTCTTTCTGACTTACTTCACTCTGTATGACAGACTCTTGGTCCATCCACCTCACTGCAAATAACTCAATTTCGTTTCTTTTTATGGCTGAGTAACATTCCATTGTATATGTGTGCCACATCTTCTTTATCCATTCACCTGTCGATGGACACCTAGGTTGCTCCCATGTCCTGGCTATTGTAAATAGAGCTGCAATGAACACTGTGGTACATGACTCTTTTTGAATGATGGTTTTCTCAGGGTGTAGGACATAGTTCTTGATGAAATCAATGGTAGAGCCTGATAAAATGGCCTGATTAGGTGAGAGCCCTGATATGGTAAGAGTGCAGCTTCCACTTACTTGCTACAGAACACTTACTACATGCCAGAAGCTTTACACACATGATTTCATTTATTCCTCCCAATAGTCATCTGAAGAAATATTATTTATGGATGAGAAAATTAAAGCTTAGAGATGTTAACTTGCCTAAAGTTAATAGTAGGGGGCAGAGCTGTAATTCAAACCCAGACCAGGACTCTACAACTAATTGTGTTTTCAAGCGGGTCATCTGTAGAACTCTATTTTGCAAAATGTTCGATGGGCAAATCAGTTGGGAAATTCTGAGTGTTTACTGTACTCTAGGACTTCTCTGAGCCTTTACTATAAATTTAAAGACCAGGGAAAATAGCAACTGGATTGACTGGCCTTTCTAGACCATCTCTTTACTTGTCCTTCCTCTTTCTAACTGTACAAAGTGAATAATTAACAGAAAATAATACTTCCAGGATGTGGACTAGATATGGTAGGAGTATGTGATTAGGGTGCTCAAAAATGCTTGGATTTGAGACTCAGTATTTAAAAATGAATGTTTATATGTAAAAACAAAAGTAAAGATAGCGTTTTTTAAAAACTAAACTTAAAGAAGTACATTGGCTGGACTTCCCTGGTGGTGCGGTGGCTAAGATTCCGCCTGCAGGGGACACGGGTTCGAGCACTGGCCCGGGAAGATCCCACATGCCATGGAGCAACTAAGTCCGTGTGCCACAGCTACTGAGCCTATGTGCCACAACTACTGAGCCCGTGTGCCACAACTACTGAAGCCTGCACGCCTAGAGCCCATGCTCCGCAACAAGAGAAGCCACCACAATGAGAAGCCCGCATACCGCAACAAAGAGTAGCCCCCACTCGCCACAACTAGAGAAAGCCCGTGCTCAGTGATGAAGAACCAACACAGCCAATAATTAATTAATTAATTAAAAAAAAGAAATACATTGGATAATAATTACAGTAAAGAGGATGCTCTAAGAATAGGAGTAAAAGCTGTTTGGCTCCCCTTGGTGGTTTGGCTCATTGAAGCTCTTAGCTGTAAACAAGCAGAAGATGATGCAATCTCTGACATAATTTAAACTGGGTAAAGCATTTAAAAAAAAAAAAAAGGTTTGATGCTCTCTAGTTAGGTTCCAGGAAAATGAGCACTCTCATACCTTAGTGGGAGAATAAATTGCAATGACTTTCTGGAGGTCTGGCTTAGCAAAATTATTTCTAATTAAAATGTGTATTCTAGGGACTTCCCTGGTGGTCCAGTGGTTAAGACTCCACTCCCAATGTGGAGGCCCGGGTTCAATCACTGGTCAGGTAACTAAATCCCGCATGCCACAACTAAAAGACTTGCAGGCATGCTGCAACTAAGACCCGGTACAACCAAATAAATAAATATATATATATATATTTTTTACAATTATGATTTTTAATATGTTTCATCTTTAGTTTATTATCTTATTTTTTTGTAACTATTTGTGTTTTCTTTTTTTTTTAATTAATTAATTAATTAATTTATGGCTGTGTTGGGTCTTCGTTTCTGTGCGAGGGCTTTCTCTAGTTGTGGCAAGCGGGGGCCACTCTTCATCGCGGTGTGCGGGCCTCTCACTATCGCGACCTCTCTTGTTGCAGAGCACAGGCTCCAGACGCGCAGGCTCAGCAACCGTGGCCCACGGGCCCAGTTGCTCCACGGCATGTGGGATCCTCCCAGACCAGGGCTCGAACCTGTGTCCCTTCCTTGGCAGGCACACTCAACCACAGTGCCACCAGGGAAGCTCATATATATTTTTAAATGTGTATTCTACTTAACCAAGAAATTTCTCCTTTTGGAATGATCTAAGGAGATAATCCCATAGGTACCCACACATAAGTAAGAGCATATTCATCACAGTATTGTTTATAATAGTGACAAAGTGGGAACTAATTATTACAGTCAATCAGTAAAGGGCTAGTTTGATAAATACATTGAAATATATGCAGCCAATAAAATAGATAATGGTGAAAATCTATGTTTATGGACACAGAAAAAATAAGAAATTCCAAGATATTTTGTTAAGTGATTAAAAGTGGGATTTATTTATTTCTTCATTTAACAGATGTTTCTTGAGGGCCCACATGTGTCAGGCCCTCCTGTAGTCATGGGGGATACAGCAATGAGCAAAAAAGAAAAGAACTTGTTGCCTTTCTAGAGTTGATATTCTAGTGGCAAATGAAAGATAATAAAAAGTGAAATAAATTATGTAGCATATAAAGCAGTGTGTACAGTACTATAAATGTGTATTTGTATTGAAAAATATCTGTTCATAATGGTTGTCTGGATGGTGGGGATTTTTATCTTCCATTTCATACGTTTTCTTTTTTTTTCTTGAAATGTTTTGAACTCCTTTTAAAGCAGAAGACATCAATGAATTTCTATTTTGACAAAACATAAAAAGAAAAAATTTTATTTTAAAGAGTGTCTGGATAAATGAGATATGCTGTTTCCTTCCCTCAGAGAAATTGAAACATCAACAACTGTGAAATGGGAGACATTTTTTGACATTAAAAATAAGTGCTCACCTCAATACATAAGGCAAATACTAACAGCCATAAAAGGGAAAATCAACAGTAACACATTCATAGTAGGGGACTTTAACACCCCACTTTCACCAATGGACAGATCATCTAAAATGAAAATAAATAAGGAAACACAAGCTTTAAATGATACATTAAACAAGATGGACTTAATTGATATTTATAGGACATTCCATCAAAAACAACAGAATACACATTTTTCTCAAGTGCTCACGGAACATTCTCCAGGATAGTTCATATCTTGGGTCACAAATCAAGCCTTGCTAAATTTAAGAAAATTGAAATCGTATCAAGTATCTTTTCCGACCACAATGCTATGAGACTAGATATCAATTACAGGAAAAGATCTGTAAAAAATACAAACACATGGAGGCTAAATAATACACTACTTAATAACGAAGTGATCACTGAAGAAATCAAAGAGGAAATCAAAAAATACCTAGAAACAAATGACAATGGAGACACGATGACCCAAAACCTATGGGATGCAGCAAAAGCAGTTCTAAGAGGGAAGTTTATAGAAATACAATCCTACCTTAAGAAACAGGAAACATCTCGAATAAACAACTTAACCTTGCACCTAAAGCAATTAGAGAAAGAACAAAAAACCCCCAAAGTTAGCAGAAGGAAAGAAATCATAAAGGTCAGATCAGAAATAAATGAAAAAGAAATGAAGGAAACGATAGCAAAGATCAATCAAACTAAAGCTGGTTCTTTGAGAAGATAAACCAAATTGATAAACCGTTAGCGAGACTCATCAAGAAAAAAAGGGAGAAGACTCAAATCAATAGAATTAGAAATGAAAAAGGAGAAGTAACAACTGACACTGCAGAAATACAAAAGATCATGAGAGATTACTACAAGCAACTCTATGCCAATAAAATGGACAACCTGGAAGAAATGGACAAATTCTTAGAAATGCACAACCTGACAAGACTGAATCAGGAAGAAATAGAAAATATGAACAGACCAATCACAAGCACTGAAATTGAAACTGTGATTAAAAATCTTCCAACAGCAGTGCCGATAGCGCTGTCGCAAACATGGTGAACGTTCCTAAAACCCGCCGGACTTTCTGTAAGAAGTGTGGCAAGCACCAACCCCACAAAGTGACGCAGTACAAGAAGGGCAAGGATTCTCTGTATGCCCAGGGAAAGCGGCGTTATGACAGAAAGCAGAGTGGCTATGGTGGGCAGACTAAGCAGATTTTCCAGAAAAAGGCTAAAACTACAAAGAAGATTGTGCTGAGGCTTGAATGTGTTGAGCCGAACTGCAGATCTAAGAGAATGCTGGCTATTAAGAGATGCAAGCGTTTTGAGCTGGGAGGAGATAAGAAGAGAAAGGGCCAAGTGATCCAGTTCTGAGCTTCATATTTTGTTTTGTTATGAAGGCAATAAACATTTGAGATTGTTAAAAAAAAAAAATCTTCCAACAAACAAAAGCCCAGGACCAGATGGCTTCACAGGCGAATCCTATCAAACATTTAGAGAAGAGCTAACACCTATCCTTCTGAAACTCTTCCAAAATATAGCAGAGGGAGGAACACTCCCAAACTCGTTCTACGAGGCCACCATCACCCTGATACCAAAACCCGACAAGGATGTCACAAAGAAAGAAAACTACAGGCCAATATCATTGATGAACATAGACTCAAAAATCCTCAACAAAATACTAGCAAACAGAATCCAACAGCACATTAAACGGATCATAAAACATGATCAAGTGGGGTTTATTCCAGGAATGCAAGGATTCTTCAATATACACAAATCAATCAACGTGATACACCATATTAACAAATTGAAGGAGAAAAACCATGTGATCATCTCAATAGATGCAGAGAAAGCTTTCGACAAAATTCAACACCCATTTATGATAAAAACCCTGCAGAAAGTAGGCATAGAGGGAACTTTCCTCAACATAATAAAGGCCATATATGACAAACCCACAGCCAACATCATCCGCGATGGTGAAAAGCTGAAAGCATTTCCTTTAAGATCAGGAACATGACAAGGTTGCCCACTCTCACCTCTCTTATTCAACATAGTTTTGGAAGTTTTAGCCACAGCAGTCAGAGAAGGAAAAGAAATAAAAGGAATCCAAATCGGAAAAGAAGAAGTAAAGCTGTCACTGTTTGTAGATGACATGATACTATACATAGAGAATCCTAAAGATGCTACCAGAAAACTACTAGAGCTAATCAATGAATTTGGTAAAGTAGCAGGATACAAAATTAATGCACAGAAATCTCTGGCATTCCTATACACTAATGATGAAAAATCTGAAAGTGAAATCAAGAAAACACTCCCATTTACCACTGCAACAAAAAGAATAAAATATCTAGGAATAAACCTACCTAAGGAGACAAAAGACCTGTATGCAGAAAATTATAAGACACTGATGAAAGAAATTAAAGATGATACAAATAGGTGGAGACATATACCATGTTCTTGGATTGGAAGAATCAACACTGTGAAAATAACTCTACTAGCCAAAGCAATCTACAGATTCAATGCAATCCCTATCAAACTACCACTGGCATTTTTCACAGAACTAGAACAAAAAATTTCACAATTTGTATGGAAACACAAAAGACCCCGAATGGCCAAAGCAATCTTGAGAACGAAAAACGGAGCTGGAGTAATCAGGCTCCCTGACTTCAGGCTATACTACAAAGCTACAGTAATCAAGACAGTGTGCTACTGGCACAAAAACAGAAAGATAGATCAATGGAACAGGATAGAAAGCCCAGAGATAAACCCACGTACATATGGACACCTTATCTTTGATAAAGGTGGCAGGAATGTACAGTGGAGAAAGGACAGCCTCTTCAATAAGTGGTGCTGGGAAAACTGGACAGGTACATGTAAAAGTATGAGATTAGATCACTCCCTAACACCATACACAAAAATAGGCTCAAAATGGATTAAAGACCTCAATGTAAGGCCAGAAACTATCAAACTCTTGGAGGAAAACATAGGCAGAACATTCTGTGACATAAATCAGAGCAAGATCCTTTTTGATCCACCTCCTAGAGAAATGGAAATAAAAACAAAAATAAACAAATGGGACCTAATGAAGCTTAAAAGTTTTTGCACAGCAAAGGAAACCATAAACAAGACCAAAAGACAACCCTCAGAATGGGAGAAAATATTTGCAAATGAAGCAACTGACAAAGGATTAATCTCAAAAATTTACAAGCAGCTCATGCAGCTCAATAACAAAAAAAACAAACAACCCAATGCAAAAATGGGCAGAAGACCTAAATAGACATTTCTCCAAAGAAGATATACAGAGTGCCAACAAACACATGAAAGAATGCTCAGCATCATTAATCATTAGAGAAATGCAAATCAAAACTACAATGAGAGATCATCTCACACCAGTCAGAATGGCCATCATCAAAAAATCTAGAAACAATAAATGCTGGAGAGGGTGTGGAGAAAAGGGAACACTCTTGCACTGCTGGTGGGAACGTGAATTGGTACAGCCACTATGGAGAACAGTTTGGAGGTTCCTTAAAAAACTACAAATAGAACTACCATATGACCATATGACTACTGGGCATATACCCCGAGAAAACCAAAATTCAAAAAGAGTCATGTACCAAAATGTTCATTGCAGCTCTATTTACAATAGCCTGGAGATGGAAACAACCTAAGTGCCCATCATCGGATGAATGGATGGAGAGGATGTGGCACATATATACAATGGAATATTACTCAGCCTTAAAAAGAAACAAAATTGAGCTATTTGTAGTGAGATGGATGGACCTAGAGTCTGTCATACAGAGTGAAGTAAGTCAGAAAGAGAAAGACAAATACCGTATGCTAACACATATATATGGAATTTAAGAAAAAAAAATGTCATGAAGAACCTAGGGGTAAGACAGGAATAAAGACGCAGACCTACTGGAGAACGGACTTGAGGATATGGGGAGGGGGAAGGGTGAGCTTTGACAGGACGAGAGAGAGTCATGGACATATACACACTAACAAACGTAGTAAGGTAGATAGCTAGTGGGAATCAGCCTAATGGCACAGGGATATTAGCTCGGTGCTTTGTGACAGCCTGGAGGGGTGGGATAGGGAGAGTGGGAGGGAGGGAGACGCAAGAGGGAAGACATATGGGAACATATGTATATGTATAACTGATTCACTTTGTTATAAAGCAGAAACTAACACACCATTGTAAAGAAATTATACCCCAGTAAAGATGTTAAAAAAAAAAAAGATACAGACCTACTAGAGCATGGACTTTAAGATATGGAGAGGGGGAAGGGTAAGCTGTGACAAAGCGAGAGAGTGGCATGGACATATATACAATACCAAACGTAAAATAGATAGCTAGGGGGAAGTAGCCACATAGCACAGGGAGATCAGCTCGGTGCTTTTTGACCATCTAGAGGGGTGGGATAGGGAGGGTGGGAGGGAGGGACACGCAAGAGGGAAGAGATATGGGAACATATGTATATGTATAACTGATTCACTTTGTTATAAAGCAGAAACTAACACACCATTGTAACGCAATTATACTCCAATAAAGATGTAAAAAAAATAAATAAATAAAATAAAAAAAATAGTAAGTGCTCAAATGTAAATCGAAAACACAATGATGCAGAGCAGTAGGAACTCTCATTCATTGCTGGTGAGAATGCAAAATGGTACAGCCACTTTGGAAGGCAGTTTGAAGTTTCTTACGAAGCTAAATATACTCTCACCATATGATCCAGAAATCACACTCCTGGGATCTTCTCAAATGAGTTGAAAATGTTATGTCCACACAAAAACCTGCTCGAGGATGTTTAGAGCAGCTTTATTCATAATTAACAAAACTTGGAAGCATCAAGATGTCCTTCAGTAGGTGAATGGATAAATAAACTGTGGTACATCCAGACAAAGGAATATTATTCACTACTAAAAAGAAAGCAGGGGCTTCCCTGGTGGCACAGTGGTTCAGAATCCGCCTGCCAGTGCAGGGGACATGGGTTTGATCACTGGTCCGGGAAGATCCCACATGCCGTGGAGCACCTAAGCCCGTGTGCCACAACTACTAAGCCTGCACTCTAGAGCCCGCGAGCCACAACTACTGAGCCCATGTGCCACAACTGCTGAAGCTCATGTGCCTAGAGCCTGTGCTTCACAACAAGAGAAGCCACCGCAATGAGAAGCCTGCACACCGCAGCAAAGAGTAGACCCCACTCGACGCAACTAGAGAAAAGCCCGTGCGCAGCAGCAAGGACCCAATGCAGCCAAAAATTAATTAATTAGTTAATTTAAAAAAAGAAGAAATCAACTATCAAACCATAAAAAGACATGAAGGAACCTTAAATGCATGTGACTAAGTGAAAGAAGCCAGTCTTAAAAGGTTACATACTATACAATGTAAACTATATGACATTCTGGAAAAGGCAAAACTATGGGGGCAATAAAAAGATCAGTGATTGCCAGGGTTTGGAGAGTGGGGAGGGATGAATAAGTGGAGCACAGAGGATTTTTAGGACAGTGATTCTGTCCTGTATGATACTATAATGATGGATACACGACATTATATATTTTCTAAACTTAGAGAACGTACAACACCAAAAGTGAACTCTAATGTAAACTTGGGGGTTAATGATATGTCATTGTATCAATAGGTTCATCAGTTTTAACACGTGTGCCACTCTAGTTGGGAGTGTGCTAGCGGGGAAAGCTATGCATGAGTAGTTGTAGGGGATATACGGAACCCTCTGTACATTCTGCTCAATTTTTCTGTAAACCTAAACTACTCTAAAAAATAAAGTCTGGGGCTTCCCTGGTGGCGCAGTGGTTGAGAGTCCGCCTGCTGATGCAGGGGACACGGGTTCGTGCCCCGGTCCGGGAAGATCCCACATGCTGCGGAGCGGCTGAGCCCGTGAGCCATGGCCGCTGAGCCTGCGCGTCCGGAGCCTGTGCTCCGCAACGGGAGAGGCCACAGCAGTGAGAGGCCCGTGTACCGGAAAATAAAAATTAAAAAAAAAATAAAGTCTGTTTAGTTTAAAAAACACACACACAATGATATGCCACTTCACATCCATTAGGACGGCAACTATCAAAAAGTGTTGGTGAAGGAAGTGGAGAAATTGGAACACTTGTGAGCAGTTGGTGGGAATATAATAAAATGGTGCAGCCGCTGGGGCAAACAGTGTGGCAGTTCCTGAAAAAGTTAAAAATGGAATTACCATGTGGTCCAGCAATTTCACTTCTGAGTATATACCCAAAAGAATTGAAAGCAGGGTCTTGAAGAGGTGTTCGTACATGCATGTTTATGGCAGTATTATTCACAGTAGCCAAGAAGTGGAAAAAACCCAACTGTCTTTCAACGGATGACTGGATATACAAAATGTGGTACATACATACAATGGAATATTACTCAGCCTTTAAAAGAAAGGACATTCTGACATGTGCTACACCATGGATGAACCTTGAGGACATTATGCTAAGTGAAATAAGCCAGTCACAAAAAGACATATACTGTATGATTCCACTTATGTGAGGTACCCAGGATTGTCAAATCCAGACAGAAAGCAGAATGGTGGCTGTAAAGAGGAAAAGGGCGTTGTAGTTTAATGGGTACAGAGTTTCAGTTTTGCAAGATGAAATCGTTCTGAAGATTGTTTGCGCAACAAAGTGAATATACTTATTAATACTGAAATGAACACTTAAAATTGTTAAGATGGTAAATTTTATGTTATGTGTATTTTACCACAATTAAAAATAAAATAGAAAATAAAAGAACTAAGGATGTTATGAAACACAGACACCAAAAAGGGAAAACATTTGATTAAACGCCAATAAGGCAAATGCTACCAGACAAAACCAAAAGGCAAATAAATGTTAAACTGGCAGGAAAATAATTGCAACCCTTGTGATAAACAAAAGGTTAATGGTATCACTAATGAAATATACCAAGAACTCTTAAAACTCAAGAAGATAAAGGCAAACCATCCGATGGAAAAATAGATAAAGACGTGAGCCAGCCATTCTCAGAGAAGGATCCCACCCCAAAAAAGTTTAATAACTGCCAAACATGTTCATTCTCATGAGTTACCAAATAATTTAGAATTTTAATTTTAAAACAAGAAGGTGCTAAGTTTCTCCTTTGGGATTAGGAAATGTTTAAAAGATGGCTAATTGCCACATGGTTCTTTTGGGCACAAAGAGAGCCAGAGAAGCAAAGATGCTCAGTTGACCAACTGTCCACCGAAACAAACATCTTAAGATGCAAACGCCTGTTTCCACATTTTCCTTTAAAAAAAAAAAAACCATTGAATGAATTCCTTTTATAATCGGGAGGAAAAAACTAAACCAATTCTTATGTGGTGAGTCACATGAAAATTAGCATGTTTCCAAAGGTAATAAACAAATGTAATGGACCAAAAAAAACCATTGACACTCAGGGTCTGAAAGAGTATGAAGAAGGAAGTGTTCTCATACACTATTGGCAAGAGTGTAAACTAGTACAACCTTTTTGGAGGACAATTTGGCCATTTCCATCAATATTTCAAACGTTCGTGCTTGATCAGACAATTCCACTTTAGGAAAGTTACCATGTAGATATACTCACACACACACAGAAAGGCACAATATATAAAGTTTTATTAACTGCAGCAATGTTTGCATAAGTGAAAAATTGGAAATGACTCAAGAGCACATCAATAGAATATTGGTTAAAAATTTTATGTTAAAATATATATATTATGGTATATCCCTACTATGGAAAACTATGTTAGGGTTTAAAAAATTATATGAACTGATTTGGACAGCCATCCAAAAGTATTATTAAGAGAACATGGGAAGTTTCAGAACAGTTGTAAAAACATATGTTATAACATAATCCTGTTTTTATAAAATAATATAAAAATTAGTTCAAAAAATCTAGGAAAAATCTGAAAGAATACACATCATACTGAAAGCATATCTGAGCCATCTCTGACTCAGGTCTGTATGAAATTGTTGGAAACGATACACAATTTTGTATTCTTTGAATTTTTTGCATTATTTTTGAAACCAGAAAAAAAAATAAAGAAATAACTGTTTAAGGGTGGGATTCCTCATACTATAAAAAACTGAGTACCTCTGGCGCCTGGTTTAACCTCTGGCCTCCTCCACCTCTTTTCTCTCTATCAAAGTCAAGGCAGACTCCACCTCCCTAAGCATTTCCTAAGGGCTTCAGTTTATTCAGATAGCCTTCCTCTGTGATCTCTGGACTGTTTGGACCCTGAACCACAACCAGTTCCCTTTGATTATAGGCTCTTTATTGTTTATAAGCTGATTGTGCCAACCAAGGTGTGAACATTCACCCTGGCCACAGTGCAGAATGATTAGAAGAGAATGGAGTCTCCCAAGGAGGGAGACTAGCGGGTAGCACACGACCTGGGCACTGGCTCTTAGCAGCCCCTCCCAGTCAGGACTGACAGCACTGTGTCCCTGCTGGACATTTCCCACCTCATCTGTTGCCCTGCATGCCCCCCACCATCCACAGCGAGGGCTTTTTTAGGGACCAGAAAGACTCAGGGAAGCTTCCCAGGGGGCCTGGAATTTAGACTTGGTACTAAGCACTGAGGCCAATGGTCAAAAGATTAGTAAGTATATCTCATGATGGCTACGGTGTCCCTTCTCTACAGGGGCAATCACAAGCCTCCATGAAAAGCCTTCCCTACTTCTTTCCTCTGGGTTCTCTAAGCAGTGGCCGCTCCTTACCCATACCTTTGCCTGCCTCAGTCCTTAGTTAATGGGCAAGACAGACCTACACCTAGCCATTGTGTCATGACACCCAAGCCCACTGAGAACTCCATGCAGTGTCTCCAAAGTGGGTGCAATTGAGCCTGGTCTGGTGCAAGCCCAGGACAGCTAAAAGCCGAAGGGAAATGCCATCCATACCTGGGAAAGCAATCCCATGTGCCCTCCTCACCTGTTTCCCCTCACACAAGCTTCTAACCCCTGGCCTGAGTCACCTGGGGGCCCAGGACAGCGTAAGCAGGTATTCAACGCACGATTCTTCTGGTGAAGGGTAGGTATCCTGGACACCTGGGTGGGAGGGGAGAGGTTTGTAAAACACAGATGGCTGAGTCCTACCCCCAGGGTTTCTGATTCAGCCCATCTGGGTGAAACCTGAGGATCTGCATTTCTAACACGTTCCAGATCATGCTGTCGCTGCCTTCCAGTTGGCCTGGGGACCATACTTTGGGAACTGCTGGGTTTGAAGATGGGGTGGAGTCAGGAAGACCAGTCAGGAAGCTGTGCTGGACAGGACCAGAGCCAGAAGCAGAGCAGGGCCAGCAGGGATAGCAGGGAGGATGCAGAGCATTTCTGAGGGGAGGGGCACCAGAAAGGTGTCCAGGTGGGTGTGGGCATGAGGGAGAGCGAGGGGTCTAGACAACTCAGGTTTCTAGCTTGAAGGACCGAGGGGAAGGACTCTGAAGTAGGGAACCCAGGAGGCACAGCAGCATCGAGGGTAGGGGACGAGGATTCTGTTTTGGAGGGTCATCTGGGTGGGGATGTCCAATAAGCAATCCGTAATTTTAGTCTGGATCAGGCATGAGGCATTGGGACTGTGGGAATGTGGAGGTGAGAGTAATTGCCCTAGAGCTGGTAGCAGCTAGCTTGGGAAATGAAGCAGCTACTCAGGAAGAGGACATGAGAAGAGCAGGAACCTCAGGACCGTGGACAAGCCTACAAGCTTGTGAGTCTTATTAGGTGTGCCTCCACACTGAAGCAGCTACCTTGGGCTGTATTCCCAATGTTCAGGGACTGGCAGAGGGAATCCAGGAAGGAAAGGAGAAAGGAAGGAGACAGTGAGGTTCCAGAGGAGGCTTCCGCTGTCCTGGGTCCCCAGGTGACTCAGCCCAGGGGTTAGGAGCTTGCGGTGGGTGGGTGGGGGGGGGGGCACCAGGTGAGGAGGGCACACAGGATTGCTTTCCCAGGTATGGATGGATTTTCCCTTTGGCTTTTAGCTGTCCTGGGCTTGCACCAGACCAGGCACAATTGTATCCATTTTGGGGACACTGCCAAGGGGTGGCGGGCATCAGGGCCTAAGTAGGGAGGTGTGGAGGGAGGAGGCCCACTGCCATTCTTGGTATGGTTCTCTCTCCAGGAACAGAGCTCCATCTGGCCTCACTCTGGGCAGCTTATAAGGCCTGGTGTGAGTTTTGTTTATGCAAGTGCAGCGTAAAAGGAACAAATCTGCCAGCACCGAGGCTGCTGCCTCTCGAGTCCTTTTGCATACATTTTTCAAATGATAATTCACTCTACCCAGCCCCCTTCCCACCCCCCCACAAGGCCGATTTATTGAAAAAAGCACCTTATATGGTAATACTGCTAACACACCGTCAGCTGGCCTTTTTAGGGACTCTGCTTAAAGAAGATCCGCCTCTGGGGTTTTATATTGCTCTGGTATTTATGCCAAAGACACACCAGCCCTCAGTCACTGGGAGAAGGACCTCTCATACACTCGGTGAGTACTGTACAGCTTCTGCCGTCTCTGTCTTTCTGGGGCTGCCGGACCCCTGGGTGCAGGAGGCGCCTCCAGATTGGCCTGGCTTCTGTGACGCTGGCCCAGTTCACACGTCAAGACCCTCGGTGTGCAACTCTGCCTACAAGCACACTGCTGCCTGCCAGGAAAAGGTATTTCTGGCCATGGGGCATCCTGGGGCAGGAACAGCCTGGAACGGGACTCCCTGCCCTCCTAACTGGGTGGTGGGTGGGATGTGTCACCTGCGGTCTCTGCTCTCACTGCTCATCAGAGCCAGCGCAGATCTACACCCACGAGGTGTGCTTTGTCGTGGCTCAGAATGTCTGGGAGGCTGTTTTAGGGGAACAGACGCTTTTCAGAGAAATGACTTCTTCTCGGGGCATTTAAATCCAAACCAGTTATGGCCCCTGTGTCTGTGTCTACTGGGGATGGGTGAGTATTTTCTTCAGACCCCCACGGGTCTCTCTGATTCATACTTGGCTAAGAGTTTTCTCACCCTTGAAGGCTCCAGGGTCATTGGAGGATGCAAAAGGTGGAGTGGAGTGGAGTAAGTGTCCTGGGGCATCATGAGGTTTTAGGGCTGGAAGGAAGTGGAACCATCTAATTCGTTCTCTGACGAGGACACTGAGGCCTGAGAGAAGTTAAGCAACTTGTACAAAAGACCCACACCTGGCTGTGAAACCACCCACCAATGCCATCATCTTCCCCCAATGACACACACACAGACACAAGAGCATAAATAATTAAGAGGAAAATAGACCAAGGGGCTGTGTCCGCTTTTGCAAACAGAGTCTGCTAACATCTCTTTACAGCTGAGGCTGGCTGGGGTAGTGATGCAGGCCTTGGAGGCAAACTCCCCAGCTACCAAAGTTACTAAGTGACCTCAATTTCCTCACCTGTAAAATGGGTGTAATGGTAATAATACCTATCTGGCAGTGCTGTTGTGGGGATTAAATGAGATAATATATGTATAAAGTGCTCAGGTCAACACTGTCAGGGCCTGGCCCTGAGTGCTCAAACTTTAAAAATCACCTGGACAACTTGTTTAAACACAGATTGCTTTGTTGCCTCCCACCCCAGATTTTGACTCAGTATACTGGGGTGGGGCCTGATAATTTCCATTCCTAATAAACTTCCAGGTGATGTTGAGGCTGCTGGTCTGGGACCACACTTTGCATAGGGAAGCTGTAGCACTTGCTTTTATTATTTGAATGGGTTTAGACCTTGAGGTTAGCCCTTGGGCTGCAGCAAGACAGAGATTCCTGTGACAGAGATGCATGGGCACTAGAGAAACTCTAATGAGCAGAGATTCTACATGTTATGCCTGGGAAACCAAGATTGGCAGAATGATATCATGACCTTGAAGCTAGATTTCTTTCTTCCTTCCCTTTGTTCATTCTGACAACATTTATTGAGCACTTGTTATGTACCAGGCACTGTCTCTGCTCCTTAGGGACAGTGATAGGGGCTTCTGCAATCACTGGGAGAGATAGATGAGAACCATGGAGAAGATAAATATATGAAAGCGGTAAAGCACAGGAGGAGCCCCTCACCCAGCCCAGAAGTTATCAGGAAAGGCTTTCTGGAGGAAGGGGTACCTGAGCTGGGTCCTGAAGTAGGGGTAGTTCCAGGACAGAGGGAGCATGGTCTTTGGGACTTTTTAAGGAGCTCAACTCCACTGAATATTGATTTCAAGGCAGGAAGCAGGGAAAGCTAAGGTCAGTCAGAGTGGCAGGCAGGGCCAGATTACTAGGGATTGGGCAATGGGGCACAACAGAAGGATGATAGCAAGAGGTCTGCCCTCTAAAGGGACTGCTCGGGCAGCTGTGAGGGGAGTGGACTGAACAGGGCAAGAGTGCTACAGCAGTGCAGTGGTCCCAAGTTGGTGGCTGGAGCTGCATGGAGGCAGAAATAAGAGGGCCTGGGGATTGGTTGGGAGGGAGGAGGAAGCAGTCAGGGTGTTGGGCTTGGGTTCCATCCTGGGTGGGTGGTGCAGATCTCTGAGGGGCCATTCCAGTCAAAGGACGGTGATGAGGACAGCAGTCTCAGAGGTGGAGTTGAGGTGCCAGGGCATGGGGTGTAGATGCCCCATGGGCTCTGGAGCTCAGGAGAGGGGTTGGGACTAGAGCTGAGCAGGGGGAGAGAGTGAGTGGCCGAGGTAAAAGCCAGAAGAGCAGTTCCAAACGGCAGATTCCTGAGGATCAGAAATATTGCTAGCCAGAAGCCATTTTTTTTTTCTCTTTGCGGTACGCGGGCCTCTCACTGCCGCGGCCTCCCCCGCCGCGGAGCACAGGCTCCGGACGCGCAGGCCCAGCGGCCACGGCCCACGGGCCCAGCCGGTCCGCGGCATGTGGGATCTTCCCGGACCGGGGCACGAACCTGCGCCCCCCGCATCGGCAGGCGGACTCCCAACCACTGCGCCACCAGGGAAGCCCCAGAAGCCATTTTTAATTTAATTAGTGTATATTAATCAAGTCGAGATACCCCGAAGTTAATAAGAGGCGCTGCTAGAATTTTCCACCATAGGAGTGTTTCTTGTGAAGTCCGTGTATGGATATATGTGTTTGCAGATTATAACAGGCAGCTGTTATATGTCTTGGAGTGAGGCAGCCCTCACTCCAAGATGTTTCCCCAACTAGTATTTGAAATCTCACTATCTGAGAGGCCCTCCTTTTAGGACTCAAACTTTCCCCTAAAAGGAAAACGTCCTTGGGAACTGGCATAAATTTAACCTTCCCTTCAATAATCATTGATTGGTGAAGTGGATCAATTCATCTCCTTCCGGTATGGTAGGCTTCATCCGGGGAGCAAGCTCTAACGGAGAAGAGTAAGAGAGATAATAAGAATTATTATTTTTGCAGCCCCTTTACAAATGGGGCTGGCAAACTTTTTCTGTAGAGGGCAAGATAGTAAATATTTTAGACTTTGTGAGTCTAAAGGTCTCTGTCACAGCTACTCAATTCTGCCATTGTACCGGAGCAGCCATGGACAGTATGTAGTGAATGGGTGTGGCTGCGTTCCAATAGAACTTTATTTATTATTTTATTTTCATATAATTTTCTTGGGTCATAGAATCTTATTCTTTGGCGTTTTTGCAACCATTAAAAAATGTCAAAACCATTCTTAGTTCGCGGACCTCACAAAAACAGGCGTTGGTTTGCTGACCCTGATTTCCCTGATTTAAATTAATTTCCAATTTATAAAGCACTTCATTTCCATTATTTCATTTGATCCATTATCGTGGGAAATAAATGTCACCATTTCCATTTTACAGTTGAGGAAACTGGAGGCCAAAGAGGGAGCCGTGGGACTTCGCCATGGGAAGGGGTGCCCAGAGGGAGGAGAGCAAAGAAGGAAGGGCAGGAGAGAACTCTGAAGCCAAACCCTTCTCCTTCAGAGTAAGGGTAGGGGGCTCTCATCTTGTCCTCATGTTTGCTTGGGGGTGGCCAGGGGGATGCGTGGGTGAGCAAATTCTTTGTGCTCATTATGTCTTTGGATTTTGGCCACTTTTCAGAGAGGAGCGGGGAGCTGTGTTTCTAACTCTGTGAAATCCTCAATGAAGCCCAGATGTAGTACGTGCTGAAAGAGCCAGAACAGTGCACTCGGCTTTCTGCGAGTGCAAAGTGGTGTGACCCAGGAAACCACAGTGACGTTGGCTCTGGTTCAGTTGACACGCTCAAGTCTAGCCACAAATTACCAGCAAGTGGCTGAGTGAAGTTTAGAATTTCCCCTGGCAGAGACATTCCAGGAGAGCCTGGCTCCAGGGCCCAAGCCTTCTCCCCGGGCAGCATGGCACGGGCCACGCCAAGCTCCACTCCAGGCCGGCTGTCTCAGCTGCTGGGAAACAAAGTCCAACGTTCTTTCTTACTATGGGTGGGGAACTTCAAGGGGAGACAAAAGGGTTCACTGAAAAGCCAGACAGGCTTGAACTATAAGTCACAAGAGAGAGGGGACCCCAGAGGGAGACAGTCACAGAGGTGCAGCTTTGCCTCTTGGCCACCTTCTAACTTTCGAGGTTGTTTTCTCCTCAAGGTGGACCACCTGCTAGAAAAAAGGAAACACAACTCTTTGTGACCAGCTTGTGAAGAAGACTGTCCCTGTGTGGTTCTAAGTCAGGCCCACATGACCAAGCAGCCCTGAGACTGGCCTGTGGGGACTCAAGCTCAGCTTGCAGGGACAGGGGCAGAGCAGATTGTCAGGGGAAGGCCAGGAAGGTGGTGGGATTGCCGTCCAACATATACTGAGCACCTACTATGTGCTAAACACCGATGCAGGGGCTGTAAACATAAATCTAGACCTAGGCATGGCATAGGAGGGGCTCAGAGGCTCAGAGAGAGAAAAGAACACAGGCCCTTTTGTTTTAGGACTTTTGCTGCCAACAGTGCTAGAGAGACAGAGAGGCAGAAGCAAAAACACCAAACATGGAGAAGTTGTGAGGGTTTCACTGAGGTGGTGGGGAAGGTGCAAGCCCAGGCTTCGAAGCCTGTCCTGGGCTGAGGCCAGCCCTGCCTCTCCCAGTGAGGAGCCGGAGAGCTAAGTCCTTTCACTTCTCTGAGACTTGGTTTCCTTATCTGTAAAATGGAACTAAAAATATCTTCCCTCAGGGCTTTTGTGAGGATTAAATAGATAATGTATGTGAAAGGCTCCCAATTTTTAAAAATTAAAAATACATTTTTACCAAAAATGGAACCACAGAACATGTTGTGTTTCACCTAACAAAGCAGCTTGCACTTTTTCCAGGATATTAAATATTCTGCTCTCTCTGTCGTAGGGAGGTTTCTGGAACCTAGTTTAGAAACCATTTTATTTATTACTCAATAACTTTTTTTCGCATTAAAGTTGGCCAAATCTTTGCACTCACCCATGAGTGTTTCCCAAGGATAAATTCCTAGAAGTGTCTTTGTGGAGTTAAAAGATATGTACACTTTTAAGGCTTTTGATAAGTATTTTTGAATTCCCCTTTAGAAAAGTAGTACAATTTGCCCTGTCAGCCGTGAACGGGGGCCCACCTTCCCACAGCTCTGCTGGCAAGGGTGGCCCTAAGAACCGGACACAGCGCTCTGGCCGAAGGTGGGGCTAGCTTTTATCACGGCTCCAGCACACTGCAGACTGTCGACAAGACCCCAGGTCCTGCTCACAGAGGCTGAACGAGAGCTTTCACAGTTTGGTTATTTAGACTCACATCCGCACCCTCATATTTATCCTATTAAATTTAATCTTAGTGGATTCAGTTCATTTTCTCTGCTTTTTGAGATCTTTCGGATTTCGATTCTTCCAGCCAACATGTGTGTTTTATCTGGACATTTGATCAGCATGTACTCTATATTTTCATCCAATTCATTTATAAACATGTCACATGAGAAAGGATCGAGAGTGGAGCTCTGAGGCATATCATTGCCTCCAGGTTGACAGTGACCTATCAATTAACACCTTTCAGTGACAATAACTCAGGCAGCTGTAAATATGCCTAACTGATTTATTGTTCAGCCCACATGGCTTTATCAATAGGGATATCACGGGAGAATTTGTCAGATGCCAAGATCAAGTGAAGCTCAATGTCTCCCGCCTTCTCCTGCATTTCCAGCCAGGGGGTCCTGTGGAAAAAGGGAAGCTGTCAGTCTGCCAACATTTGTTCTTGGTAAACCCTAATCAATTACAAGAAATCACTGCTTCGTTTTTTTAAATTTATTTATTTTTATTTTATTTAGTTTTAGCCGTATTGGGTCATCGTTGCGGTGTGTGGGCTTCTCATTGTGATGGCTTCGCTTATTGAGGAGCACGGGCTCTAGTCGCACGGGCTTCAGTAGTTGCGGCTCGTGGGTTCTAGAGCGCAGGCTCAGTAGTTGTGGCACACGGGATTAGTTGCTCCGCGGCATGTGGGATCTTCCCGGACCAGGGATTGAACCTGTGTCCCTTGCGTTGGCAGGCGGATTCTTCTTTTTTTTAATTTTTTTATTTATCATATTCCAACTTTATTGTCATCAATAAAATACCAATTAATATTTTTTTTCTTTTCTAGACAAATACTCCCATATAGCCTACTAACTTCCAGGACACCTCTAGCACAACAAAAGAGTCTATCCTATTTGAACAGAATTCCTGGGATTCACTTTCCTTAGTAAAATTCACTGTTTTTATGCTATGGCTATTCTAACTCCAATATCCCACTACCACCACCTCCCCCCGCCACCCCCAAAGCCTTTGAAAACAACAGAAGGGGGAAAAAATGTTTTAAAATTCTAAAATTTTATATTCTATTTCCCTCTGAATTGCTTGGAAGAAGCTTACTTTTTTTTGAATTTTATTTTATTTCATTTTTTATACAGCAGGTTCTTATTAGTCATCAATTTTATACCCATCAGTGTATACATGTCAATCCCAATAGCCCAATTCATTACACCACCCCCACCCCCTCACCCCCGCCACTTTCCCCCCTTGGTGTCCACATGTTTGTTCTCTACATCTGTGTCTCTATTTCTGGGCAGGCAGATTCTTAACCACTGCGCCACCAGGGAAGCCCACTGCTTCTTTAATAGTGCTTTCTTTAATAACACCTTCTGGAAACCTGCCTAATTTGCATATCAAGATTATCTGAGGTTTTAGATATCTGCCTTCTTTCCCTTTTTGAATATTGGAACAACATTTGCCATCTCCATCTCCTGACATCTCTCCATTTCTCCATTGGTCTAACATGGCAGAAGGTTAGGGATCTTCCCTGCAATCCAGAAACTGTTCAGACCAGAGACAACATTGTTTTGAACAACTAAGTACTTTCCTTCAATCTCCACCTCATCTCAGACCAGTGTCCTCTCACCAGTGTTTGTTCTACCTTTGTTATTCTGAAAATCCTTCTCCTTGACATCCATTGACTCATTCATTCATTCATCTGGATAAAAAAAGGTTTAAGAGCCCACCCTGTGCCAGACATTGTGCTAGGCTTACAGAAGAATCACTGGAGAACAGGACAGGCCCAGCTCCTGCCTTTACAGAGCTACAGATGTGCAGAGTTGATCATTGCTGGGACAAGTTCAAGGTGCTGTGGGGCAAAGAAGAAGGGCCACTAACTGAGACCGGTGGGCCAGAGAGACTGAAAATGCAGTGTTGATGCAGAGGTCTGACAGGTGATGGGAGTCAGTAGCAAATAGGTTGGGGGAAGGGTGTTCCAGACCCTGTGTCTAAAGGGCCAGAAGGGAGACAAGATGACACATTCGGAGAATGGAAAGGAACTCCACATAGCCAGAGTGAGAAGGCCAAGGCGGGCCGGGGGGAGATGAGCCTGGAGACACAGGCAGGGGCCAGACCCTGTTGGGCCTTTTAGGCCAAGTGTGAGAACTGGGACTTTATCACTTTGACCATGGGTGATCGTGAGGATCAGCAAGGACAAGCAGAGCTGGATTCAAGAATTCACAGTAGGCCTCTCCCCTAGTGTGCACCCTGCTTTGAATATAACAGGCAAGGGCTTCCTTTTAGCCTGCAAACTGTGTGAATAAGCTTCTGCTCAGTCTCTAGGTAGGCTTTCTGACCTCCCGTTCTCAGGCTGTGATTCTGTCTCCTCTTTGCTTTGGTCATGGTATTTGCTGTCCTCCTTCCACGTAAGGGTGTTGGAGGACCAGCGTCCCAGGTGTCTAGGGCAGCTCTCTTCTTCCCCTCCTGCCGCTCGTTCCAGATGAAGCTTGGTGGGCTGTCCTCTGCAGCTACCTTCTCTCTCCATGCCTCTCCTCTCTGGACTCCCACCTCCCCCGGAGCTGGGACCCTCCCCACTTCCACTCTGCCCCACTGAGGGGCTTCTCAGGCTGCAAGGCAATCCGCACACCACCTCCTGAGCTGCCATTGCTTCTCTTGCTTCACCAAGTGCCAAGAATTTGTCGGGTGTGGTCTTTTTACACTGCCCCTCACCCAAAGACAACAGACAACAGACACCCTTCGGCAACAGATATTAGAAAAATTCATTCCGTCGTCACTTTGCAGTCGTCCCAATTCAGATAATTGGAGGAAGGACTTCTCTGTTTTTCTCCATCTGAAGCAACAGAGACAGTGAGTCCCATCACGAATTCTCTCACTTTCCTCTCTCCTCTCAGGCTGCCCTGTCCTCCTCAAGGGGCTCCTACCCTTAGGATTGTACATTTTCACCTGCATCTTTTTTTCCTTAATGATATGTATGATTGATTTTAATTATAAACTATACATGGATACAGTCTCCTTGTTAACAATTAAAACATTACGGCACTTCTCCTCTCAGTCCCCTTCCCACTTCCAGGTAACCACTATGATCAGTCTTAGACTTTTTTTTTCCAGAACTTTTTGCTATGTGTTCCCATCCACACAAAAAGAAAATTATGGAAAATGCACAATATTGTTTTGTGCTCTAAAAAGAACTCATAAATGGTTTTATGCTGGACATTCTATTCTGCAACTTGCTTTGTTCACTCAGCAGAATGGTTTCGAAATCTATCCACATTGGTCCACGTCGATCTGCCTGGCCCTTCTCTTAACCTCAGTACGGTATCCCACAAGGAACTTTTGGGTAGTACCAGATTGTGTGTTGGTGTGTTTCTCTGATTAAAGAGTGCCAGTGTTCCCACAGCTTTGCCAACACCTCTAATAAAACTTTGAATCTTAACAATACGATGGGTGAAAATGGTCTTATTTCATTTGCATTTCCTGATAGTGAAGCGGAACATCTTTTCATGTAATTGTTGGGTGTTTGCATTTCATTTTGTCAATTATCTATTCATAGTCTTTTTATTTTTTTCTTTTGGGCTATTTACTTCTTTCTTATTGATTTGTAGGAGTTCTTTTATATAGCAAATAGTAACCCTTAATTATGTTTACTGCAAATCTTTTCAATTCCTTTTCTAAACTTCAAGTCTTTAGAGATTCTTTCCATTGGATTAATGCTTTGTAGTCATTTCAGGTCTTCGAGAGGCAGGTGGATTAATTTGCTAGGGCTGCCATAATAAAGGACCACAGACTGGCTTAAACAAGGGAAATTTATTTTTTCACAGTTCTGGAGGTTAGAAGTCTGAAGTCAAGGTATCAGCAGGGCTGGTTTCTCCTGAGGCCTCTCAACTTGGCTTGTAGATGATTTGTCTTCTTGCTGTGTCTTCACATGATCTTCCCTCTGTGTGTGTCTGTGTTCCAATTTCCTCTTATAAAGATACCTGTTCTATTGAATTAGGCATATTTGACACCAGTCATATTGGATTAATGACCTCATTTTACTTTAATTACCCCTTTAAAGGCCTTATCCCCCAATACAGTCACACTCTGAGGTACTAGGGTTAGGACTTCAACATAGAAACTGGGAAGTAAACAGTTCAGCCCAAAACAGTAGGGTAGAGGGAAGAAGCCCAAATGCCAGAGAGTAAGGGGCCAGGTCCACACCTGTCCCTCCCGGAACTAGGTCCTGGTCGCCGAAGGGGTCAGGCCCCAAGACAGCCAAGAATACTGTCTCCGACATGATTTTGACAAGTGGCCAATTACCTCTCTTCTCCCCAGTTCCCTAGGTGCTCTAGCCCCTGGTTCACTCGGCCAGACCCGCCATGTGTGAAGAGGAGACAACTGCGCTCGTGTGTGACAATGGCTCTGGCCTGTGCAAGGCTGGCTTTGCAGGAGATGACGCCCCCCGGGCTGTCTTTCCTTCCATTGTGGGTCGTCCTCGCCACCAGGTATATGTTCATCTGGACCCAAGGCTTTGAGTTAGTAGGAGGACGCACTGCACCGTGGAGTCTATGCTGAGCTGCACACGTATGTGCGTGTGTGCGTGTGCGTATGTGCGTGTGTGTGTGTGCTAAGTAAGGTAAGGTAAGAGGAAGATGTGTATGGATGGGCCCTGTTCTCTCAGAAAATGACATTGTTTTAGGACAGAGAAGAGAGACAAGAAATCCTCTGCCTTCCCTCCTGCCATCTCCACATTCATTGGTATCTGCCTCGCCCTGTCTCCTTCAGTCCGGTTTCCAGGGGAAGAAGGACATTTTCCCTATCTTTAACCTTCTTCAGAGACCCTCCAATACCTGAATCCCTCTAAGTGGAGCTCTCGGCCAATTCTGTTCTCCTTCCTTCTCTTTTGCATTGCAGGGTGTAATGGTGGGAATGGGCCAGAAAGACAGCTACGTGGGGGACGAGGCTCAGAGCAAGCGAGGGATCCTAACTCTCAAATACCCCATTGAACACGGCATCATCACCAACTGGGATGACATGGAGAAGGTATTGGTGGACTCCCCCTTTAGTGTGCTCATTTTAACATCATCAAGACCCACCCTCTGCCCTGTCAACTCTTCCTCTGCAATGTTTCTCACATCCTTCTTTCCTTCCTGTCCATCCCCCTGGGCATTCCCCAGCCTCAGCTGCCAACATCTCTCACTAGACGATTCCAATGGCTTCCTGACTGATTTCTTTGTCTCCTGCCTCACTCACCTAATTCATTCTCTGAACTTCTGCAAAGCTTGTCTTTCTAAAAACAGACCAGATCATGTCACTCATCTCCTCAGACTCTTCACTAACCAGCAGTAGGTTCCTAACTCACTGTCTGGCGTTTGAGGACCTGGTCCCGCAGAAGTCCCAGCTTTATCCTTTCCAGCTTTCACTCCAGCGCAGTGCTTATCCTTCTTTAAAATGCTCTGCTGCTTCCAGAAAGGCAAACAGCTTTCTCCCCTTTATGGAACCTCAGATAGGTGCGTGGATGCTATATTAGTATGATGCTTCTCTAGTGAAAAATTTAAATAGGAATCTCTACCGGTTTCTAGAAGCTTTTTTCATGTCAGAAGATGTTGAGGGGGCGCCTTCCCTGGCAGCCCAGCGGTTAGGACTCCACGCTTCCGCTGCAGGGGGCGGGAGTTCGATCCCTGGTCTGGGAACTAAGATCCCGCATGCCACGTGCCCCCCGCCCAAAAAAAGATAAAACTCTCACTAGATACCTAGGAAATATTAACATCAGGAACAAACCACCTGTAAATGATAAATGAAAATAAAATATTTTTAAAAAAGAAGACGTAGGGGGTAATTTTTTTTTTTTTTTTTTTTTTTTTTTTGCGCTACACGGGCCTCTCACTGTTGTGGCCTCTCCCGTTGCGGAGCACAGGCTCTGGACGCACAGGCTCAGCGGCCATGGCCCACGGGCCCAGCTGCTCCGCGGCATGCGGGATCCTCCTGGACCGGGGCACGAACCCGCGTCCCCTGCATCGGCAGGTGGATTCCCAACCACTGCGCCACCAGGGAAGCCCGGGGGGTAATTTTTAAATGGTAGTTTGTGTTCCACAAAATCACGTGCAAAATGCTAATAGAGCCTTTCTAATATTCTTTTTTTTAATTGAAGTATAGTTGCTGTACAATATTTCGAATATTCTTTTGATAAATTCCACTGACAGTTGTCTGAGAATTCTTGTTTCTGCAATGACTGTCTTTTGAAATGTAATAGAGGGCTTATTGAGCAGACTGCAACTGGGAATAAAGAAAGCTGATTTGAAAGCTGTAGTACACATATACTTTTCTCTAAACCCTAGATTCAATTTCTCTAAACCCTAGATTCAGTCACTCTGAATGTGACATAAATAGACAAAAATACAATAGCTCTTGCTTCACTCTGTGGGATGGTTAAGAACACAGACACTGGAGTCAGTGGCAGGGAGATCTAGGAGCAAATCCCTCCCTCTAAGCCTCAGCTTCCTTATTTGTGGAAATAAAAATACTTTCTTCATTAGGTTGCTTTGGAGGTTGAAGTAGGCAAATATTTAGTATAATCCCAAGGCATGGAACATACTTAATGCTCAATACGTGGCACATATTATTATATTTCTAATGATATCTAATTTGAAAACATAATAGACAAAATATTTTATTCACAGTAGTAATATGAACTCTTTAAAGAAACCCCTAAAGTATATTCTGTGCCTTAAAAGAAAAACTGAATAGGGTAAAGCTGTCAAATCTTCTCAAATTAATTTATAGGCTCATTGCCATTCTAACAAAAGTCTCACAATTTTAAAAACTGTATATATTTAAGGTATACGACTTGATGATTTGGTGTGTGTTTACATTATGTAATAGTCGCCACATTCAAGCTAATTAACCTATCTACTCCTCACATAGTTCGTGGGTTTTTTTTTTTCCGTTGCAGTGAGGACACTTAGGATTTACCCTCTTAGCAAATTTCAAGTATACAGGACAGCATTGCTGTCTTTAGTCACCATGCTAATATATTATGTTAGATCTCCAGAATTTACTCATCCCACATAATTGACACTTCGTATGCCTTGACTAAGATAGCCTCTCTTTTCCCTTCCCACAGCTCCTAGTAGCTACCGTTTTACTCTCTGCTTCTATGAGTTTGACTAGAAATATCACGAGTTTTAATTATGCAAGATCATAAAGTGTGGAAAAATAAATAAGACAAAACTTATGAGAATAAAATGAATAAGAAAAACTATGAGAGGAGACTTGCTATATCCAAATAGTAAAATATAATATAAAGTTATAAAAATTAAAACAATTTGGTACCAATACAGAGGTAAAAAAGAAATACATGGTAAATGAAACTTCCAAGACCAGAGGGTAGAGAAGGATTCAGTAATTCAATGAATTATTCTGTGACAACCGATTCATTATTTGGGGCATAGGGAATCTGTTTATGGCCATTACTTCATACAATTTCATCAAACACATATCAATTGAATATGAAAGTTAAATATAAAAATTCAAATGATAAAAAATACAGTATAGTAAGTGTGAGTATTTATCACATTTCTGGTGAAAGAAGTCAGAGAAAAAGAATGACAAATGTAAGGGCTTCCCTGGTGGCGCAGTGGTTGAGAGTCTGCCTGCTGATGCAGGGGACACGGGTTCGTGCCCGGGTCTGGGAAGACCCCACATGCCGCGGAGCGGCTGGGCCCGTGAGCCATGGCCGCTGAGCCTGCGCCTCTAGAGTCTGTGCTCCGCAACGCGAGAGGCCACAACAGTGAGAGGCCCGCGTACCGCAAAAAAAAAAAAAAAATCCCAAGAATGACAAATGTGACTTCTTAAAAATCATAACTTCTAGTATGTGAAAAACAAAACCAAATTTAAAAGGCAAACAACAAATTGCAAAAAATATTCACAAGTGCAAAAGAGGATTAATACAAACAACTAATGTAAATTGATAATTAAAAACACAAAGTCTCCACCAGACAAATAATCAAGGGACATTACCAGATAATTGGCCAAACAGAAATTATCAAAAGTTGAAAATCTGAACAAGTTTAAATGTATTTGAAAAATTATTTAAAAACTTATTTAAAAATTCAAAGTAAAACAACTAGGTATTAATTTTATCTATCAGATTATTTCATATTAACAGTGAGAACACTGAATGCACTTAAGAGTGAAACAGGCAATTTCTATTTTGAAGTAAAGACAAAATTAGCCTCTTTGTGGGCGATAGAAACCAAAAAGTTTTCCAATTGCCATGCTCTTTAGTTCAGTAATTCCATTCTTAGAATTTTTTTCTTTGGAAAACATCCTGAATAGAAAAAATAAAATGTAATATGTACAGAGATAGTTTTCACAAGATTATTTATAAACAAAAATCAAAGATACCGTGAATAGTAATGTGATTAAATATATGATGATGATGGTATATGATGAAATGTTGTATAAACATTAAAAACTTTTAGTTCAATTTATTAAAAGTAAATGTTTACTATGGAAAAGAAAATTCTTTCTGTTATATTAACTGAAAAGTGACAGGAAACAAAATTGAACATAGAAGTGTAAGAGTAGTAAATGATAAATAAATGAGAGCACATGAAGTAAATAAATGGTAGTAGTAATAAATTTTAAAATACATAAAGATGAAAGATTAGGGAGAAGAAAAAAGCCAAAGTGTTAACTATTTATTATTAAGTAATGGAAATATGAGAAATTTTTATTTCTCTTAAAAATATTTTCCTAATTTAAAAATTGTCAACATCCTTAACTTTTAAAGTACTTTATAAAAGCTTCCGAAAATGAAGTAAGATGAAGTGCAGATGGTTGGGCCCAACACCCAAAGAATCTTTTTTTTTTTTTTTTACATATTTATTGGAGTATAATTGCTTTACAATGGTGTGTTAGTTTCTGCCATACACCAAACTGAAGCAGCTATAAATATACATATAGCCCCATATCCCCTCCCTTTTGAGTCTCCCTCCCACCCTCCCTATCCCAGCCCTCTAGGTGGACACAAAGCACCGAGCTGATGTCCCTGTGCTATGCGGCTGCTTCCCACTAGCTATCTATTTTACATTTGGTAGTGTATATATGTCCATGCCACTCTCTCACTTCTTCCCAGCTTTCCCTTCCCACCCAAAGATTCTGACGTGTGGGCCTGGGATACAGCCTAGGAACCTGCACCTATAACAATTATCCCAAAGCCTCCGGGGCCCACATTTGAGGAAATACTGACATCACATTATTAAGCCTAATTGCCATCTCCTTCATGTCTCCTGTGACACCTCCACAGCCCAGGGCCTCTGCTTGTGCCATTTGCTCTGCCTCAGATGCCCTCCTCAGTCTCTGGAGACCTTGCTTTGCTTTCAGGGCCTACTCAAATCTCCTGGAAAACGAACTTCTCCTGCCTCTTCCTTCATTAAAATATGGACATGTCCTGTATTTTGTCTTTTTGACTGCCTTTCTCCCCTCCAGACTTTGAAACTAAGATCACATTTAGCACCATCCTAGCACAAAGCCAGGGGTCCCTAAATACATGGGTACAATGGAATCAGAGGACCCTGTGCCTCACCTCTGAAGAAATCAAAGCCCTGTGTCCCTGCCACTCTTTGCCAAATTCCTCTGAAATAAAGGCTCCTGTTTGCTGTCCTGGATCACTAAAGAGGGAACAGTACACAGCGGGAAGAAGTAACTTCCTCTAAAGCCGTGATTCTCAACTGGGGCGATTTTGTCTCCCAGGGGCATTTGGCAATGTCTGGAGACACTTTTGCCCCTCACAGCTGGAGAAGTGCTACTGGCATCTAGTTTGTGGAACACGGAGATGCTGCTAAACATCCCTTAATGCACTTCAGCCCCCCACAATAAAGAATTATTGAACTTAAAATGTCAAAGCGCTGAGGTTGAGAAACCCTGCTTTAAAGAACAGCCTGGTCAATAATAGACATTGACAGTTAATGCATATCTGTCAGGCTTCAGCAGGAGACAGTATACACTCAGCTGGGGTTCTGAAATTAATTTAAGGAAGGACTACTTACAGAGGTGTGAGCAGGGTTAGGGAACCGGAAAGGGATGCAAAGGCGCTCAAGTACCAGCAACAGAGGGAAGCTCTTACAGCTGGAAGGCTGAAGGGCAAGAGCAGCGTGACTAGAGCTCAGTGAGAGCTGGAGCCTGAGGAGGGGCTGCGCAACAGGAGCTGTTCTCAGGGAGGCCACAGTGTTGCCGGGAAATCACCCTGCCCTTCTCCCCCGCTCCCACTCTCCAACCTCTTGCTGGTATCTTCTATCAGCCAAGCACAGCCAGAAGCCAGAGAGCTGCAGAGGGCCTTGTCCCTCAGGGCACAAAGCAGGGGAGACAAGGGAGAGGTGTAAATAGGAGCCAAGGTCAGACAGAAATAATCAACACACTAAGTATATTGGCCCCAGGTCTGAGTCCTGTCTGGGGCCTTGTTGAGAAGGAATATAACCTCTAAAGAGCAATCTGAAATTCCCATGGCTGACAGGCCTCCTCTCCAGATCCAGTCCATTCTGAGAACATTGTGCCATCCTCCCCCAGCGTGGGCATGTCCATAGGAAGTCTCCAGCCCACTGGGAGTCTGCTGGACTGATCTGACTTTTGTCCCAACCAGATCTGGCACCACTCCTTCTACAATGAGCTGCGGGTAGCACCTGAGGAGCACCCCACCCTGCTCACGGAGGCCCCCCTAAATCCCAAGGCCAACAGGGAGAAGATGACCCAGGTAAGAGGCCGGGAAGACTTGAGCACTGGCACAAGAACACAACATGGCTGCTTGGCCAGATTCTTTCTCCCATTCATGCATCAATGCAACAGATTTTTTTTTTTTAACATCTTTATTGGGGTATAATTGCTTTACAATGGTGTGTTAGTTTCTGCTTTATAACAAAGTGAATCAGTTATACATATACATATGTTCCCATATCTCTTCCCTCTTGTGTCTCCCTCCCTCCCACCCTCCCTATCCCACCCCTCCAGGCGGTCACAAAGCACCGAGCCGATATCCCTGTGCCATGCGGCTGCTTCCCACTAGCTATCTACCTTACGTTTGTTAGTGTGTATATGTCCATGCCTCTCTCTCGCCCTGTCACAGCTCACCCTTCCCCCTCCCCATATCCTCAAGCCCGTTCTCCAGTAGGTCTGTGTCTTTATTCCTGTCTTACCCCTAGGTTCTTCATGACATTTTTTTTTCTTCTTAAATTCCATATATATGTGTTAGCATACGGTATTTGTCTTTTTCTTTCTGACTTACTTCACTCTGTATGACAGACTCTAGGTCCATCCACCTCATTAAAAATAGCTCAATTATGTTTCTTTTTATGGCTGAGTAATATTCCATTGTATATATGTGCCACATCTTCTTTATCCATTCATCCGATGATGGGCACTTAGGTTGTTTCCGTCTCCGGACTATTGTAAATAGAGCTGCAATGAACATTTTGGTACATGACTCTTTTTGAATTATGGTTTTCTCAGGGTATATGCCCAGTAGTGGGATTGCTGGGTTGTATGGTAGTTCTATTTGTAGTTTTTTAAGGAACCTCCATACTGTTCTCCATAGTGGCTGAACCAATTCACATTCCCACCAGCAGTGCAAGAGTGTTCCCTTTTCTCCACACCCTCTCCAGCACTTATTGTTTCTAGATTGTTTGATGATGATCATTCTGACTGGTGTGAGATGATCTCTCATTGTAGTTTTGATTTGCATTTCTCTAATGATTAATGATGTTGAGCATTCTTTCATGTGTTTGTTGGCAGTCTGTATATCTTCTTTGGAGAAATGTCTATTTAGGTCTTCTGCCCATTTTTGGATTGGGTTGTTTGTGTTTTTGTTATTGAGCTGCATGAGCTGCTTGTAATTTTTGGAGATTAATCCTTTGTCAGTTGCTTCATTTGCAAATATTTTCTCCCATTCTGAGGGTTGTCTTTTGGTCTTGTTTATGGTTTCCTTTGCTGTGCAAAAGCTTTGAAGTTTCATTAGGTCCCATTTGTTTATTTTTGTTTTTATTTCCATTACTCTAGGAGGTGGGTCAGAAAGGATCTTGCTGTGATTTAGGTCATAGAGTGTTCTCCCTATGTTTTCCTCTAAGAGTTTGATAGCTTCTGGCCTTACATTTAGGTCTTTAATCCATTTTGAGCTTATTTTTGTGTATGGTGTTAGGGAGTGATCTAATCTCATACTTTTACATGTACCTGTCCAGTTTTCCCAGCACCACTTATTGAAGAGGCTGTCCTTTCTCCACTGTACATTCCTGCCACATTTATTAAAGATAAGGTGTCCATATGTGCGTGGGTTTATCTCTGGGCTTTCTATCCTGTTCCATTGATCTATCTTTCTGTTTTTGTGCCAGTACCATACTGTCTTGATTACTGTAGCCTTGTAGTATAGTCTGAAGTCAGGGAGCCTGATTCCTCCAGCTCCTTTTTTTGTTCTCAAGATTGCTTTGGCCATTCGGGGTCTTTTGTGTTTCCATACAAATTGTGAAATTTTTTGTTCTAGTTCTGTGAAAAATGCCAGTGGTAGTTTGATAGGGATTGCATTGAATCTATAGATTGCTTTGGGTAGTAGAGTCATTTTCACAGTGTTGATTCTTCCAATCCAAGAACATGGTATATGTCTCCACCTATTTGTATCATCTTTAATTTCTTTCATCAGTGTCTTATAATTTTCTGCATACAGGTCTTTTGTCTCCTTAGGTAGGTTTATTCCTAGATATTTTATTCTTTTTGTTGCAATGGTAAATGAGAGTGTTTTCTTGATTTCAATTTCAGATTTTTCATCATTAGTATATAGGAATGCCAGAGATTTCTGTGCATTAATTTTGCATCCTGCTACTTTACCAAATTCATTGATTAGCTCTAGTAGTTTTCTGGTAGCATCTTTAGGATTCTCTATGTATAGTATCATGTCATCTGCAAACAGTGACAGCTTTACTTCTTCTTTTCCGATTTGGATTCCTTTTATTTCCTTTTCTTCTCTGATTGCTGTGGCTAAAACTTCCAAAACTATGTTGAATAACAGTGGTGAGAGTGGCAACAGAATTTTTTTGAGAATTGCTCTGTTTGTAGTCCATGCCAGAACCTAAGAGAGGTGGGAGTGGGGTAAATAAGCACAGTTCCTACCCTTAATAAAATTACAAACCATTTTGTGGACCAAGAGGTGCTGTGATTTCTGCCAGATAGTCTTCTATTCTGCATTGTTCTTTCAGATCATGTTTGAAACCTTCAATGTCCCTGCCATGTACGTCGCCATTCAAGCTGTGCTCTCCCTCTATGCTTCTGGCCGCACGACAGGTGAGTAGCCCTGTAACCCGTTCCCTTTTTGACTTGAGAGTGAGGAAGTGAAAGCTGGGCTCTTGCAGAGATTCCTGTTCACAAGAATCAGTGGGACAGTCAAAGTCCAAGGAAAACCTTGGTTAGGGATAACAGAAGGGAAGCCCATGTAAAATGCAGATGCGAGTCTACCCAGTATAGCTGGAAAGAATTTACATGAACAAACCATGACTAGTACAACCTGCAAGGGCCATTTCCCTCACAGTAGTTAGTCTGGGAGCTTGTACACCCTTTCCAACAATGCTAGAATGTTTCTGCTCATGAAGCAGCAATGGCAGAACCTATTATGTTGGATGTGTAAGTACGATGTGGCCTTGGTATAGAAAGGAGCTCAGGGAAACAGAGGGAACTTCAAAATAAAGTGATTTTTATTAGGGGCTTGACAGCTTGCGTGAACATCTTTCTTTTTTTTTTTTTTTACATCTTTATTGGGGTATAATTGCTTTACAATGGTGTGTTAGTTTCTGCTTTATAACAAAGTGAATCAGTTATACATATACATATGTTCCCATATCTCTTCCCTCTTGCGTCTCCCTCCCTCCCACCCTCCCTATCCGACCCTTCCAGGCGGTCACAAAGTACCGAGCTGATCTCCCTGTGCTATGCGGCTGCTTCCCACTAGCTATCTATCTTATGTTTGGTAGTGTATATATGTCCATGCCTCTCTCTCGCTTTGTCACAGCTTACCCTTCCCCCTCCCCATATCCTCAAGTCCATTCTCTAGTAGGTCTGTGTCTTTATTCCCGTCTTACCCCTAGGTTCTTCATGACATTTTTTTTTCTTAAATTCCATATATATGTGTTAGCATACGGTATTTGTCTCTCTCTTTCTGACTTACTTCACTCTGTATGACAGACTCTAGGTCTATCCACCTCATACAAATAGCTCAGTTTCGTTTCTTTTTATGGCTGAGTAATATTCCATTGTATATATGTGCCACATCTTCTTTATCCATTCATCCGATGATGGACACTTAGGTTGTTTCCATCTCTGGGCTATTGTAAATAGAGCTGCAATGAACATTGTGGTACATGACTCTTTTTGAATTATGGTTTTCTCAGGGTATATACCCAGTAGTGGGATTGCTGGGTCATATGGTAGTTCTATTTGTAGTTTTTTAAGGAACCTCCAAACTGTTCTCCATAGTGGCTGTACCAATTCACATTCCCACCAGCAGTGCAAGAGTGTTCCCTTTTCTCCACACCCTCTCCAGCATTTATTGTCTCTAGATTTTTTGATGATGGCCATTCTGACTGGTGTGAGATGATATCTCATTGTAGTTTTGATTTGCATTTCTCTAATGATTAATGATGTTGAGCGTTCTTTCATGTGTTTGTTGGCAGTCTGCATATCTTCTTTGGAGAAATGTCTATTTAGGTCTTCTGCCCATTTTGGATTGGGTTGTTTGTGTTTTTGTTATTGAGCTGCATGAGCTGCTTGTAAATTTTGGAGATTAATCCTTTGTCAGTTGCTTCTGAACATCTTTCAAACATTCATTCATGTATTCATTGATTTGTCCATTTATTCATTCATTCAAATATTTTCCATTACTCCCTACCATGTGCCAAACACTACAGGCCATGGGCACACACTGTCAAACAAGACAGACCAGCCATTATGGAGCTAACAGCCTAGTGGAGGAGAGATAAAAGTAAAGGATAATTTCACTGCAGGTGATAAGGATGGTGATGGGGAAATATAGGTATATGCAGTTCTGTATCCCGTGCTTTGCGCTTGGTTTTATGCTGTGAACGTCATGTTCAGTGGCCACACGGTAGTCATTGTGTGATGGTTCCATGATTGATGGATTGATTTGACCATTTCTCTATTGCAGGACCTTTCGGTTGTCTCCAATTTTTATTTTTTATTGTAAAATATGCTGTGACCAACATCCTTGTATAAGAGTAAGCTGCTGATCCCTGGATATTTATTTTGGATCTGGCTGTTACTGAATCATCCGATTAACTCTAATCGTTTCTCAGTTGGTTCTCTTAGGTCTTCTAAGTATACAACCACGTTATCTGCAAATAATGATGATTCTGTTCCCTTTTGATGATAGTACCTCTTAGGTGTATTTTCTGTCATACTGCATTGGCTAGAGCATCCAGGACAATATTAAATAATAATAATACAGTAACAATATTGTAGTGTTTCCCCATCAATTATGTGGCTGTTGGATCAGGAGAGATTTCTTATCACATTGAGAAAACTTATTTCCTTTCATGGTTTACTAAAAGTTTCATCAGTAGAGAATGTTATTTTTTTTCAAGCTGTTTTCTATAGTCCTTTTAGCACTACATTATGTGTTAGTTTGATGCCTGAAGGATATGCACATTATCCAGTCTCGCTAAAGGACGTGCAGCCTAGATGCCAATTGACGTGTGCATTTTTGTGAAAGTGTTTCAAGGAATATAAGAAGAGGAGACATTTTACTTGCCTTCCAGTCTCATCTGGGAAAACAAACTGACATACACACAAATTGATGTACACAAAAAATATGATTGATAATTCTCACCATGGGTGAATTTTCTAGCTGCTAAAGAAAAATATGGTAGTTGAAGATCTTTTGGTAACAGGTCCCAGAAAGAGACAGATGAAAGAAAATACTAAAGGTTTTCATAGGTCTTATCCTCTCTGTCCTTAGGCATTGTCCTGGATTCAGGGGACGGTGTCACCCACAATGTCCCGATCTACGAGGGCTACGCACTGCCCCATGCCATCATGCGCCTTGATCTGGCTGGCCGCGACCTCACAGACTACCTCATGAAGATCCTCACAGAGAGAGGCTATTCTTTTGTGACCACAGGTACCCAGCCTCTTTCTGGACTTGACTTGAGCTCAGAACCAAATCTGATCTAGGACCAGAAATTCTCATGACTAATGAGAAGTCAGTGGCCCTGTGTCCTCAAACTCTTTTAGGGTAAACAGGGAGGCCCTAGGCTGGGGCTGGGCCCCTAGACCAGACCAGATAGTCAGGGCAGCCTTATTTAAGGAGGAATGTTCCCAACCAAGACACCTTGGGGAGGGAGACAAGGCTTAGACCTACTCATCCTAAAAAGCGCTTGGCTTTTCCCTCTTTTAAGTGTGCTTTCACAGCACTCCTTCGCTCCCCAGGGACCTGCTACCTCTGTCCATGTCCACACCAGGATCAGAGCTAGTTTTTATTTGGCAGAATGGTGGTAAGAATCTGGTGGCACATTTCATTACCTAGGGGGTTTATGGTTTGTCTGAGGACAAATGGAATAAGTAAGGTCTGAATTTCTAAGGGGAAGTGGCCCCCTGGGCAGGAAGAGGTTTTGGGTAGGAGTCTTCCTAGATTCTGTACAATCCCAGCATATAAGCCTCCATCTAGATGGGAAATGTGTCCTGAAAGGCCCTCAGGAAGGCCTGCAGCTTTGTCAGGGCTGAGTGATGAGAGCAAGACAAAAGCACATAAAAAGTTTTGCTTGGGAATCGAGATTTTGAACTTTCACTTTAGAAAGAGGAATGAAAACATTAACATTCATCTTGAGACTGAACCCAAAAGAGAAGGAAGAAGTTTTCATGGAGATCAAAATGGGACAACCAAACTAACAGAGCTGAGTATCTACTCTCTGTCATTTCTACTCTTTCTAGCCGAGCGAGAAATCGTGCGAGACATCAAGGAGAAGCTGTGCTATGTGGCCCTGGACTTTGAGAATGAGATGGCCACGGCAGCCTCCTCTTCCTCCCTGGAGAAGAGCTACGAGCTGCCAGATGGGCAGGTCATCACTATTGGCAATGAGCGCTTCCGCTGCCCCGAGACCCTCTTCCAGCCCTCCTTCATTGGTGAGGCTCGGCCTGTAGTCCTGGCCAATTAGGAGGGCAGGGATGGAAAGAGAAACACCAGGAGTCACTCACACTGTTTATTGTTTATACTTAGCCTATATTTCTCCAGGAAGGACCAAAAATACATAAACAATACAACTAGATTAAAATCTAATTTTAAATATAAGGGTAAGGAAATCAAAATAAAGGAAAAGTGGGATGGGAATATAAACATGAAACTAAGAATGAGATTAAAACATAAAATATTTCTTGGATCCCTCAACATTTAAATCATGGGGTCTGAAACCTATAGCAGTAAACAGGGTGAGTTTGGGGATCAGACCTGGTTTTAAATCCTGATTCTGCTCGTTCAAGTGCTGTACCTTGGACATGTTACCTTCTTCAAAACTCAGTTTTCTTATCTATAAAGTGGAAATTATGATAGTACCTACTAGATAGGGTTGCCACAAGGATGAAATAAGATAATATTTAATACAAGGATAGCTACTTTCTTGAGAAGAGAGAAAGAGAAGAGAAAGACCTGTAAGCAAATGTTGACATATAGTGTAGTGGTAAATAGCAAACTGGACAAAGCGCTATAGGCCTAAGAAATCAGGGAAGGCTTCTCAGAGAAGGTGAATATTTGAATAGAACCTTGAAGAATGAGTATCATTTTATGGTATCTGGAAATGGAAGGAGTGCAGGGTAGGGAATGGCATGCAAGGCAAATGGAAAGGTATGTGCAAAGTGTGGAGGAGTGACAAGTCATATTCTATTTGGGACATGATGGGTGAGGTGTGTGTGTGAGTGTGTGTGTCTGTGTGTATGTGTGTTTGCACACAGAGGAAACGAGAGAGCCACTGGACCACACAAAGAGCATGGGGGTTAATCATATCAGCAATGTAGAGCCCCTGGAAGTTTTTAGACAGCAGAGTAGCAAAGTCAGTATTTCACTTTAGGAAGATTCCTCTATCTACAGTGTGGAATTATATCACATGGAGAAAAGACTGGAGATGGGGGACCCCAGGTAAGTGGGCATGAGCTGGTATGGCAGGCAGGGCCTTTTACTGTGGAAGATCTTGGTGCCAGACTAAGGTAGCTAGATGTCAACAAATAGGCAAAGATGATATGATGGCTATATCCATACAATGGAATTTTATTTGGCTATAACAGACTATAACATGGATGGGCCTTGCAAACATTATGCTACGTGAAAGGAGCCAGACACAAAAGAACAAATATTGTATGGTTCCATTTATATGAGATGTCCAGAATAGGCAAATCTATAGAGATAGAAAATAGATTAGTGGTTGCCTAAGGCTGGGGAAGGAGTGCAGGGGAAAATGGAGAGTGTCTGCTAATGGGCATGGAGTTCATCTGGGGAGTATTAAACATGTTCTAAAATTAGATTGTGGTGACGGTTGCACAGCTCTGTGAATACACTAAAAACTAGTGAACTATACACTTTAAAGGGGTGAATATTATGGTACATGAATTATATCTCAATAAATCTGTGAAAAAAGTGATACAATGAAAGTATTCCTTTAGAAATATTCATCAGGGAACAGTGTGAAAGATCAGTCAGAACTGGGGGAAACTCAAGGCAGGGCGATGACCAGTTAGAGAGTCTGATCTTATAATCCATTAGGGAGGTGACTGAGGCGAACCAGGGTAGCTGCATCAACAAAAGGGTCACCTGAGGAGCTGTAGGTGTGACGTGGTGGATGCTGACTAGCTACTGTGATCTCTACTAGGCATGGAGTCAGCTGGAATTCATGAAACAACCTACAATTCCATCATGAAGTGTGACATTGACATCCGCAAGGATTTATACGCCAACAATGTCCTCTCTGGGGGTACAACCATGTACCCCGGCATTGCTGACAGAATGCAGAAGGAGATCACAGCCCTGGCCCCCAGTACCATGAAGATCAAGGTGGGTCCTGCCCTCGCTCCCTCCATCCTGTTCTTTGTACAAAGACCTGTGTACTTGGGAGATGCTCCGAGTCAGGCTGCCAGGCTTACAGCTTGGTGGCCGCCTGGGTGCTCCATCATTCTGGCCCGAGACAGATTTCACCTTGGGGGTTTATGTTCTTTGGGCACTCATAAGCGGGAGACACATTTAGCCTGGGTTCTCAAACACAATTTCATGGACCCCATATGAGAAGGAGGTGAAAGAATTTGGAATGGAGAGAAGTTGAGGGGCTTGAGGAGGAAATGAGGAGGGAAAGAGGGAAAGAAAAGAAGGAGGCAACACCACACCATCTTTAAACTTTAAACTTTAAAAAGGACTTGGGTGTCACCCCAGAGGAGGGTGAAAGTTCCAAAGAGAGAATGTTGGCTATAGGACAGGCTGCTGGTTCAAACTCACAGGAACATTCCTTGATTCCTGGACAGCCTCTGATGTGCTGTCCCATCTTGGTCACAGTCTTCCCACACAATGCTTCTCACTGCATAGGCCTCAACAGAACGGGAGCCCACCTGTCTTACCACTTCTCCCCAGCCTCTGGTCCCCAAGCAATCAGACAGACACTTTTAGGGCTTCTAGGAACTTTGCTACTACAGGATTAGAAAGAGTTAGGAGTAAAATAGAGATAACAAATAGGTTGAAGGTTACAATAAAGTCACAAAAAAGTTGGTCTCTGGGGAGTAGGCCTGATCTGAGGAAGTGTGTTCTCTATGTCAGTATTGTAAAACCTTCTTCACAAAGGCTTTCCCCCTGCCTAGCAGATGGTGCTTGGCACAGGGAAGCAGAGCAGGCCACCAGAAAACAGGTGAGCAGCGGGCTCTTCTCACCCAGAGCCAATCGGAGCAGCCACGCTTACTGAGGTCTGCCACATGGGGGGCAATGTGCCAGGCCTGGGGCAGCGGCTTTTTACTAGGACGATGTGTCAGGATACCACACCTGATTCTGGTTCAGCAGGTCTGGGGTGCCCCCATCACTTACACTTATAAATGGACACCAATGATTTGATGCATATTCCGATTTATGAGCCACTGCCCTGAGCTCAATAACATTGCCGGCCTTCCAGGAGTTTAAGATCTGATTTGTAGACATGATCAATGGAAGAACAGCTTAAATAAGACCAGAGGAGGGGAAAGCACACTGCAGGCAGGGGAAAGAGAGTGAGTAAGCAAAGATGCCCGGGGATGTGTGCAGGTACAAACACCCCAGCCACAATGGACTGGGGGAGGTGAGGCAAGCTCCAGGATATGGAAGTGTGGAAGGATATGGAGTATGGTGGGAATGGGGCTGAGATTTAGGGCCTCCAGCCCAAGACAACCCAGAGTTTTCTCACAACTAGAACTGCCCAGCAGTAAAATCTGTTACCTTCTTAGTGGCTGTGCCAGTCCCTGAGGTATCTGTCAAAGGAGCAATGGGGTGACTTTTGTCTGCCTGAATAAGATAACCTCTAAATACCCTACTTATTTAGCTATTCCATGATCTCTGCAATTTAGGAAATATGTAGGGAGATTCTTAGGAGACAAAAAAATCTATTTCATGTCTGGTTTGTTCTAGCACTAAATTCTTAGTCCCTTCAGAAACAGGAATTAGTTGAAGAGTCATGGTCCTTTGAGATATACTTTTAGGTGGAATTCAAAGTTGTCTGACATGACAACCAATTTCTCAAGGCCAAGCTCAGGAATCCCAGCGGCATGTATGAATTTGAGAACTTCTCAGATACAAGAGACTGTTGAGTAGACTGGCTTAGACTCAGGAATGGAGGAATCCCAGCCCAAGCTGCCCATGCATCCAAACTCTAGGCAAGAACAGAACAGCACTCCCCTTACAGATGTTTGTATTGGTTAGCCATTGCTGGGTAACAGCAACTATGAAATTTCAGGGCACGTAATAATAAGCATTTATTGCTCATGCATCTGCAGGTCAGCTGGGAGTCAGCTGATCTAGGTCAAGCTTGGCTAGACAGCTCTGGTCAGGTGCACATCTCTCACTGTGGGGCCCAGGCTGAAGGTCCAGTAGCTCTTCAAGGGAAATTCTTCTCATGAAGATGGCAGAGACACAAGAGAGTGTGCCTACCTGCATGCCTGAAACACATTTCTAGCCCCTGTGTCAAGTCTGCTGACATCCCACTGGCCAAAGCAAATCCAGAGCCCAGCCCAAAGTCACAGGGTGGAACACTGAACTCTTCTCATGCAGGGGCAGGGGGATGGGGCGGGAGGAAGAGTGACAATCTGAGCAATAGTCTAATCTACCACAAGGTTTCTCCTGTTCCTTTCTGACCACAGAGGCTGTTCTTTTCCAGGACAGTCTGGCAGTGCGGTGAGATGGTTCCTGGACCACCTTCCCTATTCCTTGGCGACTGATCATGATTCACCACATTTGCTCCTTGCAGATTATTGCTCCCCCAGAGCGGAAGTACTCAGTCTGGATCGGAGGCTCCATCCTGGCCTCTCTCTCCACCTTCCAGCAGATGTGGATCAGCAAGCCAGAGTATGATGAGGCAGGGCCCTCCATCGTCCACAGGAAGTGCTTCTAAAGTCAGAACAGGTTCTCTGGGGGTCTCCTTGAGACTGCTCTGTTAACAATCGTGAAACATTAAAACCTACAAGCCTTACTTCTCCGTGTGTGGCTCTTTATTTTCCTGGGCTGACTCTCACACACAATGCTAAAGGCTTTTCACACCTATTTCTAGTCCACACAATGACCCTGAGAGGTAGGTTCTATTATTACAGACGAGGAAATTGAGGCTTATAGAAGTTAACACCTTGCTGAAGATCACACAGAGCCAGGGTTAAAATCCAAGTGTATGTGACGCTAAAACCTAGAGCTTCTTCTGCTATACCACCTTATTTCCTTTATCTTGAACATTAGTAAGAATGAGGACTAGATGACTCTTGGAGGGAGGAGGGTTAAGAAACAAGGGCTTTGGGCTTCCCTGGTGGCGCAGTGGTTGAGAGTCCGCCTGCCGATGCAGGGGACACGGGTTCGTGCCCCGGTCCGGGAAGATCCCGCATGCCGCGGAGCGGCTGGGCCCGTGAGCCATGGCCGCTGAGCCTGCGCGTCCGGAGCCTGTGCTCCGCGACGGGAGAGGCCGCGGCAGTGAGAGGCCCGCGTACCGCAAAAAAAAAAAAAACAAAAAAAAAAAAACAGAAAGAAACAAGGGCTTTCATAGATGTAAGTCCTTGTACTCAAAGGTGATGCACTAGAGACTGTGAACAGAAAGGGAAACGCAGGGCTTATAGGCTGTAACATGTGAGTGGTTCAAACACAATGTTATTTAAACTTAGGTGAAGGATGGTCGTAGTGGGCTTGAGATCTCTATGAGGTCCTTTGTCATTGAGGACTAAGTTGTATTTTGTCCCAAAAGCTAATCAAGAAAGGAGCAGCATCCCAAGGAAGAATATTTTCTCTTCCTGCACTCCTGTTCCCCCTCCCTCTTCTCCTTTTCTCTCTGTCTCTGTCTCTGTCTCTCTCTCATTACTTGCTACCCACTCCCTGCCCTTGGTCAAGTCTGTTTAATTTCACAAGTATTTACTGAATTTTTGGCACCTACAATTACTGGATGAGGCCAAATGGGATTTATGTACCCCACAAAGATGATTCCTGCCCATCAAGGTCACACTGCATAAAGGGGGAGACAGACACATACATATAAGACAACGATTTGAGGTGAAATAGAAGCCCTCACAAAATACTATGAGAAAATACGGGATAATAATAACAGCTAACATTGACTGAATGCTTATAATATGCCAGGCACTAGGTTAAGAGCTTCCATGGATTTTCTCATTTAATCCTCACCACAGCCCTATGAGGCAGGTACTAGTGTCATTCTCATTTTATAGCTAGTTTACTAGTTAACTAGGTTTCCCAGCTAGTTATTGGCAGAACTAAGTCCTTACTTCTGCCTGGTGTGCCCTTTGCTCCTGCCACCTGGCCAGGTCCCATCCTTGATGCTCCTGAACAGAACCCACCTGGTCTTCCCAGACACACCCATTTGGAGACAGTGGAGCCCAGTGGAAGCACACAGACCTCAATGTCAGACATTCTTCCTCCACCATCCCTGCACTTGCCCTCTGGGGGTGCAGTAGAGAAGCATATTTTCTTTTTCTTTTTTTTTAATAAATGTATTTATTTTATTTATTTACTTCTGGATGCATTGGATCTTCGTTGCTGCACACGGGCTTTCTCTAGCTGCGGCGAGTGGGAGCTACTCTTCATTGCAGTGCGCGGGCTTCTCATCGCGGTGGCTTCTCTTGCTGCGGAGCACAGGCTCCAGGCGCGCAGGCTTCAGTAGTTGTGGCACGCAGGTTCAGTAGTTGTGGTGCACAGGCTTAGTTGCTCCGCGGCATGTGGGATCTTCCCGGACCAGGGCTCGAACCTGTGTCCCCTGCACTGGCAGGCGGATTCTTAACCACTGCACCACCAGGGAAGCCCCAAGAAGCATACTTTCAAAAACCCCTAGAGGATTTATGTCTTGGGACAGGTTTCCCAGAAGCAGACCCTGAAATGAGGACTCACACGCAAGAGATTTATTAAGGAAGTGCTCTCGGTAGAAATCAGTGAGTAGAGTGGGAGAGGCAGGACAGAGAATGGTGGCTTCTGCCTGGTCCCCTGAGAGCCCTGGAGTATAAACCTTACTGCAGGCAATGAGCCAGGCTTTCATGGTCACATATCAGTGATAAGTGAAGGTACTTCCTGCGGGACAGAAAGTCCCAGGATTTCCTCCTGTGCAGGAAAAGTGTTCCAGTAGGCTGAGGGCAGTCCTGCAAAGAAGAGCCACAGGCACAGCCTATTGGGAGAGAAAGCACAGGGAAGAGGCGGTAGGATGCCCAGGCACAGAGATGCCGCTAGGGCAGTGTGGAGAGCTGACCTTCCCTGCTGTGGAGGGGCACGGCAGAATCTCCATGTGGGGCAAGAAGGGGAGGATGACCCGTCTTTCCCCTCCCTACCCCACCTGATCTTACCCCACTTCAATAAGTGCTGTCCTAGAATTCTGCAGGGGAAGTCAAGTTATATGCTAGTAGAGAGGAGAGCATGGATGGGTTACAGTGGCTTGAGGAGAGTGTAAATTCAATAGGAAGTCAACCAAATAGAAATAACATCCCAGGCACTGAGTAATGTTAGCATTACCTTACTTATTACGTAATACCTATTGGTTGGTAACGGTGTGGCAGGTGTGTTAAATGCTGCGCGTGGATTATCTTTCTTAATCCTCACCTCTGGCTGTCTGAATCCAGAGCCCACACTCTTAACCATTCCCTATATGCCTCCTTTTATGATTAGGTCTATCAGTCAGAGTTCATTCAGGTGAGCAGAGCCACCATGCATATTACGGGGATAAGGGGGTTATTACAGGAATGAGACTGCCCCAAAGTGGGACAAGCTGGGGAAGTGAAGGTCTGAAGGGAACTGTGGGATGATCAGAGAGGAGTCACTAGGCCTTGAGAACTTGCTGGGATCTATCTGTGGGCACATCTGTCTGTCACAGTGTCTGACAACAGAGATCTCCTCAGAGCGGCTGAGGCTCCCATTCTACTTTCCAAATCTCCACCAGGTCCTCTTTTGATCAACTCGAACTCAGAGTCCTGTCAGGAAGGAGATTCTGGAAGCGTACTTCCCAGCTTAACCAAACTGAGTTAGCACAATCCAGTACATTAGAATATCTTTGATGTAGATGAGAATATAACTGACCAGACACCAAGCTGCTGAAGAAAGTCAGGGTCACATTTGTGTATGTTTATCTCCCCATTTTTGCATAGCGTTTTGCATAGCGTTTTGGTAACACGGATCAGTTTACTTGTCAGCAGCACTTCAGAGCTCTCTCTAAGGACTAAGCAGAGTGTCTAGTACATAGCAGATGCTCAGCAAATATTGGATGAAGGAATGGATGCTGAAGGACTAGAGTCCCCGTGGGGCAACATCAACTCTTTACTCATAAACTCCAGCAGATATCTGACAATCCAGCAGGAGCAGGAAGTGACATTATTCCTCCAGGCAAGTGGGACGTAATTCTGCTCACCAACATACCGCTGTTTTCCAGGAAGAACTGATCACCACCTTATTTTCTCCCTTGCTCCGGACAATTCCTTTAATCGCCCTCCTTCCTCGTGCACATTGGGGTGGGGCTCCAACACTCCCATTTGTTCCTTGAAAACTTACCTTTTGGCCACAGCTGGGCCAATCAGAGTCTCTCTCCTGGAAATTTGGAATTAAGATCAAGAAAGATATTGAACTTTGATGCATGGTAAACATAATAAAACAAGCATAAAGAAATACAGAGGAGTAGAAGGATCATCAATAATAGTGGGATAACTAAAAGGCAAAAGACATTTTAGTTTCTTACTTTACACTATACATCCCCCAAATGTAAAAGCTTTTAGAAGCAAGGAACAGAGTGAGAGAAAATATTCACAAAGGACTCATATCCAGAATATACAAAGAACAATAACAGTAAGTAAAAGACAGATAGCCAATAGAAAAATGGGCACAGGACTTAAACAGCTCCTTCACAAGAGAGGTTACTGAAATGGTTGATAAACATACGAAAAAATGTTCCATTTCATTAATCATCAGGGAAATGCAGATTAAAACTGCAAGACACCATTCTACAGCAGAATGAATAAAATGAAGAAAGCTGACAATACCAATTGTTGGCAAGCATGTGGAACAACCAGAGCACTCACTCACTGATGGTGGCACTGCCTGTTGGTACAGTCAAACACTGTGGAACTGCATACTCTTTGGGAATGTCTACTGAAGCCCAGCATACATCAATCCCACTTGTAGGCATATGCCCAAGAGAAATGTGTACTTAACTTTACCAAAGATATATTCAAGAATATGCATAGCGGGACTTCCCTGGTGGCACAGTGGTTAAGAATCCGCCTGCCAATGCAGGGGACACGGGTTTGAGCCTTGGTCCGGGAAGATCCCACATGCTGCAGAGCAATTAAGCCCGTGCACTGCAACTACTGAGCCTGCTCTCTAGAGCCAGCGAGCCACAACTACTGAGCCCACGCACCACAACTACTGAAGCCCACGCACCTGGAGCCCGTGCTCCACAGCAAAGAGAAGCCACCACAACGAGAAACCTGCATGCCGCAACAAAGAGTGGCCCCCACTTGCCGCAAATAGAGAAAGCCCGCACACAAAAACAAAGACCCAACACAGCCAAAACCAACCAAACAAATAAATTTATATAAAAGAAAAAAGAATATTCATAGCAGTGGTATCTATAATAGCTTTAATCTAGAAACTCTCAAATGTCCATCAAGAGTAGAATGGATAAGGGGACTTCCCTCATGGTCGAGTGGTTAAGACTCCATGCTCCCAACGCAGGGGGCCCGGGTTTGATCCCTGGTCAGGGAAGTATATCGCGCATGCTGCAACTAGAAGATCCCACACATCACGACGAAGATCCCGCATGCCGCAACTAAGACCCAGCGCAGCCAAATAAATAAATAAATTTTTTTAAAAAAAGAAAAGAGTAGAATGGATAAAACACATTGTGGTATAACAACATAGTGGAATACCATACAGCAGTGAGAACGAATGAACTACAACTACATATATAACATATATAAATCTCACAGATATTATGTTGAATGAAAGAAGTACTTACTACATGATTTCAGGTATGTAAAGAACAGGCAAAACTAATGTCTGCTGTTAGAAGTCAGGTTATTGGTTACCTTTGGGGGTAGTAACTGGTAGGGGAAATGGATTCTGGGGTTGCTGGTAATGCTGTTTCTTGATCCGAATCTGGGTAATAGAGTGTGCTCAGTTTGTGAAAATTGCACTAAACTGTACACTTACAATACATGCTCTTTTCTTCACTATATATTGTACTTCACTGTAAAAAAAATTTTAAATGACTTTTAGGTGCTCTAACTTTTAGGAACAGATTAGTTTCCTGTCTGCACCTAAACCTGCCAACAACTTCCATATTTACCCTTCACAGTGACCCTGAGGGCAATGAAGGCAAGGGAAACCATAAGGGTGCAGACAGCCTCTCAAACTTTTTTCGATGGATATTTTCCCAAGTCAGAGTTTACATAGATAAAGAAATGTAAGTAGTATTTCTACAGAGAGGTGGCTGCAGGGGAGGGAGTGGGGGATGGGACAGACTTTAGCTGCTCCAATATCCTTTAGCGCTCCACCCAGCTTATCCTAAATTTGCAATCTATTTTTTAATAGATTGTGCTTAATATGATATACAAATGTCACTTCAGCCATCCCATATAAACAACAATATAGGAAAAAGGTCCTGTGCCTGCTCTGCAAACAGTTACCCTGAGACAGGAAGGAAGGGGGCAGGGCACAGTCATTAAAAGAATGGCACAACCATTAAGAAGAATAGGATACCACAAAAGCCGATTAGACCCTACTAGGCCCAAGATGGCAGAAGAGTTGACTTCCAGTAGACCTAGAGACTCATTACACACTCACTGTAATACATTAGCAGGTTAAATGACACCCACAGGGGCCATGACAGTTCCAAGGCCAACCAAAAAAGGCACAAAAGTGGGTGGTGCCCCAATTCCTGGAAATCCCCACCCCTTCTCCAAGATGTTAGAATATTCCTCTCACTTGTTAGCCTATGAAATTACCCAGCCCTTAAAAACTAACCACCCCCGCACCTCTGGTGCTCTTGCCTTCTGAGATGGCCCACGCTCTACGGAGTGGGTATCTCCCTAAATAAACCTTTCACTTTACTATATCTCGCTCTTGAATTCTTTCCAGCGAGAAGTCAAGGACCCTCACTTGGCAGCCTGTCCCAGGGACTCACCCGAGACCTGGGATATGACCATCCTCTCGTGCCCCATTTTTTCCTACAACAGTCCCAGCCACCAGCCCCTCCCCAAACCTTCTGGCAATCAGATTGGTTTCCTAAAAACTCCCATGTCTAAGAGTGCTGCCCGAATGCCGGATTGCCTGTTAACTCCTGGTTTGACTCTTGTGGAAGTCAAGCGGGGAAGGTGGACGCACCCTCTGACAATATTTCATAAATCCTTAGTTCTGAAGTCATTATGACCATGGAGTGTGGCACGAAAAAGCCAGTCTGGCAGCAGCTCAGAATTGTCCCTGTCCCTCTGCGGAACACAATTCTCCACCAACAGCTAGACTCCAGTTCTATACACCAGCAAATCTCTCTCTACCCTTGCTCTTCTCAAGCCTTTACAAACCCTATTCTGAATCCCCACCAGCCACCCCGCCCCCCTCCTCACCCCGCCATGGTTCAACCCCACAGAACCCAATCTATCTGGTTTAAGTGAGTTCCACACATAGTCCCTAAGCCTCCACCCTCTTTATTCTTACGGAATTTTTGGCTACTATGCAAATAGATTGAGTGAACTTTATTCAAGAGGCAAAATAAGAGGTGGGGTGTAATTGACAAACTAATTTGTTAATTTATTCAATAAGGTGCCAGCATTGTGGTGCAAGATACAGAGAATGGGAAAAAGTTAATTTGTGTAAATCATCAGATTGCATCATTTTCCTACTTAAAACTGTCCAATTTTTTCCCATGTTAGAATAAAAGCCGGACAACAAACACTTGGGGAAAAAAACTCGTTTAAAATTACAATTACTTTTATTTGTCTTTAGTTATGAAATTTATTCTAAAGCGATACAAAAATGCAAAGGTGATGGAATTCTTGACTTATGTGTCGTTTTAAACGTTGTTTGTCCGGTGGGCAGAAACGGAGAGGGCGAACCTCACAGTACCAACTCCAATTGTCATTAAACTCTCCCGTAACCCCACATCAGGAGTCTTCCTTTTTGCAACTCTTTATTACAAACATCGCGAGAACAGGGTAGTTCCTTTGGCCCCTCCCCTCAAGCCAACTCAACCCACCCACTTCTCCCCTGACGTCAGCGGCGCGCCGGAGCGCGTGAATACCGTGGGAGGAAGTGCTCTCGGCGGAAGTGATCGCTTCGTGAATCATCGGTGGGATGATCGCCGGCCGGCTCTATCTAAGGCTGCTGCGAGCATCCTCCAAGTCCATGGCTAAGCGCCCACTCGAGGGTGTGCCCCCCTCCAGGGGTCTACACGCGGGGCGCGGGCCCAGAAGGCTCTCCATCGAAGGCAACATTGGTAAGGGCCGGAAAGTAGCTGCCAAGCCTCGGCCTCCGCAGAGCAGGTGCCTGAGAGGTTGGGAAAGGGGGCCTGGAACCCCCTCCCTCTCGAGCAGATGCGGCCGGACTGCTTGTTCTGAGCTGCCAAACCTTTCCCCTCTAAAGGTGCGCTGTGGGCCTTTGCCAGTTGGATTTTTCAGACGTCAGGCCTCAGTACTCTCCCACAGGGACAGGTTTTTTGAGGCATAAAAGCCACGCAGTCCGTAGATAGGACAAGAGCTAGCTTGTTTTGGTAGAGAAAAATGGAAGCGACAAGGAGCAGGGTGCAATTTCTTTGTTCTCCTAAAGTAAGGTTGCCAGATTTAGGGGAGAAAAAGAGGCTGCCCATTTAAAATAGCAGTTCCGATAACGAATAATATTTTAGTTTGTGTCCTATGCAATATTTGGAACATACACTAAAAAGAAACAATCTAAAATTCAAATTTAAGTGGGTGTCCTTATTTTATCTGGCAACCCTACCCTAAGAGAGTTCCTAAACTCCAGTCATTCAGATACCACTTTCACTGTTTTTGCCATGTCTCTTTGCTGTTCCCACCATAATTTCTTAGCATTTTTCTTAGAAGCAGCTCACTTTTTAAACTTAAAAACGTGTGTTAAATTAAAAATAACTGTTATAAGAAAATAGAAGTCCAGTACCTTAAATAAATATAATTTTAAAATAAAATGAAAGCAAAACATTTCAGTGTTACTAAATGTTTCTAATGTTACTAAATTCTTACTTGAGGCTTTTACCTGCTAAAGTGCTGAGCCCTAAAAAGGGATTAGCAAGTGTTAAGTATTGAAGACATTCTAACAGCAGACTGAGAATTTCTCAGTTTACAAATTAAACATATAGCCCTTTGAACAACTTCCATATTCCAGCACTGTTCCTGGCACTGAGGATGCAGGAATGAACAGAACAAATAAAAGTCTCTGCTCTCAGGGAACCCTAGTAGAGAGAGACAGACTATAAACAATATAAAGTAAGCAAAGTAAACAGTATGTTAGATAATGAGTGTGATGGAGAAAATTCAGGGATGAGGGATTGAGGGAAGTTGCAATTTTAAATTGAATGATCAAGACAGGCCTCACTGAGAAAGTGACATTTGAGCAAAAACCTGAAGAAGGTGAAGGAGTGAACCATGTGGATAATGGGGAGAAGAATCTTCCAGGCAAAGGGAAGACCAAGTGCAAAGGCCCTGAGGTGGGAAGCGTGTTCAGGGAACAGGCGGAAAGTCGTTGTGGCTGGAGTGGAGTGTGCAAGGGGGAAGGTGGGGGGAGATGAGGTCAGTTGGTAAGGGGTGGCTAGATTGTATAGACTGTATAGTCCATTATGGATTTTTACTCTGGTTGAGATGGGAAACTGTTGGAAGGTTTGAGCAGTCAAGTGACATGATATGACTTAGATTATAAAAAGATCACTCTGGCTGATATGTTGAAAATAGAAGGTGTCAGGAAGTTGTTGCAATGATGAGTTATGATGTGTTGGACCAGGATGGTAGCAGTGGAGGTGGTGAGGAGTGATTAGATTCTACTTTCATTTAAGGCAGGGTGCACTGGATTTGGTAACAGGAGGATGTGGAGTATAAGATAAAGAGGGGTCAGTGATAACTCTAATCATTTTGGCCTGAGCAACTTGAAAGACAGAGTTCCAGTTTTCTTAGATGGAGAAGTGTGGGAAGAACAGCCTGGGGGCAGAGGGTCAAGTTTTTGGTTTTAGGCATGTTAGGTTTTTATATGCTTACTAGATATGTAAGTAGGATTGTTGAATAGTCAGTTGGATATATGAGTCCAGAGTTGAGAGTCTCCCTGGACTGGAGTTATACATGTAGATGGTATTTAAAGCCAGGAGCCTGTGTGTGTTGATGAAAAGGACCACGTCCTGGGCACGCAAATGTTAGAGAGATTGAAGCAATAGGAAGGAACCAGCAAAAGAGACTGAGAAGGAATGACCACTGAAATAGGAGGAAAGCCAAAAAGAATGATATGCTGGAAACCAAGCGAAGGTGTTCAGGGAAGGAATGATTGACTGTGTAATGCTGTTTAAGTAATGGAGCTCTTTGGTGAACTTGAGCAATTTATAGGAGTTGGGGGGGGGGGTGAAAGTCTGATTGCATAAGTTCCAGAAGAATGGGAGGTGAGGCATTGGAGACAGTGGGTTAAGACAACTATTTGCAAGTTTTCCTAGAAAGGGGAGACGTGGGGTGGTAGCTGAAATGGGAAGAGGGTTGAAAGGGTTGTTTTTTTCTTTTTCTTTTTTAAGAGGAATTAGATGATATTTATAAGCTGGTAGAGAGGGAAAAGATTGGTGAAACAGGAGAGAGGATAGACTTTCCAGAGTGATTTTAGTAAGCAAGAAGGAATGGAATTTCTTGCCCAAGTGGAGAGAGGTTGGCTTTACCTAGGAGCACAGTTTATCCCTAATAACGGGGAGAATGGCAACATAAATGATTACTGACTCTAGCAGGCGTGGCAGGAACTTGGTGAAGGTGTTCTGGTTGTGTCTGTTTTCTCAGTGAAATAAGAAGAAAGATCAGCCAAGAGTGAGTGTGAGGAGAGAGGAAAGACATGAAATAGTCTGGTGAGGGCTTCCCTGGTGGCGCAGTGGTTGAGAGTCCGCCTGCCGATGCAGGGGACACGGGTTCATGCCCCGGTCCGGGGGGATCCCACATGCCGCGGAGCGGCTGGGCCTGTGAGCCGTGGCCACTGAGCCTGCACGTCCGGAGGCTGTGCTCCGCAACGGGAGAGGCCACAACAGTGAGAGGCCCGTGTACCGCAAAAAAAAAAAATAGTCTGGTGAGTGAGCAGAAGAAATATAGGATTGCTGGGCTGCGTTAAGGACCCATTTGGACTTAGTGGTCTTGAATTTAAAGTGAGACCAGTCACCGCAGCTGTGTGTTTTTCTCCAGCCAAATCAGAAACATTGAAAGGAATGAGAAGGGCTGCCTGCCTCATGGTGTTATTTAAAGATGTTCTGTCCCGTACTTTGGGAAACATGCCCCTAAAGGAAGCTCTGTCCTCAGAGCCCAGAGAGGTACAGAGTATTTCACAAAGTAAGTGGTTTGGACAGACCATCAGGTGAGGTTTGAGCTGCCTCTCCCAATTTTCCTGACCTTTTCTTCTTCACCTTTCCAGATTTCTAGGCATCCTTCTTGCTTTCTCACGCAGTCCTTTAAGGAACTCACAACTAAGTGGGAGGAGCAGACTTCTAAACATAATTTCTGTGCTGTGTGATGAGTGCTATGTTTGGACATGGAAACTCAGAATCTCTGGGGTAGGAATTCCTACCCTAGAGGGAAGAGTGTTCCAGGCACAGGAAGTAACACTTGCCAACGCAGAGCCTGAAGAAGCATGCAGTTTTAATATCAGGCTTGTGCCTGGAGTTTAAAGGGCCTGTGAGAGGACAGCAGAACAAGAGTTTGGAAGGGTAGGATATGCCAGATGTTGAACAGCTAGGAGTTTCTCATGTAGGCTGTGGGAGGATACGGAAGACTTAAGGCCAGCATGTGCCATGGCCAGATTAATTTTTAAAAGGGAATTGGCTAGAATGAATAAATAAAAAGAAAGCTTCATAAAGCAGGCACTTTGTATGTCTCGTTTGCTATAGTACCCATCGTACCTTGCATCCAATTTGTTGAATGTATGAATAGGAACAGAGTTTGGAGTAGACAGACTAGGTTTTGTGACTATTGTAGTCGTTGGAGGGAGGGAAGATGTAGGCCTGAACAGAGAGAATGGCGGAACAGAGAAGACATGATGGTTTGAGAAAGAGTTTGGAAGTGGGATTGACAGGACTTGGTGGCCACTTGGAGGTGAGGGATAAGGAGGTTTAATTTGGACAGTGACTCTGAAAACTGAGGATGGGAATAAAGGAAGAGGAAGTCTGGGGAGGTAAGAGTGATGCTTGGAGGAGGTGCCTCTGAGACAAACAGAGATAGATGTTCTGAGGTAGATTAGGGTAAGTGCCTGCAGTGAAGAGACAGATTGGAGCTGAGATCTCAGCTGTGGAAGTTGTTGACTTGTGGGGGTAGTTGTTGAAGCCTTGGAAGTGAATGCAGTTGCCTAAAGAAAGTGTGACTAATGAGAAGTGGACTGGGGGACCTTAATCTGGCTCTTTCTAGTTTTGTCTCCTATTATTCTCCATCACCCCACTCACTGTGATGACTCTCCCCAGACAGAATGGGGCACCTCCTCCTCTGTGTGCTCACGTAACATTTTGTACCCTCAACTGCTGCAAGCACTTGAGTTCTGTTGAGATTGTCTGCACCTTCAGTACCTTCCCTGGGTTAGCCACGTAGTGTCTTGTTCATCTTTGTGTCACCAGCACCTAACCCACACCTGGCCCATTGTACTCATTCAGTGTTTACCAGATACTTGAATCCTGTGCTGTGAGATCCATGTGGAAGTTAGTCGTTGGTGTCCACAGAGGAAATATACGGTAAACTGCTTTTACTATCAGATCAAATAGTTATCTTGTTTTCTAACCACAGGTGGCATCCCCCCAAATGGGAGTATCCATGCAGGAAACCTGAACAGGGGAAGGTGAACCCCTGACCCAGCTGAAGTTAGATATGTTTATCATAGAGTTAGATATGCTTTTCTTGTAGTCCTGCTGCTCTAAATCTTAATCCGATCCTGTGGGTGCAGATAGCAGCATGTAAGGAAAATGGATCAGTGAAGTAGCAAGTAAGGGCATCTAGCCTGTGTTATGAGCCATATGCCATGTGTGATTAAGAGTCAAAAGCTTGGAACCTAGAATCCCTTAAAATCTAAAAAATAAAATACCTAGCCTATCTATTAAGTGTGTTCATCACTAAAGTGTATTATCGTCTTCCAAAGCCAGTTATTTTATGATTACAAACCTAAATTGAAGAAAGGATCGCCGCAGGAAATACTGTCAGTGAGTCAACTCAGACTAGTCTCACTTTGTTTTATTTTGTTTTTCTTTTTGTTTTTTTCATTTTGATTTTCAAAGACCCAACAGAGAAGAAACCTCACTTTTGCCATCTAGAGACTTGTATGTAAAGCAGTGGAGAGCTTCCCTAAATAACATATCCTCCAGCATTCAAAATTAGTGATTTAACGTCACTAATGTCATCTTTTACTTTCATTAAGTATAAACATTTGGGCAAGAATTCTAGGGAAAAAAAGACCTATTTAATCCAAACATTGTATCCAATATACAGTGTTTGGAATAAGTTGGATTCTCTGTTTCTGTGATTCACCTCATTCCATCCATCCATCTCCATTCTTAGCACCTGGCCAGATACTCAGGCTGCAAAGGAAATAAGGTTAGTCCCTGTCTTCAGAGAGTGAGCTCCCAGTCTAGAGGGAGAGAGAGTGGTGAGTCAACAAATAATTACAGTGTGATGCCTCTGTAGACCAGAGCAGGCAGTAATTAACTCTGCCCAAGGATAAAGTGGAGCTGGAGAGAGTTCAAGGAGACCTCACTGAGAAGGTGACAGTGAAAGGATGAATCAACTGGTGGGCAGAGGTGGTGAGGGCATTCCAGATCAGCAGGGGTCTCATGCTAAACGCAGAAGTTTGAGTTGTACTCTGGAAGCTGTGAGGAACTTTTTTTTTAAACAACAAATTTTTTTTTTCTCATGAAAAGAAGATAAAAGTAATCAGGGCTGAAATATATCAAGTTTCTTTTAAGTCAGCTGAGTGATTTTTTTTTTCCCAGAATGCTTTTAGGCTCAGAGCCTATTTGATCCTGGGTGCTTAGCCTTGATATAAGTTCCTTGAGGGCAGCATCTCAGCTCACTTCATCATTTTAGTTATAGTACCCACCATTAGTGGCTACTCTGTAAACATCTGTTGGTTGAATGAATGAATGCAGCATCAAATGTAGTTCCTGAAATAAAGGCTTTAAATTTTCTTTGGAAGAATTTTTTTGTTTAAAGATAGGCAGCTTTATATTTACTGCTTTTGTTTGCTTTTTGGTACAGGGTTTTACATCTTGTTCAGAAGAAAATGCCTGAAGATGATGGTATATTTAAAGAGGCTGCCATGAACTACAACTGTATTTAATTTAAAATAATACATCATTTTGAGTGTTACATCAGATACTATTTTCTTACTACTAGGTTTTAGTATAATGTAGCTATAACAGGCATTGTAGTTTATGGAAAAATTTGTGGGAGAAAAGAACTATTATTTAGGAAGAGATGAATGTTAACAATAGAACTCTTTGATCCAGCCTGTGGAATGACGATCCTGGTGCTAATAAAAATCAACATGTTGATATAATGTACTCTAACAAAGTACCTCCCACCCTTTCTCAAGTCATGGCACACATAATAAAGTACAGTGATAGCCAAGGCCCTAAAGGAAGATTTAATGCTGCTTATGACATCTGATACCTCCCAAATTTCATGATATTAAAAAGTATATTGAAAGAGAACAGTTAAGCTGGGATCTAACTTAATTGTGATAAGTCTGAGATAATGATATCAAAAGAGGCTAGTGCTCAGCATAGAGACCACAGGGAGGCATTTGTCATTTGGCCCTGCCTGAAGAAGAGAGACTTTGGTGCATACAGATGTTCTGCTCATTAGGAGGAGGCCAGTGTAGCAGTGGAAGAGCAGAGAACGCCTTTCTTATGAGACCCCTGGGAATACTTCAAAACATTTGTCTTAAAAAAAATACAAAACTTCTTTTTTTATATATATTTTATTTTTTTACTTTTTAATTATTTTAACATCTTTATTGGAGTATAATTGCTTTACAATGGTGTGTTACTTTCTGCTTTATAACAAAGTGAATCAGTTATACATATACATATGTTCCCATAGCTCTTCCCTCTTGCGTCTCCCTCCCTCCCATCCTCCCTATCCCACCCCTCTAGGTGGTCACAAAGCACTGAGCTGATTTCCCTGTGCTATGTGGCTGCTTCCCCATAGCTATCTATTTTACGTTTGGTAGTGTATATATGTCCATATCACTCTCTCGCTTTGTCACAGCTTACCCTTCCCCTCTCCATATCCTCAAGTCCATGCTCTAGTAGGTCTGTGTCTTTATTCCCGTCTTACCCCTAGGTTCTTCATGACCTTTTCTTTTTTCTCTTAGATTCCATATATATGTGTTAGCATATGGTATTTGTCTTTCTCTTTCTGACTTACCTCACTCTGTATGACAGACTCTTGGTCCATCCACCTCACTACAAATAGCTCAATTTCGTTTCTTTGTATGGCTGAGTAATATTCCATTGTATATATGTGCCACATCTTCTTTATGCATTCATCCAATGATGGGCACTTAGGTTGTTTCCGTCTCCGGACTATTGTAAATAGAGCTGCAATGAACATTTTGGTACATGACTCTTTTTGAATTTTGGTTTTCTCAGGGTATATGCCCAGTAGCGGGATTGCTGGGTCGTATGGTAGTTCTATTTGTAGTTTTTTAAGGAACCTCCAGACTGTTCTCCATAGTGGCTGTACCAATTCACATTCCCACCAGCAGTGCAAGAGGGTTCCCTTTTCTCCACACCCTCTCCAGCATTTATTGTTTCTAGATTTTTTGATGATGGCCATTCTGACTGGTGTGAGATGATCTCTCATTGTAGTTTTGATTTGCATTTCTCTAATGATTAATGATGTTGAGCATTCTTTCATGTGTTTATTGGCAATCTGTATATCTTCTTTGGAGAAATGTCTAGGTCTTCTGCCCATTTTTGGATTGGGTTGTTTGTTTTTTTGTTATTGAGCTGCATGAGCTGCTTATAAATTTTGGAGATTAATCCTTTGTCAGTTGCTTCATTTGCAAATATTTTCTCCCATTCTGAGGGTTGTCTTTTGGTCTTGTTTATGGTTTCCTTTGCTGTGCAAAAGCCTTGAAGTTTCATTAGGTCCCATTTGTTTATTTTTGGTTTATTTCCATTTCTCTAGGAGGTGGGTCAGAAAGGATCTTGCTGTGATTTAGGTCATAGAGTGTTCTGCCTATGTTTTCCTCTAAGAGTTTGATAGTGTCTGGCCTTACATTTAGGTCTTTAATCCATTTTGAGCTTATTTTTGTGTATGGTGTTAGGGCGTGATCTAATCTCATACTTTTACATATAGCTGTCCAGTTTTCCCAGCACCACTTATTGAAGAGGCTGTCTTTTCTCCACTGTATATTCTTGTCTCCTTTATCAAAGATAAGGTGACCATATGTGCATGGGTTTATCTCTGGGCTTTCTATCCTGTTCCATTGATCTATATTTCTGTTTTACAAAACTTCTTAAAAGGAAGAAAAAAACTATTACAGTCAGGTATCATAGCTTTAAAAAAAGTTATGTCTAGTTTTAATATAAATACATAATTTTGAATTATTTTTTAAAATAATTATTCCATATCTGTGGGTGGTGCCTGGCGCAGCTGAGTTCCCTTGGAATGCAGTTTTAAGAAATGCCGCCCTATGGAAAATTACCCAGGCTCTCCAAGCCCTACAGCATCATGGATGGCAAAGCTCCTAGGACCTTCCACCACGATTTACTGTCATTCTTTGCTGAAACTCTGGCTTCTCATTGCTAAACTGGATTTCCAAAAGCTTTGAAATGGGGGATGGTGTGCAAGGTGGGGGTGTTGCCCTGGTGTGACTGTTTCAGTAATTGGAACTGTATATTTCCCATTACATCTCATTTATTGGCATTCTGGGTTTTGTGTGTTTAAATGGCATAAGTCGGTTTCTCAGAGTACTTACTGCCCTTCTGATCTCAGAGGTGAAGTTGGCACGCCCTAACCCTCAGGGCCCTTCCTTTCCATCTGCAATCGTTCCTTGGGTAGTTGTTTTTAACTTTTAAAAAATTTAAGTAGTTCTAACAACCATTCAACCCCACCCATCTAACAAATCAGTTACCTTCATCTTTTCATATTAATTAAAATAATTTTTCAGCCCATAGCCAGAGACCATGTTTTAGGCTTAATCACCAACCTGCAATCTAAATATTGACTATCTGTGCCAAATATTTTAAAGTAGGGACTATTCAGGACAGGTAGGTATCTGATAATAAACAAATTCAACCAATTTGTATTTCCTGCAACTCTGTTGGGCACTCCATGACAAGCCCAAAGGGTTTTATTTAGTAGTCTGGGATGTGGTTTTGGAACCCATTTTTTTAAAAAACCACCTCTGTTGATTGTGATCAGATTGTTCTAGATAGCAATCTCCAGTATAAGTCTGCATCACGATCACTTGGGGCATGCTTTAAAAATGTGGATTCCTGTGATCCAACCTCAGAGATTCAGATCCTGTTAGGAAACCAAAATTGAGGCTCATGAAACAATCAAAACAATTAAATGCTAAATGTATCAGAGGCAGTTAATAAATATTGCTTGTTTGATTCAGCTGCCCAGTGTGGTAGGAATTTGGTGTGAGCTGGAGATGTCCTGAACTTCGCGGAAGAGGTGGGCCTTATGCTTAGTGGGGGAAGGGATTTAGACACAGGCTGAGCAGAGCAGGGAAAGGCATTTGTTCACTGAAGTGTGGGAGGAGCAGAGGCTGAGCACATGTGCAAAGGCACACAGGAGTTGGGTGGAGGTGGGACTGAGAGATGAGTGTGACTGTACAAGATGTACAGATTTATGTGTTTGTTCTTTACCCTGTGTGTTCAGAGAGGAGTTGGAGTGGTGTGTAATAAATGTCAGATATTGGATGTGTGGGCTCTTCTGCTGAGATGTCTCTTTGCTCCTGATCAGTAACTATGAGTGGCTGATAGAATTGACTGGAAGGGTGCCTCCCCCTTCCTTCTCTTCCTTCCATTTGGGTTCCTCCTAAGGGTAGAACTCACTTGAGAAAGATCACCTCTCGTAGGGGAGATTGAGCTCCAAGCACATTGTTATCGTTCATGTTTTGATTTTTAACAAATGTGGGTTTCGTAGGGAAGTGGAATTAATAATGTATTACTTGTTTTATTCATTCAGCTAGGTCATTAGTCTGGGCTTTGGTTCCTGCCCTGAAGGAACCCCATCTTCTACTTAGAGAAACAGAATTACAATGGCAGTGATGGAGTCTTACCCAGATTGCCAGGCCAAGCACAAAGGAGCTAATCCAACTTACAGGCATCAGGGTCCTGAAAGCCTTCACACAGGAGGTGTATCTGAGCAGAATCTGAAGATTGAGTAGGAGTTGGCCAGGTGAGGAGAAAGCATATGCAAAGTCACATTTGCAGCAGACAGCATGGCATGGTTAGAGTTGCAAAGAGTTTGGTCCAGTGGGAGCTCAGGATGCCTGAAGGGAAATGAGGCAGAGAGGTCTATGCAGGGGCCAGATTTTGATGTGTTTTATAGGCCATGCTAAAGAGTTTGAATTTTGTTGTGAAGGCAATAGGGAGCTGCCAGAGGATTTTAAGCAGTGTTACTTTGTGTTCAGTGTGGCTGCAGTATGAATGATGGATTGAAGAGGGCAAGGCCAGAGTTGGAGAGGCAAGAAATGAAAGCCTGGTCTTGAGCAGGAGGTGGGAATAGAGAGAAAAGGACAGATGTGGAAATTTTAGAAGGCAGGTTCAAAAGCAGTTGGTGGCCACTTGAGGTTTGGCAGAGAAGGAAGAAGTCCTGACTGAGTGGAGAGTGCTGTCTTACCCTGCGGTTGGGACATGGGAGAAAGCTCAGTTTGGTGGGGAAGATGATGGGTTCATTTACGGAATATATTGACTTTGAGTTGTTTCTAGGACATCCAAGTGGAAATGTCTGGAGGGCTCTTAGATAGTGAGTCTGGAATTCAGGAAGGTATGGGCTAGATGTTGGTGTAAATGGGAAAAGAGAACTTGAATGTTGTGGTACTAGGTTAATTTCATCTCCAAAATATTTCTCAAAGCAATCACTGCTTTCTACCTCTTCTGCTCTCTCCTTGGTTGAAGCTACTGTTATCTTCTAACTGGTCTGCCTAATTCTACATCAGTGCAACAGCAGGTGGAGTGGTCTTTTAAAAATGAGATGGTCTTTTAAAAATGACATGGTCATTTCCCTGCTTAAAACCCATCATCACTGATATCCCATTGCCCTTAGAATAGAATTCAAACTTTTTACTATGGTACAGGGCCCCATGTGACCTGGCCCTGGCCTGCCTACCAGCCTCTCCACACTCATTTTGAGCCATTCTTCTCCCTCGTTTGACCACACTGTCACTTCAGGGCCACAGATTCCTCTTCTGTCTTCTTGTACGCCGTTTTCCTCTTTTCCCAACCTTTCCCCCACTCTTGGCCTGACCAGTCCTTGTCTTTCAGGTCTCACCTCAGGTAACATTTTTCAGAGGAACCTTCCTTGATCTCCTGAGCTACATTAGAGCCATCCTGCATTTTTCTTTCCTAGCACTTAATACAATTTGTTATTAGTTACTCATGTGTTTATTTGGTATCTGTCTCTCGTACAAGCTCTGTGAGGGCAAAAATCCATCCTGTGTTTTGTTTATCATTGTACCTCCAGTGCCGGACAGTCTGAGCACATAATAGCACTCCCTGAATATTGGTTAGATTTGTTGAATGAATGAGGGTCATTGTCTTCATTTTCTATCTTGAAAAGCTTGTAATTTTTATACTGTCACCGAATAAATAGGACTGTGCGATTCAAGCTTTACAACACATGTAGCTGATTTCATCTACTTTTGAGAGTCTATTCCATTTTTAACAGTTACTAAATACTCTTTTCCTCTGAGAGGTTGGGACATTAAAATTACAAATCAGATCTTAAGGGTATTTTTCCTCCCTGTTGCCTGCATTCATTATGGTGACTGGTTAGTCTGACAGTGACGTGGCTGCTGAGTTTTGAAATTGGAAAAACTGGTACTTGTTCCCTTGAGTTGGGCATTTGTGACAGAGTTTAATAGCAGCCGCCTCCTGCAACCCTGATTTGAGATGCATCCCAATACATGCTGTTTGCATTGCAGCTGTGGGAAAATCCACCTTTGTGAAGTTACTCACGAAAACTTACCCAGAGTGGCACGTAGCTACAGAACCTGTAGCAACATGGCAGAATGTCCAGGCTGCTGGCACCCAAAACGTAAGTTTTCAGTTGTGGTGGGTCGTTGGCAGGCATAGGTGAGCATAGGTGAATAAACTAATTGTAATAATCTAATTTGCTCTGAGTAGGTGAAGTAGTCCAGTTTGAATCTCCTTTTTAAAATATCAGCACCTTCATTGCCTAAAGCGACCATGTACACCGGAGAGGATATGACTTGTTTGAATATGTTTAGTTTTGATTTTCGTGGTTTTTACATGTCTATATAAGTGACTGTCTCTGTTCTTTGTGGTTTCCCAAAGCATGTGCAGCCATCCTGGCTTTGAAGGTTAATTTTGTCATTCCTACCTTTAAGTATATTACTGAAACTGACCATAAGGATTAGTAGTTAATTATAATGATTTTAACTTAATTGATGAAGTCTTAGAAATTGAAAGGGACCTTAGAGAGCATCTTGTCACATTTTGAGTCAATGCAGAAATAATAGCTAACGTTTATATAAAGTGCATACTATGTACAATGCTATCCCAAGCACTGTACATTCCATGTATGTCTCGTGGCTTAAGCCCTAGTGTCAGGTATGTTGCTTTGGGAGAGCACCAAACCACCAGCCACATCAGTGTGAGTAGGGAAGAACCAATTTGAGCGTGAACACTAGAGGTAGCTGAGGGAGTAGCAGCACCATGCCTTAGTCTCCACAGACTCCTGCAGCCCTGGGAACATTCACTGAGTGCTTCACTCTTGTTTTTACAACCTATTGTTAGAAAGTTCTTGTATGAGCCACTTTGCATACCTGTGACTCTGACTTATTGGTTCAAATTCTGCCTGTTAAGTCTTTTAACTTTTCCATATGGCAACCCTTTGTACGTTTCTAAGGCAATGATTTGCCTGCTTTTTCTCCCCCTCAAGTCTTCTCTCTTTGAAACCAAATACCATTTTCCTCCAGACTATTTCTCATGCTGAAGTAACTTTGTCTAGGAGATGTGCTCCAGTTTGTTAGTTTTCCACCTAGATTTTAGTAAGAGTGGTACTCAGAGCTGAACAGGACATTCTGGATGTAGTCTAAATGGTATAGAATATCATAGAACTTGTTCTGGGTGCCATTTATGTGTTATTCCAACTTAGGATTGTGTTACCTTTTTTGGCAGACAAATAAAATACTTATTGAGGATATTTGTTTTTTAAACTGTCTCCATATGTGTATGTGTATATGTGTGCATGCGTGTGTGTATTTGTGAATTAACTTTTCCATTTAGAAAATAAATTATCTTTTTCTGAGTATGCCACAGGTCACCTGTTTTGGGGATTTAAAAATATATCCACAAATGGTTTGATACTCTTTCCTTCAAGAAGTGGACCTTAATTCTCCCCTTGAGTGTGACCTGGACTTAGTGACTTGCTTCTAATGAATACAGTGTAGCAGGTTTAACAGTGTGTGACTTTTTATGGTAGGTCATAAAAGACATTGTATCTTCCATTTTGTTCTGTTTTGATCATTTGGCTCTGGTGTTGCCAGCTGCCATATAATGCAGCATACCTGTCTGTGAAGAGGCCCATGCAGCAAGGAGCTGAGTCCTCCTGCCAGCAGCCTTGTGAGTGAGTCTTGCAAGCAGATCCTTCAATCCCCAGTCAGGTCATCAGATGACCGTAGCCTCAGCCAATGTCGTGACTGAAATCTCATGGAAAACCTTGAGGCAGAACCACCCAGCTAAGCTGTGTCCCAAATTCCTTTCCAACAGAAATGGATTTAATGAATGTTTTTTGTTTAAACCACTAAATTTTGTCAAAACTTAGATAACTAATACTCCCATAATCCCATTATCCAGTGGTAAAACAGTTAACATTTTTGTCCTTTTAGGTTTCTATCTACAAAGGAGAAAATGTATATATTTACATACACTTATATAAATGTATAGAACATACATACATTTCCTCTTTTAAAACAAAAATTGTGATTGTCACTTGCGTGTCACTTGATATCCAAGGTCTTCTTCCTTTTACCTTTACAAGGTAATGTCACTTTAATGGTTGCTGTATACTGCATAATATGGTGTGCTATCATTTAGTTATTCAGTCTTTTATTTTGAATACTTAGTTTTCTAATTTCTCCCTATAATAAACAATGTCACAATGATGAATATTTTTGTAGCTATATCTTTTTTCTTTTTAATAGCTAATTTTGAGGGTAATCTAGAACTGGAATTTGATGTCGAAAAACAACATGTTTTGTTGAGACTTTTGTTATATTTTATAAAATTTTCCTTCAGAAAAGTTGTACTATTTTTCTCATATTTTCAGCAACACTGGGTGTTATTTTTTTTTATCCTTTCTGATTTGAGAGGCAAGAAAATGAATGGTGTGTTATTTTATTTTACATTTCTTTGATTACCAGTGAATTGAACTTTTTAATGTTTATTGGCCTTTATTAGTATTCTTTAGTGAATTGCCTATTCAAACCTCTTGCTTTTTTTTTTTTTCCTCTATTGAGATCTGCAGGTTTTTGTAATGGCTTCATAAGAACTCGTATGTTAAATATCATAGACATCAATTACAGGAAAAAATCTATAAAAAATACAAACACGGGCTTCCCTGGTGGCGCAGTGGTTGAGAGTCTGCCTGGCGATGCAGGGGACGCGGGTTCTTGCCCCAGTCCGGGAGGATCCCATGTGCCGTGGAGCGGCTGGGCCCATGAGCAATGGCCGCTGAGCCTGCGCATCTGGAGCCTGTGCTCTGCAACGGGAGAGGCCACAACAGTGAGAGGCCCGCGTACCGAAAAGAAAAAAAACACATGGAGGCTAAACAATACACTACTTAATAACCAAGAGATCACTGAAGAAATCAAAGAGGAAGTTAAAAAATACGTAGAAACAGACAACAACGAAAACACAACAACCCAAAACCTGTGGGATGCAGCAAAAGCAGTTCTAAGAGGGAAGTTTATAGCAATACAATCCTACCTTAAGAAACAAGAAACATCTCAAATAAACAACCTAACCTTACACCTAAAGCAATTAGAGAAAGAAGAACAAAAAAACCCCAAAGTTAGCAGAAGGAAAGGAATCATAAAGATCAGATGAGAAATAAATGAAAAAGAAATGAAGGAAACGATAGCAAAGATCAATCAAACTAAAAGCTGGTTCTTTGAGAAGATAAACAAAATCGATAAACCATTAGCCAGACTCATCAAGAAAAAAAGGGAGAAGACTCAAATCAATAGAATTAGAAATGAAAAAGGAAAAGGAAAAACTGACACTGCAGAAATACAAAGGATCATGAGAGATTACTACAAGCAACTCTATGCCAATAAAATGGACAACCTGGAAGAAATGGACAAATTCTTAGAAATGCACAACCTGCTGAGACTGAACCAGGAAGAAATAGAAAATATGAACAGACCAATCACAAGCACTGAAATTAAAACTGATTAAAAATCTTCCAACAAACAAAAACCCAGGACCAGATGGCTTCACAGGCGAATTCTATCAAACATTTAGAGAAGAGCTAACACCTATCCTTCTCAAACTCTTCCAAAATATAGCAGAGGGAGGAACACTCCCAAACTCATTCTACAAGGCCACCAACACCCTGATACCAAAACCAGACAAGGATGTCACAAAGAAAGAAAACTACAGGCCAATATCACTGATGAACATAGATGCAAAAATCCTCAACAAAATACTAGCAAACAGAATCCAACAGCACATTAAAAAGATCATACACCATGATCAAGTGGGGTTTATCCCAGGAATGCAAGGATTCTTCAATATATGCAAATCAATCAATGTGATACACCATTATTAACAAATTGAAGGAGAAAAACCGTATGATCATCTCAATAGATGCAGAGAAAGCTTTTGACAAAATTCAACACCCACTCATGATAAAAACCCTGCAGAAAGTAGGCATAGAGGGAACTTTCCTCAACATAATAAAGGCCATATATGACAAACCCACAGCCAACCTCATCCTCAGTGGTGAAAAACTGAAACCATTTCCACTAAGATCAGGAACAAGACAAGTTTGCCCACTCTCACCACTCTTATTCAACATAGTTTTGGAAGTTTTAGCCACAGCAATCAGGGAAGAAAAAGAAATAAAAGGAATCCAAATGGGAAAAGAAGAAGTAAAGCTGTCATTGTTTGCAGGAGACATGATACTATACATAGAGGATCCTAAAGATGCTACCAGAAAACTACTAGAGCTAATCAATGAATTTGGTAAAGTAGCAGGATAGAAAATTAATGCACAGAAATCTCTTGCATTCCTATACACCAATGATGAAAAATCTGAAAGTGAAAGAAAGCACTTCCATTTACCACTGCAACAAAAAGAATAAAATATCTAGGAATAAACCTACCTAAGGAGACAAAAGACCTATATGCAGAAAATTATAAGACACTGATGAAAGAAATTAAAGATGATACAAATAGATGGAGAGATATACCATGGTCTTGGACTGGAAGAATCAACATTGTGAAAATTACTGTACTACCCAAAGCAATCTACAGATTCAGTGTATTCCCTATCAAACTACCAATGGCATTTTTCACAGAACTAGAACAAAAAATTTCACAATTTGTATGGAAACACAAAAGACCCCGAATAGCCAAAGCAATCTTGAGAAATAAAAGCGGACCTGGAGGAATCAGGCTCCCTGACTTCAGGCTATACTACAAAGCTACAGTAATCAAGACAGTATGGTACTGGCACAAAAACAAATATAAATCAATGGAACAGGATAGAAAGCCCCGAGATTAACCCGTGCACCTTATCTTTGATAAAGGAGGCAAGAATATACAATGGAGAAAAGACAGCCTCTTCAATAAGAGGTGCTGGGAAAACTGGACAGGTACATGTAAAAGTATGAAATTAGAACACTCCCTAACACTATACACAAAAATAAACTCAAAATGTATTAAAGACCTAAATGTAAGGCCAGACACTATCAACCCCTTAGAGGAAAACATAGGCAGAACACTCTATGACATAAATTACAGCAAGATCCTTTTTGACCCACCTCCTAGAGAAATAGAAATAAAAACAAAAATAAACAAATGGGACCTAATGAAACTTCAAAGCTTTTGCACAGCAAAGGAAACCATAAACAAGACCAAAAGACAACCCTCAGAATGGGAGAAAATATTTGCAAATAAAGCAACTGACAAAGGACTAATCTCCAAAATTTACAAGCAGCTCGTGCAGCTCAATATCAAAATAAAAAACAACCCAATCCAAAAATGGGCAGAAGACCTAAATAGACATTTCTCCAAAGAAGATATACAGATTGCCACCAAACACATGAAAGAATGCTCAACATCATTAATCATTAGAGAAAGGCAAATCAAAACTACAATGAGATATCATCTCACACCAGTCAGAATGGGTATCATCAAAAAATCTACAAACAATAAATTGCTGGAGAGGGTGTAGAGAAAAGGGAACCCTCTTGCACTGTTGGTGGGAATGTAAATTGATACAGCCACTATGGAGAACAGTCTGGAGGTTCCTTAAAAAACTAAAAATAGAACTACCATACGACCCAGCCATCCCACTACTGGGCATATACCCTGAGAAAACCAAAATTCAAAAAGAGTCATGTACCACAATATTCATTGCAGCTTTATTTACAATAGCCAGGACATGGAAGCAACCTAAGTGCCCATCATTGGATGAATGGATAAAGAAGATGTGGCACATATATACATATACAGTTTTTACTCAGCCATAAAAAGAAATGAAATTGAGTTATTTGTAGTGAGGTGGATGGACCTAGAGTCTGTCATACAGAGTGGAGTAAGTCAGAAACAGAAAAACAAATACCGTATGCTAACACATATATATGGAATCTAAAAAAAAAAGGTCATGAAGAACCTAGGAGCAAGACGAGAATAAAGACGCAGACCTACTAGAGAATGGACTTGAGGATATGGGGAGGGGGGAAGAGTAAGCTGGGACAAAGTGAGAGAGTGTCATGGACATATATACACTACCAAATGTAAAATAGCTAGTGGGAAGCAGCCGCATAACACAGGGAGATCAGCTCTGTGCTTTGTGACCACCTAGAGGGGTGGGATAGGGAGGGTGGGAGGGAGGGAGGGAGACGCAAGAGGGAAGAGATATGGGGATATATGTATATGTATAACTTTGTTATAAAGCAGAAACTAACACACCATTGTAAAGCAATTATCCTCCAATAAAGATGTTAAAAAATATATCTTAACTCTGTCATATATTGTCGATACTCTCACCAGTTTGTCATTTTTTCTTTCCTTTTCTGTATGATGTATTTTGCAATATAATACTTTTAAGTTTTTATGTGGTCAAGTCTATTGTTTTCTTCTTAGTTACTGCCTTTGACGTGAAAGTTTAAAAAGACCTCTTACAGCCCAAGATTATAAAAACAGGCACTTGTTTTTCTTTCTCTTGCTTTTAAGGTTTTATTCTTTGTGTGACTTTAAAAGTTACAGGAGTCTGATTTTCCCCAAGTTTTTATCTGAATCCCCAGTAATAGTCTTGTTTAGTTTATTCCTGAGTGGTTATATATTTTGTTGTTATTGTGACTGGGATCTGTTTTCCCTTCATCTGTTTCAAACTGGTTATTGCTATTTGAAAGAAAAGCAGTTGATTGTTGTATGTCTTGTGTGACTTAATTCTCACATTAATTTTTTTTTTGCTTTATTTGCTTGAGGTTTTAGAAAATAATAGTTTTCTCTAAATTCTAATCAGTTGTAAGAGTTTTCCAATATCCAAACCTCATTTCTGTTTTCTTTTGTTGGATAGAAGTTCCAGAACAATATTGAATAATAGCAGTGATGGTAGTCACTTTTATGTTTTCTGTGTTTAGCGAAAGTACCTCTAATGTATCATTGTTAAGATCTGTGCTTGTCATTCATTTCAATAGACCATGTGGAGGAGGTACTTCTATTACTAGGATATTAACTGTTTTCATCAGTAACAGATGTTGAGTTTTCATCAAAAGCCTTTTTTAGCATCTAGTGAGTTAACCGTGGGATTTTTCTTTCTTCCTTTTAGTTTTAGTCATAGGTTGGATAATGATGTCATCCTCACATTCCTAGAATAAACCCTTTTGGTCATGGTGTACTGTTGCATTAATTTGCTAATATGTTTGGAATTTTGTGTGTATTAATAAATTTAATTGGTATTATATTTATGTGTGCAGTTTTTGACAGGTTTTACCATCAGGGTTATGAAAGTGAATTGGAAGCTTTGTATTATTTTTAGCATAGAAATTATCTATTCCTTGAAGGTATGACAGAAATCAGTTTTAAAATTACATGGATTCAGTGCTGTTTGGGGGGAATAGTTATTAGACTAGTGTTTCTTCCTCAGTTATTATTCAGGGTTTTTAATCAGTTTTGATAATTTTGTTTTCTAGAAAATTGCCCTTTTATTGAGATTTTCAAATTTAATAATGTAAAATTATTACATATATTCTTTGATACTTTAAATTCTTCTGTATCAAGAGGTTTTGTATCTTTTGTCTGATGTTGCTTATCTGTGTGAATATTTTGGGAGGAATAGGTTTGATAGATGATTGTCTATTTATTTGTCCTTTTTTAAAAGACCCAATTAATGGATTTTAATTTTTAATTCTATTGGGGCTTGCATTCTAATTCATTAATTTTTGCTTTTAAATTTATTTATTTCTCAGAATTTCTTTGCATTTTTAAAGCTCTTTAGTGTGAATGATTAATTTGTGTATTTTTCCCTTTTTTCTGCCTTAATAATAAAAGCATTTGCAACAGGAAATTTTTTTCATGGGATAAGCTTTGGCCCTGTCTTCTAGATTTTGACATATGAGAATTTAACTGAAATTTCTAAAGAGTTTGTAATTGTAGTTTTAATTTATTTTTTGCCTAAGATTTATTTGTAGTGTTTTACATATTCTGAGTAGATTTTGTATGTTTATTATTTTGTTAATTCTGAGTTTATTTTGTTATGATCAATGTGGCTTATACAGTTTCTCACTGAGGAAACTTACTGAGATTTTCTTCATTGACTATGTATGCTCAATTTTGATAAGTGTGCCTTGGACTTTTAAGAAGAATATGTATTATCTGTAAGGTATATGTAGTTTGATGTGACATATTTTATAAATTCCAAGATGTCATTGATTATAAGACATTATCTTTTAGTGACACTTCTAAGGAATAATTAAAATGTCTATTACGTTTAGTAAGCATTATAAGATGTATCCCAGTTTCAGATATGTGGAAAAAAATAATGATTAAGAGTCTTATCCTCCAAGTTCTTATTTTGAGAGTCTACTGTTTTTATTAAATTCTGAGAGAAGTGTACTAAAGTTTTGTTCTTTTATTGTGTTTTGTCTATTTCTCCTTGTATTTTTAATTGACTTTATATTTTTGTATTTCAGTGCTTTATTATTCCATGTAAAAAGGTTCATGACTTTTTTGTGGAGTCTTTATTGCTTTACTAGTCTTGTAGAATTTAATACTTTTTTAAAAAATTAAATTAATTTATTTGGCATGTGGGCTCTTATCGGTGGCATGCGGGATCTAGTTCCATGACCAGGGATCGAACCCGGGCCCCCTGCATTGGGAACGTGGAGTCTTAACCACTGGACCACCAGGGAAGTCCCAGTGCTTTTTTTTTTCTTAATACAGCTTTGCCACATCTGCATTCGTTTTATTTGCATCTACCTGGTGGATTTTGCTGCCCCTCTACTTTCAGCTAATGTATGTCATCTTGTTTTAGGCGTTTCACTTATGAACAGGATTTTTAGCTTTTACCCAGTCTTAGGGTTTGCCTTTCCTGGGAATTTTTCTCTTTTATCATGATTATGTTTAATTTATTCCTGCCACCTTATTTTGTGCTTTCATCTCCTTTTTTTCCTTTTTGCTGTATTTGAATATTTCTTTCATTTATCTCCCCTTCATTCGTATGGAAATTTTACTATTTTTACTCTACTAGTGGAAACGTTTAAATTAAAAATATACATGTTTAAGACTCACAGATATAGAAAACAAACTTGTGGTTACCAAAGGAGAGAGGGAAGTGGGAGGAACAAATTAGGGATGTAGGATTAACAGGTATAAACTACCATGTATAAAATAGATGAGGCAACAAGGGTATACTGTACAGCACAGAGAATTATAGCCATTATCTTGTAATAAACTATAATGGAGTATAAATTGCAAAAATACAGAATCACTATGCTGTACACCTGAAACTAATATAACATTGTAAAACAACTATACTTCAATAAAATATATATATATAAATGTTTAAACCTATTTATCAATGTTAATGGGGTCTCTATGAAAGAAAAAAATAAATTTTACTACTTTTTTTTTACTACTTTCTTCTCCAGACTCCATCCCCCAGGTATAGAAATCTATAGTTTTATAGATCCAGAATGTTTTTACGTAGTGAAATTTATCTCTCTCTCTCTCTTTTTTTTTTTTTTTTTTCTGGCCACGCCACAAGGCTTGTGGGATCTTAGTTTCCCGACCAGGGATTGAACCTGGATACCAGCAGTGAAAGTACCAAGTCCTACCAAGTCCACTGGGCCACCAGGAAATTCCCTGAAGTTTCTCTTTTAACTATAGAAATTGGCAGTAAACTTCTTCACCACATTCATAATAATTACTTTATACTTAACTGTTCTACTGGTCGTTCACTGACCACTGTCTTCTTATTACTTCTTCCCATTTCTTAATTCTTTATTTTGATTCATTTTCCAATTGGTTGAAATATATTTTAGAGGATTTTTTTTTTCAGAATGTGGTTGGTATAATTTCTGAGTGATTGCTTGTCTTAAAATGTCTTTAGTTTCTGTTGTAGGGAAGTGTTATATGGTTCTGATCTTTTTTTTTTTAATAAGTAATTAATGTTTTCCCCCCTCCTTAAGTTTTTGTTTTGTTTTGCTTTCATGAATTGCTGACATCTTGCTAGGTTAGGTCTGGGTGTGTGTGTGTGTGTGAAAGCTGTATATGTAAATCTATATTAAATCCTTTCTGGTACTTAGTGAATTTCTCTGGTGGAAAGTCTCACATCTTCAGAGATTTTCTTCAATTTTTTTCTTTGATTTTGGCTTCTTTTTCATCTGATCAGTTCCCCCTGACTATAACTCCTAGTTGTAGCATGGTTTTAAACTTCCTTTCTGTTCTAAAATACCTAGAGATATGTCATGTTTCTACTAGACAGTGATTCTCAGTGATGGTGAAATTTGATGAGAAGGAGACCTTATGAGTAGTGGTCTTCCTCTGCTGATCTCTTTTTTTATTGGGGGTGGCATTTCACCATTCTATATTGGAATTTTATCTCATGAGAAGGAAAATCGTTTGCTTTGGTTAGGTAGCTTTGTCTGAGATATGGGTACTGTGAAGTTGCACATCATTTTAGCCTTTGTTTGAAAAGTTGTTTGATACAAAATTGTATTCACTGCTGTCGGGTAGGACACAAGTGACATTACATCTTGATGTATCTTTCCAGAGAAAAGAAAGAAAAAACAAAAAATACCCTACCACTGTATAACAATGTATATTGGATCTCCTAAACTGTATTTCTTTTTATTTCTTTCATAATTTTCTGCTTTTTTTCTCTTAGTTTAGGGGAAATTTCTTGAGTTGATATTCTGTATGATATTCACTAGTTAGGTTTACTGCAGTTTACAGTGTGCTGGTTACTATCTTCATTGGGAGTTTTGTTTTGGCAATTGCGTTTTTCTCCTCTAAGAATGTTCTTTTCATATTGCTCCGTTTTGTTTGTTTTCTGACCACGCCACGCTGCATGTGGGATCTTAGTTCCCCGACCAGGGATCAAACCCATGCCCCCTGCAGTGGAAGTGCAGAGTCTTAACCACTGGACTGCCAGGAAAGTCAGTTGTTCCTCTTTTATGATAGCCTGTTCTTATCAACGTGGCAGTCTCGAGTCCCATTGAGATTTTTTTGTTTTCTCCTGTTTGTGGCAATAGCTCTGTCTCCTGAGAGGCTGCTTGTCCTGAACACACGGATGGGTCCACTCCTTTTGAATTGCTGGATATTTTTGTATCCAATGATTGTCCCTCTATTGTTTATATGTTTGAAGGGATATTTGCATATGTTCTGTAGCTGAAATAGGTTCTTTAGAAATTGTGTAGGCCTCTGTACAGTTTTTTATTCTGGAACAGGCTCCCTTTGGTAACCCAAAGCCTGCTGGTAGAATCCCCGCCCCAGTCAACCTAGTGCATCTGCCATCGCAGTGCCCTACTCCACTCAGCAGGCTTCCCTGCAGTCTCAGAGCTATGCTGTAACCGTGGGCTCCCTCCAGTCTCTGGTGACACCACCAGAGACTCGAGTAGATTCAAATTTGTCCTCCTGCTTCAACCTCCAGCTCTCAGCCAGGGGCCATTTGTGAGGCTGGTTTGTGTTTGTGGGTTGCAGAATTGAAAGCAGGGAAGTTGTTTTGTGATCCACTCTGCTCTACACACATACTCTGCTGAAGGCTTCCAAAGCATAGGACCCCTCTTTGGAATCCGGGGGTGATATTTAGCCAAACTGGACCACTTGTGGTTGTCTAACCTTTCCCCCCACCCCATGTATTTTTGTCTCTACCTGAAATACTTTCTTCTTAATCCCCATTTCCATCTGTGGAGATTCTATGTATCATTTACTTCCCAGCTTAATGCCACTTTTTTCCAGAAACTTTCTCAGATTCCCTCCACCATACCGTGATCACCCCTTTGTTGTATGTTCTGCTTTATAGTCTAGCTCTCCATATCTTTGTCACCCCCTTTCCGTATGCATTATGAGCTACTTGAGTTTGGGAACCATGTCTTGCTTGCCTTTATATGGAGAAATATTAGAATGAAGAAGTTAGAGGAAGCCAGGTGTGAGTCCCCATTCAACACTTACCATGAAACTTTGGACAAGTAAGTTCCTTAACCTTTCTGAGTGGATGTTCTCCTCAAGAAAATGGGCATAACCGTAGTACCTACCTCATGATGCTGTTTTGAAGATTAAATAAGATAACATAGCACAGTGAACATTGAGATAAATCTTAGTTTTGTTTGTGTACCCCTTACAGCACCTAGCTCACGTAGCATCTTATCCACACAGGCCTTCAGTTCATGGTGACTGAATGAACGCAGATCAGAGTGCTTTTCGCAAAACTCACTTTTGGGTTGAGTCAGTGGCAGAGCCCAGGAAAGAATCCAGGGTTCCTGAGTATCTTAGACACGTTCCCACCTGCACATGCTGAGTAAGTGGGTCTTCACATGCCTTTCATAAAGTGTCTAGAATCGAGGAGGAGGGATTTGTTTGTTTTTGTTTGTTTAACAAACTGTAGCCTTGCTATAAGAGAGAACTCGGTTTGGTTGGTTGGATTTTCAAATAATCAGGTACTTTCTTGTCTGGGTTGAAGTTTTAGAAAGAAATAGCCACAAATGGAAGCTCAAAAGAGAAGCAACATAGTGTTACGGGGGAAATATCTGATTCCAAGTAGAGTTTCAGATGGTTGTTGATTGTTAAGTCCTCCTCCAACATGCTCCACAAACCCACCAATCAGCGAATGTGCTAATTCTATGGGTGGTTCTTCCTCTGCTGTTCTTTGGTATGCTGAAGGTGGCATGTCATCTCCCTCTGTCAGGTTCTTGTCTAGTAAGGTAGGAAAATCTCTTCCTTGATTATGTAGCTTTGACTAAGCTGAGGGATGTGATTATATCTTTTTAGTGGAAGGAAACTTTTGTAATTGCATCTCTCATTGATTATTACACTTGTGGGCGGGTGGGTAGAAGGGCGGTAAACACTGTGAAGTAAATATGCCTTCTAGGAAATTCTCCTCTTTCATAATTTACCTCTAGGCCTGCACTGCCCCCAGTCTTGGAAACTTGCTGGATATGATGTACCAGGAGCCAGCGCGATGGTGCTACACATTCCAGACATTTTCTTTTATGAGCCGCCTGAAAGTACAGTTGGAGCCCTTCCCTGAGAAACTCTTAGAGGCCAAGAAGGCAGTACAGATCTTTGAGAGGTCTGTATACAGCGACAGGTAAGACCCTGAGCCCTCCACCAGTCACAGGCTCTGTGCTTAGCGCTGCATGTTTTCTCCTCTTGCTCAGACTCTGCACTGCTCTTGTCATTGAAAATGATACTTGAAAAAATTGTCTTTTTAAAGACAACACTATACAGATTTGTTCAGACTTATAATTTCACAGTTACCATATATGTCAAGAAAGGAGACTGTGTTTTTCATAATCTGAATGCATTTAATTTCTCACATTGGCACTGATTATGTTTCCTTATTCTTTTCTAGCATAGAAGCAGGCGGGTAGCTACCTAGTATAACCATTACATGCTAAAAGGCACAGAATAGACACTTAAGTAGCAGCATATGTTCTAGCAAACCAAATGAATCAGTGGTTGGTTATCACCTGGGAGAAAAAAGCAGTCGGAATTAAAATGTGTTCCTAAAATGATAGGAGAAATAAATTTATCCTTTTTTTAAATTCTTCAAGAAAGGATTTCTGAGTAGAAATAGCAGGTTTGTAAAATTGGCTTCTATCTTGGATTTAACCTTTTTTGACCCTTTGTTGTGTGGCAGGGCTTATTGTTGGCCAGAATCTGTAAGAGACATCCAATCTCTTACAGGTCAGACGAAGAGCATCATCCTGACCACCTGAGGGAGTGAGATGAGGAGCCACTTTTAATGAAAGCTAGCAGATAGCTTGGGAATTCAGCCCATCTGTTCTAGAGGAGCTAGTCCATCTATGCTCTGGAATTCCTGGTTCTGCCACAAAACCAGTCTGTGACTTGTGTATAAGCCATTTGAAGATGAAGTGAGGGTGCCTTAATCTGGACATCACTGAGGGTTTTTTATCTGAAGGTTATGAATGACCTCTGTCAGTGTGAAATGGTGGCATGATGGTCTATCTTAAGCCCCTTGAGTTATCAAAATGAAAAATGTTGCATTTTTATTGTCCACTCACTTCTGAAAACACTAGATTGGTTACCCATTTAATTCCAAATTAGAAAAACTATCTCTGCTCCTTAGTGCTCCCATAAAGCCTCCTGGAGGGAAAAAAATAAGGATACATTTGTAAATGTATTGTGATTTTTTTTTTTTTTAGACATTACTTAAAAATCATTCAAGATATGTAAAACAAACCCTATAGACTAGGCATTCCTTCTCTGTGGACCCCAAGAGAGAGCCTACTCTTTATAAAAGCGAAATATGTGAATTATAAATGGTTGGGCTATAGATTTTAGTTCTTTTTCAACTGTTGGATATACTACTACCTATTTTCCTTTCCCCTCTCCCAAGCCATGCCTCTTGGATTAGGAAGATGAATTACATATTACTACCTGCTTGGAAACATTCACCATCTTTTTTTTTTTTTGGCCTCGCTGTGCAGCATGTGGGATCTTAATTCCCTGACCAGGGATCGAACCCGTGTCCCCTGCAGTGGAAGCTCTGAGTCTTAACCACTGGACCGCCAGGGAAGTCCCTACCATCAGTCTTTTGATTTCCAGCCCTTTAGTGAGATAGACATGTGAGAGACTCCTTAAAAATAGAAATACTTTGTTTAGAAGGTACAAGACCTTGGGACTTCCACTCCTTTAGACATTTATCCATTTATTCATTTGCTCAGCACAGATTTGTTGAATGCCGCCTATGTTTAGGCACTGGACAGCAGCAGTAAGCAGAGCAGACCCAGTCCCTGCCTTCATGGTGACCTTAGTCTAACAGGGAACTTTGAGACTGCACGTGTGCTCATGTGTGTTATATGTGTTCCAAAGGAGGAACATGGCTTGTTTGGGAGAGTGGATGACAAGGAGGGAGAAATCTAAATCTTTTCTGTTTGAGTTGAAAGAAAATAATAGCATGTGGTTTTAGAGCAGGGAACTTTACGCCTAGGTCCTTAAGCTGGTTCTTCCCTGCAGCCCCTGCATTCGGGCTGCAGGGTTCCCTCCCCTCAGCAGTCAGCACCACGGCCTTCTATGCCCTCTTGCCCCTTCACCACCAGCTCTGGAGAAATAAAGAAGTGCTCATCTTCAAAAAAGGCGAGGACTTATTAACAGATATTTACTTTCTCTTTATAAGATCTTAATTTCCATGTTACCTGTGAAGAAGCTGAAAACATTTTTAAGATACTGAATTAGAAATTCACCTCTTTGTTGCCTTCAGCTAGGCTGTAGCTAAGCCATTCCAGACTGGAAGAGTTGACTTCTGGAGCTCCCAAATTAGTGCCTTCATAGCCTAATGATGAAGTAGTTACAGTGACAGCTAACGTGTCTTGAGTACTATGTGCCAGTCACTCTTGTAAGCACCTTGTAAGTATTACGTACAGTCCTCACAACTCTGTGAGTTACGTTCAACTGTTATCTTTGTACAGAGGAAGAAGCAGGCTGAGAGTTTGATGTCTTGCCCCTGGTGACACAGCTAGTGAATTTTGAAGCCAGGCCAGACTCAGGAGTGTGACTCTGCAAGCCATTCTCTTATTGCAACACTCGCAGCCTTGCGGTGTATACTTCCCTGAGCCATTCATAGATAAGGATTCTGAATTTCATTTTCCCAGAAGTAGCCAGTTGCTGAGCGTTGCCTTAGAAACTGGAGTTCATTGTTCAGGATGTAAATTGTGTTTTGTATCAAGATGCCTGAGGTTTGAAAGCAGAACTGACCCTCCTGACATGATGGTTTCTAGTTAACTCTTATTTCCTATTCACCAGATCCTCCTTTAGTTATAGAAGTAAGCAAGGGGCAAAACTAGTTTGATTTTTAGATTTAGCTTTCTTGTATCTGGATTAGAAGCTCAGAGGCGGAGGAAGCAAGAGCTTATATGTGCTTGCTTTGGAGGAGAGTCTGCTTTCTTGGTAATACTGCAGTTAGTAGGAAGTGCATTTACTGCTCCATAGGTGACACCATTTCAATACATTTCCTGCTCTACTTCTCAAGTAGGCAAAAGGTTGGCTCAGTAGCCTGGAGACTCAGAAGGCTTGAGTCCTTAAATTAAAAGTGGTGGGTGCTTTATACTAGATTGGCTTTTTGTTTGGGGGTTTACTTGCAGTAGTAATAAGGAAATCTTAAAAGTTTGAGTTTACATGCAAGTTTGAGTTTACATGCACCATTTGCTATGTGTTTTGACTGGTTTCCAGCAGGGAAAATTGTTAGCGACCAATGATATTCTCTTTCAGTGTTCCTTTTCTTCCAGTGGATTAATCCATCCAGAGAACTGTGATTTTGGCCTCTAAAGTCTAAATTCTATTCTCATCTTAGTGTTGAGCAAGGAGGGAGAGACATAGGTGAAGAATTCAGATTTCTTAAAGATGGGTGAGGAACTAGAAAGGTTAAGTGTCAACTATACTTCAGTTAAAAAAGAAAAAGAAAAAGAAGATTGATGAGGTGCTAGAAAGGTTAAGTGGTTTGGACAGACATGGAACAAGTTATTGATTTTTTTTTTTTTTGCTTCTCTCTTTCTTTGGCCTTTCATTCCATTTCCCATTCTCCTCCCCTCTCCCCATCCTACTTACATTTCCAATCAGGTATATCTTTGCAAAGACTCTTTTTGAAAATGGTTCCCTCAGTGACATCGAATGGCATATCTATCAGGACTGGCATTATTTTCTCCTGCAGGAGTTTGCCAGCCGGCTCAGATTACATGGCTTCATCTACCTCCAGGCTGCTCCCCAGGTAACACAGAATTTAAAGCCTTAGACTTTAGGGCCATATGAAACTTAAGAGCTGATGTTCTCTGAGCCCCTGATTTTCCAGTTGGAGAAAGTCGATTGTGGGTATTACCTGGAGCACGGAGAGCAGTGGATGAGTACCCTCCCATCCTAGCGTGAGCACCCACAGGCTTTCTGGGCAGAGTGCTAAAGCCAATGACTGTGCGTAGAAAGTGTCCTTCTTGATGTAGCAACCACATAGAGAAAATTGGGCTTTATGTTTATCACCAGGGTCTGCAGGTTCGACCCTCTGATCAGCTAACTCGTAGCCAGTTGCCTCAGCTTTTCCTTCCCTCTAACTGGGTCATCAGAGTCTGTGATGGTCTTGATGGTTTCCTGAATAGCATGTCAGGAGGAGGAAAAGTGTTTCCTCACCTCATCCTGATACCATCCTAATTTATAGTCTCCTTTTGAACCTTAAGGGTGCCACTGGTAAGGCAAGATGGACTGTGGAAGTTGCATCCCATGACCCTCTGACTTGGACCGTGGAGCCAGCCCAGCACACAGTAGGGTGATGTTATGGCAGCAGCACTGGAGTCTCTGGAGACAGCAGTGGTCCTTAGCTCTGCCAACAGGCAGTGACCGTGCTCAGGCCCTGGAAACCTTTCCCCAGAGGGGTCCTTGTCTGTCAAATCCAGTGTCTCAGGCTAGTGATCTCTAAGGGCTCTTCTGGAGTGGGAGTCAAGGCAGGGGTTATTTTTTGAGGGATGTGTTGTTCTCCCCTTTTTAGACAAATATCTGACATACAGTCAAATGCCAGATATACCACATTATCTTAGGAGGGAAAGCTCCCTTCAGGCTAGAGGCCGTGCTTTTAGAGACAGGACTGAGTCTTGTGGAAGGGGGAAGGCTGAGAGAAGATTGACTGATCAGAAAATGGGTGGGAGAGCCCCAGTTGCACAGGCTCACAGGAGCCAGAGATGAGAGGACCGGATGGAAGGGCCTGACCAGTTTGAATGCCTTGGGTGTGACAGGGAGCAGGTATTGGGGCTCTTTGTGTCAGGAGCTTCTGAAGATTGTGAGGCAGAAGCTAGATCATAGGAGGAAATAAAGAGATTACACGGAAGTAAATAGGGTCTCAGGTTTAAAGTGAAACTTAGCTAGAGATGCAGTGAAGCCAGAGGGCTGAGAACCTTCTGTGAAAATAATGAAGCTGAAAGTAGCTGCCTTGCGTATTTATGACTTCTTGCACAGTAGTCTTCATTGCCTGGGAGCAGGAATAGAAGAGGCCAATTATGAGGGTGACTGTACTGTAGGGGCAGGGATTGGTGTCAGTGATTAGGGGAAAAGGAGACCCCTGCCAAAAGGATGGTTTGAAGTAGCTGAGTGTAGGGTTCAGGGTGAGAGGAAAATCCTGGCCCCCAGGAGGGCTCATGGATGAGTAAGAGCATTGTGGACTTGAACTGAGTGAAGATCGTGGTTGGATTTTGAAGAGGTGACAGGTTTCCAGTAGGAGTTCATGGGATGGATAGTTGAAAGCAGAAGTAGGTTGAGGGGCTAAGCATTAAGAGAAGAATTGAAAGTACTGACCTAGCCTTTTCCTGGCTCCTAACCTAACCTAACCTAACCTAACCTGCTGGGACACTGGGACCCAGCAAGGGAAGGAAGAACGTCTTCCTCACTTCTTTGTGTACTTGGAATGACTTTGTGAGAAGAGACAATGATGATGACCGTGGTGGTGGTGACTGTTATTTTTATGGTGTGGCTGATACATCTTTTTGGAGAGACGAACTGAGGTATTTCAGCTGGGGTAGAATAAGGGTTGAAGGATTACTGCAACTTGATGGTAGAAAAAAATGGCTTATTCATTTTGATATTGATTGGGGATTCTGGTGCTATTTTGATGGCATTAGAGCCAGGAACCAGGAATGTCGATATCCTTCCCCTGAAGTCACCACTGACCTCTTCTGTGAGACTCAGAGGGAACTATATCTAAGAGAGAGCCCAACAGAAGTGAAAACATCTCTGTGTAGAAAGCTGTGCAAGTGCTCAATCCCCTGGCAGATGCTACGTTTAGAGCTCGAGGGATGGGCTCAAGTAGGGCCTTTTGCTCCTTCCCACCTACTCTCCCCTAAATTGTAAAAAGCAAGCGAGCCAACAGTAAAAAATCAGAAGAGAAACGGCTGGGCCTCAGTGCCCCATGGAATCGGGAAGAGAGAGTGCAGCTGGCCCGTGTGCCTCCAAGAGCCAGGCCGTGTTTGCAGTCCGGACACAGCGTGCTGCAAAGGCCTGGGAACAAGTGGCACCTGGATGCTGGGCTTGAGAAGCGCAGCGGCCAGACCCACTAGCAGCCACCGTCCAGTTGCTGTCTCTGACTTCAAGCAGTCCGAACAGCAGCTCTTCCGGCGGTGAGGATGCGGCGGGCAGGGGAATGAAGGGGCAGCTGCCATTTCCAGCGGCACTGCCTTTCCTATTCACATTCAGTATGTCCTCCCCATGAGGACTGAGGTAAAGAGGGACCAGACGAAAGCACTGTCTGCACAGGTTTTTTTTTTCTTTAAAGAACTTGTAGCCATATCAGTAAAGCAACAATTATGCCAAATGCTCAAAATAGAAGTTTACCTAGGCTTCTGGAGGGAAGAAAAGTTTGCTCTATTAAGCAAATTAACAGTGCAAAGGGAAATGATAGCCCAGTTTAGCAGGAGAGACTTTAGCATCAATGTTTGCCTGCCAGCAATGAATGAATAATTATAGCTTTTATAAAAAGAATTGCTCTGCCCTGTGTATAATTGAAACCATAAAGCCACATTCTAAAAAATACGCATTTTCATTAATTCTGATAATATTTTTCTCTCAGGAAAACTAGGTAGCTTTGCTATATTTAGAAATCCTGAAGCTACCTTGCTGGCAGGAATGTGAATTGGTCAGCCTCTAAGGAGGCAGTTTGGCAGCGTATACTAGCAGTGCACATACTTTTGACCTATTAATCAAGCTCCTTGGAATTTACTCCATAAATATGCTCCCACATAGGCAAAGTGGTTCATGTGCAAGGCAACATTGTTTACAATAGCAAGTTATTGTAAACAACCCAGTAGTCATCAGTAGGGACCGGTTGAATAGATTATGCTCCATCCATGCACTGATCAATTCTGAAGTCATGAAAAAGAACTAGAAAGTACTATACTGACATGTAACAATCTTCAAGACATATTGTTAAGTAAAGAAAAATAAGAACTAAGTGCGTGGTAGGAGACCTTTTATATGTATGGGTTTTTTTTTTAAAAGGTGGGGTTAAGAATGTGAAATGCGTGAATCTTTCTGAAAGTATACAACAAGTCACTAACATCTGTCATCAGTGGGGCGGAGAACTGGGTATCAGGAAGTCAGTGGTGTAAAGCTGTGTGATGGGCAGGCAGGGGAACAAGGGGAGACGTCTGGAAGCAGTCAGTGATGAGGATGCCAGTAGGGGCAGGATGACCGAAGGAGAAAGAGGAGGTTCAGAGCGAAGGAAAGCAGAAATGGAAAAGAGTCAAGTAGGAGCAAAAGGCCGATAGAGGTAGACTAGGTCAGAAATGAAAACGTTCAGTGAGTATGTGCAACAAATATTTATTGACCACCTGCTCTACCAGGCCCTGCGCTCAGCCCTGAACCAGACGGACTCCGGCCTGCCTCCTGGGTCTCCCCCAGTCACTGTGCCCTTAGAGCACCCTGTGCAGACCTCCCTCTGTCACCTGATACAGCTGAAATACCACCGGGGGTCTGTGTTTGTCCAGGGCCTAGTGTAGCGCCTGGCTCGCAGAGTGGTGCTGAGTAAGCTGGTACCAGAGATAAAGGCAGAGCCCCGCCTCTTCCGGGAAGCGCCTCTGACTGCCTAAGCCCAACTGCTGCCTCCCTTATCTGACCGCCGCACTTAAGATCCAAACCTCCCAGTTCAGCACTTGATTTGCTATTTTGTGTATGTCGTTTTACTTGTTATCTAACTAGATTATAGAATCCCTAGGACAAGGACTTCATCTAAGTTTAGAGCAGTTCTTAATTCAGGGGAAAGAGATGAAAAGGGATAAGTGCTAAAAATATCAACATGTTAGATCTGTGTTAATCAGTTTGAAAAGTTGGACATAAGATCGTAAATGAAATGTGTTTATATGATTTTCTTTCCTTAGAGGAAAGATGGGACAAGAGGGAAACAGCAAAGACTCTGCGTCTTTAGGGCTATTGTACCCTACGTTTGGGGATAAAGTTTACATTTGGGAATAAAGTTTAAATGTTTGAAAGAGAGAAGTCCTAAATCAGTGGGTTAATCTACTTGTTCTTCCCAGGACAGGTGACATTGAATAATAAAGCATTTGCCAGGGAGAGAGAGGAAGGAAGGCAATTCAGGCAAAGCAAACATTCAGAGCAAAAGTTTTGAGATGTGAAAGAGCTTGATCTTTCAAGGAGGTCAAATCTGGCTGAAGCCGTGGGTCCAAGGGAGGAAGGAGCTAAGGAAGTTGAAAGTGGAGAGTTAGGAGGGGTGGCCAGACTCTGGGAATGGCCTTGTATGACCAGTAAAGGAGAAGCTGACATTCCCTGAGCCATTGTGCTTCAAACTTTCTGATCAGAGTGAAATTATGCACACTCTGGAAGGAGTGGAGGATGGAGAGTTAGTCTCAAGCCTCACTTTTTTTTACTTCTTTACCTTTGACCTATGCAGAATTTGCATTGTGCCCCGGAGTGAGTGTTTGATATGATACGAAAGAGATGTTTCAAATTACTTACCCTTTGGTAAATATGATGTTCCTCATACTTCCTTGAATCCGGGCTGAAGGCGATAAGGACCCTGTGAGGTGTTTTAAGCAAGGAGAGTGATACCGCTACAGTCAACCCTCCATATCTGCAGACACAGACCCCACTGATGTGGAGAGCCCACTGTCATTTCATACACATAAGGGACTTGAGCAGCCTTGGATATTTGTATCCTCAGGGGGTCCTGGAACCAACCCCCCCTTACCACAGATACTGAGGGACAAGTGTATATTGCAATACTCTGGAAGGGTGGACTGAGCAGGAAAACTGGGAGGAAAGACAGCATTTGCCAGGAACTTGATGGGCTCCCTCTGTAAATCTTCACAGCGACCCGTGGGATTGATGAAGGGGGAGGAAATGGAAGCCCTCAAAGCTTGCCCCGCTGCTGCCTGGTGAAGACGGGAATTTAACCCTGGACTTTGAGACTTTAGGGCCTGTGCTCTTTCCACATGCTTCACCGCTTCCGGGAGGCAGGGAGCCAGAAGGCGCTTGCTCGTAGTCCAGGTGAGAGATGATGAGGCCTGACCAGGGCAGAGGTGAGAGAGGCAAGGTGAGAGCCAGCTGAAGAGAGATTAAAGAGAATTCGGCGACTTCCTGGATGCGGCTGGGAGGAGGGAAAAAAAGGTTAATTCCAGGTTCCCAGGGTAGATGATGTTTGTTATTAACCTGTGATTGAATAAAAAAAACAAGGCAGCAGAAGCAAAGTCGTAGTGCTAGTGCCCAGGATAGACATGGCAAGTGGGTCTGAGAGCACCCCAGCTTTTGTAACAGCTGAAATAACCAAATTGCTCAGCAGATCCTGGGGATTGTCTTTCAGGTTTGTTTGAAGAGACTACACCTGAGGGCCAGGGAAGAGGAGAAAGGAATTGAGTTGGCGTATCTTGAGCAGCTTCATGCTCAGCATGAAGCCTGGCTTGTCCGCAAAACAACCCCGTAAGTGGAGAAGAGAGCAGCAGTGGACAGAGGCCTGCCTTCCTGCAGCCGGTCATTAAAATACAGGAAGTTCAACATGCAGCCCCTTAAGCAGGTTCAGAATGTGCTGGAAGCGGTTGGAATTGTCAAGCATTATCCAAGTCAGAAATTTAATATTGGATATAATCTATATATTCCAATAAACTTTTGATTCGATTCTATTTCTCCAGCTTTTTTGTTTCTGACACTCCCTGGCTGACCATGGTGATTGATTATGATGACATAGTTGGCTCAGGGTAAAGGGCTGAAACGTTTTGGAGAAATTGTCAGTGTACTAAGTTGACATTCCTAGTTTCAGCCTTTCCTCCCTTCAGGCTTGGTGTGGTGTCCATTTAAAATGTTTGAGGCTCTGACCTTCAGTATCAGTCTCAAGACCAAAGAGGAATTTCAGCCCCATCTTCCCAGCCAACTTTATGGAATTCTTTTTTTAAACTACTGTTTACATGAAATTTCCTTAAGAAGGTATGTGACCTTAGGTCTGTTCTGAATTATGAAGACTGGTGAGTGTGTGAAACCTGCCATCTTTTTTCTGTTCCCTAAATGTCCGTGCTTCTTATAGGCTCTGCTCTGAGGCTCTGCTGAACATCCCAGTGCTGGTACTGGATGTCAACGATGATTTTTCTGAAGAAGTAACCAAACAAGAAGCGCTCATGAAGAGGGTGGGGAAGACCTTAACTCCTGCTTTCTAGTAGATTTCCTTTTTTGCACTTTTATTGCTTCAGACTTCAGTATGGGCCCTGTGCATTGTGCCTCAAATGGCATTTCACACTCCAAAGCCTGTGGGGCCTTGTAGAAGTTAGTAATATAATCCCTATTCTCTAATATTTTGGGCCAATAACTGTTAAATACTTGACTTGTAATATGTGCTTTCCAGCTGACTCCCTCCTCTAAGGTATTCTAGAACTAGGGAAATGAGACTTCTGGATTCTATCCAGCTCTGCCACTTGATACTGTAGGACCCTGGGCAGGTCACATTTCCTTTCCATACCTACTTTCCCTTCCTCACAAAAACTCATGGGCTTGGCTACGTATGCATTATGGATGGACTATTGTGTGGTCTCCTGAAAATGTGAAATTAACTTTTGGTTTTTCTCTTTCCCACAGGTAAACACCTTTGTAAAGAATCTATAACCAGTACCAGGATGTTCTAGCTGTGATCTGGGCTCTCTGACTTTTTGAAGCCAGAAGAATACCAAGTCACCCACCTTCCCATCCCCACTCCCATCTCCTTTTACACCTAGAGTGCTCTGACATTCAGGGGTTAGGTTTCTATTACCCTTGAACCCTGCCTTTGTCTTCCTTTATATCTCAAGGACTTCTTAAATAAAGTCTACATTTTTGTGGATTTTGCTATCCAGTTGTTCATTTATTTCAGCGTGTGTCTACTGGTGCCTGCTCTGAGCTCCCCTCTAGACTGGCCATTTTCACGTGAGAAAAGTCTTTGCTTTTCTTCTTCTTGAATCCTTCACCAGCCAGACTTCCCTGTGTGTTCACTGGCTCCTTCTGACATGCCAGGGCGGGAACTGCTTCTAGGACCCCTAACCAAGCTCTGCCTTAGGCATGAAGGAGGGAAGTAAAGTGACTCAGGAGTGGGTGGATGCCCAAGTGTGAGTCCCCAGAGCCAGGAAATGGAGCCCAAACTCCAGGAAGCTCCTCTGTCTCTTCCCATCCAGCACTCTTGGTTTGGGGCATGGGGTGGGGATTTAGACCTTTGCCTTAGAGCTGAAGAACCTGGATGAAAGAAAGGGAGGGAAGGAGGGAGAGGACAGACCGTGAGCCTAAAAGCTCAGCATGATATTGAGGGTTCGGCCGTCCTGGCACTCTGGCCTGCTCCGAACACCTGACCCGGTGAGTTTCAGGTGACCTTAATGGAGTGAATCTGTCTATGCTGGAAAGAAAGAAAATAATTTTTTGTGCTGCACTTCAAGCTTCAAGGACAGTTTATTGTTAAGAGAGAAAAATACATGGCTCTATAGAATGGAAGCGCTTCATTGAAAGAAGACTGCAGATCCACGATTCACCGGGATTGGAATTCCTGCACTGAGCCCTTGACAGTTGCACAGGCCCGCAGGAAAATGAATGAGCTTGGGACCCAGAGTGTCCCAGGAGACAGAAACCTGTGTTTCCCTTGATGCTCGGGAAAACGAGTGTGAGACTGGTTTCTAACAACTGTGGGATGTTTTGAAATCGCATGGCATTTCTTTATCCTACTTTAAAAAAAAATTTTTTTTTAATTTATTTTTGGCTGCCTTGGGTCTTCATTGCTGTGCGCGGGGGCTACTCTTTGTTGTGGTGCGCGGACTTCTCATTGTGGTGGCTTCTCTTGTTGCGGCGCACAGGCTGTAGGTGCGTGGGCTTCAGTAGTTGTGGCTCGCGGGCTCTCTAGAGCATGGACTCAGTAGTTATGGCGCACGAGCTCTAGAGAGCAGGCTCAGTAGTTGTGGCGCACGGGCTTAGTTGCTCCACAGCATGTGGGATCTTCCCGGACCAGGGCTCGAACCCGTGTCCCCTGCATTGGCAGGCGGATTCTTAACCACTGCGCCACCAGGGAAGCCCCTATCCTGCGTAAGAAAATGTTAACAGCTTTACTGAGATGTAATTCACATACCATACAATTCACCCATTTAAAGTGTACAATTCAGTAGTTTTTAGTATAGTCATAGGGTCCTGCAACCATCGCCACAATCAATTCTAGAATGTTTTCATCACCCTCAGAAGAAATGCCACACCAGCTGCTGTCACTCCCCCACAATCCCCACCCACATGCGCCCCACCCTGGGCAATCACCAGTCTACTTTCTATCTCTACTGATTGGCCTATTCTGGACATTTCATATAAATGGAATCACATACTATGTGGCCTTTTGTGACTGGCTTCTTTCATTTTAAGGTTTTCAGGCTTCATCCAAGTTGTAACACGTATCAGTACTTCATTCCTTTTTATGACTAAATATTTCGTTTTGTGAATATACCACATTTTGTTCATCTAGTCATCCATTCATGCACATGTGGATTCCATTTTTTGACTATTAACACTGCTATGAAAATTCATATACAGGTTTTTGTGTGGACGTATGTTTTCATTGCTCTTGGGTATATACCGAGGAACGGAATTATTGGGTCAAATGATAACTCCACGTTAACTGTTTGAGGAACTGCTAAACTTCCAGAATTCCATGTTACATTCCCTCCAGCAATGTATGAGTGTTCCACTTTCTCCACATCCTTGCCATCTATCATTTTGATTATAACCATCCTAATAGGAGGAGTGAAGGCGTATCTCATTGTGGCTTTGATTTACATTCCCTTAATGGCTAACTTTGTTGAGCAAAACTTTTCATGTGCTTATTGGTCATTTGTATATCTTCTTTGGAAAAAAATGTCTATTCAAATCCTTTGTCCATTTTTTCCAATTCTGTTATTTGGCTTTTTATTGTTGAGTTGTAAGGGTATATATTCTGGATACAAGTCCTTATTATGTATATGATTTACACATATTTTCTCCCATTCTGTGGGTTGTATTTTCATTTTGATAGTGTCCTTTGAAGCACAAAAGTTTTTTATCTTGTTGAAGTCAAATTTATTCTTGTCACTTATCTTGGCACCATGTCTAAGAAAGTTTTGAATAACCCAGGGTCACAAACATCTCCTATGTTTTCTTCTAAGAGTTGTACAGTTTTAGCTCTTACATTAGGTCTGTGATCCTTTTTTTTTTTTTTTTTTTTTTGCGGTACGCGGGCCTCTCACTGTTGTGGCCTCTCCCGTTGCGGAGCACAGGTTCCAGACGCACAGGCTCAGCGGCCATGGCTCACAGGCCCAGCCGCTCCGCGGCATGTGGGATCTTCCCGGACCGGGCACGAACCCATGTCCCCTGCATCGGCAGGCGGACTCTCAACCACTGCGCCACCAGGGAAGCTCTATGTGATCCATTTTGAGTTAATTTTTGTGTAGAGTGTAAGGAAGGGATTCCACGTCATTCTTTTGCATGTGTATATCCAGTTATTCCAACACCATTTGTAGAAAAGACATGTTGAAAATCTGTCCCACTTGTTCTTGTGTTTATTTGCTGCTTCAGGCTTTGGACAAGACCAGGGATGAACACAGGGTATTAGGTGTGTTTTGGAAACTCAATGGTTTTGGTCCTTTAGCTTTGAGGGGCCTGAATGTTTCATTCCCATTTAAGTTTCCAGGAACCACTAATGTAGAAATCACCTGTAAACCCAGAGTAAGAGCACTAGGCCCCCACCCTTCATTCATTTATTCAATCATCAACAAATATTTGACTCTCTGCCATATGCTAGGGACCAAGGAGATAACAGTGAACACAACAGAAGGCAGACCTTGTCCTCACCTCACAGAACTTGTCATCTAATGGAGAGGGTGATAGACACTGAACAAGTATTGCAGGTGTAGTGACTGTTTCAAAAGATGTACAGGTGTACCGTGGGGGCCTATAACAGGAGGAGCCAACATAATCTGGGATAGTCCCCCTGCAAAAGTGACATCTATTCTGAATTCTGAAGAATGAGTGGGGTATTTAGGCAGAGAAAAATGTTGTGTGCCAAGGCCTTCATGTGAGAATGAGGCATTAGGCCCAGACTGTCAAAACTTGATGAGGTTAATGAGCTTATCACTTAAGAATATCCTCCTTTCCACATTCTCCACTTAGTCTTCTAAAGTCTGAAAATCTACAGATTCAGCGTTTCTTTCCATTTGTAAATATTGCCTTTAGAATGTAACTGTTCTCTAAGATAGTCAAAGCTATCAACAGTCTCACCTGGGTGAAATAATTTGCCATTTTCCAAATTGGTAGCTGAGCTGGTCTGGCGAGAGAGAGTACGTATTTAATGAGACGTAGTTTGGGACTTTAAGGATGGGGGTGGAGGTAGGCCTGGGTGAAGTGTTTAAGTATGGAGATTAGGTCTGCACTGGCAGGCCAGTCTGGGTGGGCTGTTCTCAGTCTTGGATTAGACGGTCCCCCGGAGTCAGATAACTGGGATTAACACATTAAAACAGCCACATTTCTTTCCGGCTTACGATGTGGTAAAACCTGCTGTTCTAGAACCAGAATAATTACCTTAATGGGTTTATAACGTGGATTGAGGCTGTGAAAGTTCTCAAACTCTCAGACTTTTAACATGAAAGGAGAAGGTGAAGTTTCAGGTGAAAGAGGCTGTTTTATATACAAATGCGAGAATCACTGGGAAAATGAAGCAATAAAATAACATGTATTTTAAAATTGAAAGACTAAGCTTCTTCAGCCCTCACTTTAAAGAGTAGGCAGTTTAAATCTCTGGACCACTTTCTCCTTTTTTTTTTTTTTTTTTAATTTTTTTATTTTAGTGTTTATTTATTTAGCTGTGCCGGGCATTAGTTGCGGCACACGGGATCTTCGTTGTGGCATGTGGGATCTTTAGTTGCGGAATGCGAACTCTTAGTTGCAGCATGTGAGATCTAGTTCCCAGACCAGGGATTGTACCCGACCCCTGCATTGGGAGCATGGAGTCTTAGCCACTGGACCACCAGGGAAGTCCCTACTTTCTCCTTCTTGGAACTCGTTCCTTTGTTGGTCTCTTCTGGCTTTTCCACTACTTGGTGTCTCCCTTTCTGTCTCCTTGGCTAACTCACCTTTGTTTCCTCTCCTCTAAAGTGTTGGTGTTGCCCCAGGCACCCTTGGCTCACTTCTGTCTTTACTCACTCCTCTTGTTTGTGGTCTTGTATTTGTTTTCTATTGTTGCCATATCAAATTACCATAAAGGTGACTTAAAGCAGTACAGACTTATTATCTCACAGTTTTGTAAGTCAGAACTCTACCATGGGTCTCATTGGATTAAAATCAAATTATCAACATGGCTGTGTTCCTTTCTGGGGGTTCTAGAGGAAAATTTGTTCCCTTACCTTTTTTGTCTTCTAGATGCTGCCCACATTCCTTGGCTTGTGGTCCCTTCCTCTTCAATGTTGCATCTCTGACCCTTCCATCATCACATCTCTCTCTGACCACGGCCAGGAAAGGTTCTTTGCTTTTAAGGGCCCACTTGATTACACTGGGCTCAGCTGGAGAATCCAGAATACTCTCCCATTTCAAGGTCTTTAACCTTAACTACATCTGCAAAGTCCCTTTTGCTAGTAAAGTAACATTCACGGTGCCAGAGATTAGGTTGTGGACTTTTTCTGGCATGGGGCAAGCATTTTGCCTTGCACAAATCTCAAACACTGTCAAGGTGTGCACTATTAACATGGGGTGAGGACTTTTAAAAACTTGGAGATGTTATGGAAAATGTGGATCATTTGCAATAGCGTAGAGAATAGTACAGAGAACTCCCATATCCCTGTTGCTCATGTCATAATCAATCAGCCTAAGATCACTGGGAACAGACCTGTATTTTGACAAAAATCAGATTTATTAACTCATTGAAATGAAGGAGACCACATACCAGAGAAGCTATGGGTGTCTCACCAAACAGGCAAAGAGAGAGTTATAGGACTTAGGGTAAGGATAGAATTTTGGTAAATTTTAAATGAAGCAATGTTTTGATAGGCTCAACGCAAAGCAGGAGTCAACATCTGGTCTGAACTGCACTAAGGAAAGGTTCATTTCCTTAGAAAGTGCAAAGTTAAGATAAACATGGAATGTTGTGCTCAGAAGCCCCTTATCTGAAGCTCTGAACCTGGTTTGCAAATCAAGACTGCTTCCCTGGGAATTCCCTGGCAGTCCAGTGGTTAGGACTCCGCGCTTTCACTGCTGGGGGCATGGGTACGATTCCTGGTTGGGGAACTAAAATCCCGCAAGCCATGTGGTAAGGCCAAAAAAGAAAAGAAAAGAAAAAAAACAAAAAACGACTGCTTCCCTGTATCAAAGTGACTTAGATCCTCCTGGCAACAGAAGAGTGATTCATTTTTACTGATAAAATTTCAAACAGCGAAGTTTCTGATGGTCTATGATTTTAGAGAACAAGGTTTCCCAGTGAGTCGGAAAGCAGTAGTCACACAAAAAAGGGGGTGGTTATGATACTTTAGCTGCAGTGTGCCCTTAGGAGGAATATTGTTTCATAGTAACTTTGTAGCTAGCCTAACCTATGTCTGTCCTCCCAGCCTGACGAATGGCAGGGCAGCTTTTTCTTCCCCTGAACATGAGCTAATTTTTACTTTTTCACCCACTTCAGTTATCTACTCATAGCCAATTTTGTTTCATCTATAGCCTACCCACCATTCTCAGATGATTTTGAAGCAAAGCACAGACAGGAAGATGACTTTTAAAGCTACAGCTATATTGACCTCTGGATGTCATTACCTGGACATCCCTTATGCTCAGTGTGTACAAGACAGAGTTCTCAACCCCACCCCCACCTCAGCCGGCAAAGTCTGTTTCTCCTGCTTCTCCATTTGCCCAGTTGGCTCACTAGAAGCTTTGGAGCCGTCTTTGCCCCTCCAGCTCTCATTGTCCCCTCCTTTTTCACCAAAGTCTACCTTTTCATCTCTGAAATCTCTCAAATCTTCTCTGCACCTCACTTTGTTTCTCTAGTTGCAGGTGTAGTGGATATTGTGGTTGACTCGCCAGCATTCATTCACTCTACCTGCTGTGTCATGGCGCTCACAGGGCTCTCTTCTCGGTATGGGCGGCCAAAGCCAGGAGTGGCTGGAACGCCCACTCACCGGCCAAGCCCCGGCCAAAGCCCGCCCATCACTATTACCACTAATCGTCTCTTTCCTGAGATACCTCAAATAGACCATGAATTAAAGACATGTGGTTGCTCTGCAAAAGAACAGCTTCAGGTCGGGTCTCAGGACACACCCCTGCCACCAGATAGCTGCCCCTCAGCCCTTCCCGTGTGGAAGTATCCCAGCTGCCATGTTTTTATAACCTCACCTCCCACCACTCATTCCATAAACCCACAAGACTAACCTAGGTTCCAGAATACAACCTGTGTTTCCCGCATAATGCGATGCTTTTCTCTCCCTCCCTCTCACCTTTTCCCCACTCTTTTTTAACTGGAAGACCTACTTATTCTGCCATTCCCAAGTGTGCTCCTCCTCTCTGTGTGAGGCTCTTCCCTCTCCCCTCACACAAGCATCCAGGCTTTGTGCCTTGGACCCTCTGCTTATTAAACTATGTATCAGACCTGAAGAAAGTTGTCTGGAGGCACCTCTCCCTCCTGGGCTTTGCCATTCTCAACACAGACCATCTTAGTCACTTAGCACAGTGCCTGACATGTATCTATTTATTGATATTTAGTGAGTGACTAACAGAGACTTGCTAAATAAATGACTGTTGTAACTGGAGTCATGATCTGCCCTTTCTCAGGTCACTGGGTGTGTGAGCTCCATATCACGCACTTTGAGGATATGCAAGAAAATTACAGGTCCAGACCCCACCCTCGTGTTGTCAAAGGGAGCCGATTATTGAATGTCTATTGTATGTGTGCCAGCCCCTCACGAACACTGTGTAAATGTTAATCAATCCTCTCAAGAATCTTATGAAGGAAGTTTAATATTCCAGTTTTTATCAGTGAGGAAACTGCAGCTCAGAGAAGTTCAGTAACTCACACATGGTCTATCAGTAAGTGATGGAGCCACGACTTAAACCCTGGTCCATCCTGAGCCCCTGTAGAGCCTGTTCTCTTTCCACATCAAACTGACTTGTAAGGGAGACAAGTCTAGACTTTCAGAAAAGAGGGCAAGCACGTACTTCTTTGGCTGCCTGTCTGGGTTTACCAGCCTGCTTTTGTTGCCTGGGTAGGAAGACCTTCTAGCTTACCAGCACTGCTGGGTGGAGGCTCCCAGGTGTATCTTTTTTTTTTTTTTTGCCACACCACTCAGCTTGCAGGATCTTAGTTCCCCAACCAGGGATTGAAACTGGGCCCTTGGCAGTGAAAGTGCAGAGTCCTAACCACTGGACCCCCAGAGAATTCCAGAGGAAGGAGTTTTTCTTTTTCTTTTTTTTGGCTCCCAGGTGTATCCTAAATATACCTTTGGCCCCCTGGGGCCCTGAGCAGGACCTGCATCTTCAAGGTGGTGAGCCCCTTCAGATGCTGGGCAGTGGGGTGTATTTGGAAGTTCGAAGGTTCTGGAATGCCTTTACAAGTGCCTTCCTATCCCAGTTCCTGGACCAACCTGTCCATTGGTATCAGGTGGTTCTCCTAAAACACCTTTAATAACGTTAATATTCTCCTTTAAAAAGGTTGCTGTCTACATGCAGAGTGGTATCCTGGATTGGATCCTGGAATAGAAAAAAGATATTAGTGGAAAAACTAGTGAAATCCAACTCAAGTCTGGAGTTTGGGTAACAGTAATGTACCGATGTCAGCTTCTTAGTTTTAACAAATGTACCATATAATGTTAAGATGTTAGCACTAGGGAAAACTGGGTGAGGGATATATGGAAACTCTCCGTGCCATTTTTGAAACTTTTCTGTAAATCCAAAATTATTCCCAAATAAAAGTTCATTTTTCAAAAATGTCAGTGCCTCTTGCAAGATGATGACTAGGTTCCTTAACTGGGCTTTTGGGGTCCTCCAGCCTCATCTTCCCCTGCCCCTGTGAAAGAACCCTCTGTTCCAGCTCAACGGTCCTCTGAACTCGCTGTCTTCTGAACCAAGCAGTGCTCTCCTGGTCCCCACATTTACCCTAGCCTCACCCCCTGCTGGACTGATGACAGCCAAAGACTCCATCATGGTCCGAAACTGCAATGAGAAGCAACGTGATGAAGCCCCAGGGCCCGTCATCTGCAAGGCCCCAAAGGGTCCACCACAGCTGTGGTGAGAATGTGACCCCCCCCCTGCAACTGTTGCTGTCACAGAAAGTTCTCAGAGACCTGACTCTGGTAGGGATAGCTGACTCCTAGAATCTAGGCCACGTGCCCTTGACATGCCAAGTAGCTGCAAGGGAGTCTGAGAAAAACAGTATCTGAGTTCATCTTCACTGTGGGAGGTGGGCTCTACTGCCAACACAGTGGTCCTTCACACAGTGGGAGATGTTCACTACAGATGGATTTTCTAGAGCCAAAGTTTCCACTAGTCACCAGCGGGCTCAGGTGACACTTGGGAAACTCCAGCTGGGTCTGGCCTGGAGGTTGCATGGTGCAGACCGTGCTCCTATATTTGATTCACTAGGTCAGAGTCAGGGGGACTTCACCTCCTGAGAGTACCTGGGTTAAAACCCTGAAAGTGAGAAGGGCCCAAATTCACATCTTTGTGAGCAGCGATGGAAAAGGCAACACTGGGGAAGCGACCACCTGCTCTGAGGCAAGAAAGCACTGGGCATCTGCGAGAAGATCCAGCGTTCAATGTTCTCCTATCATTCCTGCAGCCACCGGGAGCGTCTGATTCCTCCTCTCACTCATCCCCAATATCCAGGCAATCATCTGAGGCTAGTAACAGCCCTCCTAATATGTCTCATATCTGTTTCATCAGCAAGCACCCTCTTCAAGAAGCCTTTGCTGACTGCCTCGCCCCCACAGCTGGGTCAGGTGCCCGTCATTGTGTTCCTGTTGAGTGCCTTTGGCATATATCTTATTGTTGCACTTGCCACATAGCATTAAAAAGATCTATTTCTTTGTCTCTTTATTAGGCTCAGAATGAGTCTTATTCCTCTTTGTCTCTCCAGTGTCTGGCACATACGAGTGAGGAGCTCGATAAATATTAAACAAATGGAAAGAAGTAGGCTGAGCTTAAGAAGGGCCCCTTGGGGCTTCCCTGGTGGCGCAGTGGTTGAGAATCTGCCTGCCAATGCAGAGGACAGGGGTTCGAGCCCTGGTCTGGGAAGATCCCACATGCCGCGGAGCAACTAGGCCCGTGAGCCACAACTACTGAGCCTGCGCATCTGGAGCCTGTGCTCCGCAACAAGAGAGGCCGCGACAGTGAGAGGCCCGCGCACCGCGATGAAGAGTGGCCCCCGCTTGCCACAACTAGAGAAAGCCCTCGCACAGAAACGAAGACCCAACACAGCCAAAAATAAATATAAATAAATAAATTTTTTAAAAAAAGAAAAAGAAGGGCCCCTTGGACTAAGCAATGAAATGTCCCCTACACCCTTACCCCTTATGCTCGCAGCTGCATGCTACATACTTGCCAAGTCCCAGGCCAGCTCCCAGCTAGGCTCTGAGCAGCTTATCTACCTCTGGACTAGATTATGTGATTGTGTGACCCGTAGAGTAAATGGCAGAAATAGAAGATGGGCAGTGAGCCCTTGGATTCTGCTGGCAGCACCACTGCCCCGGGTGAACCTGGAGCCACTGGGGACCATGAGTGCCCCTTGAGGAGGGAATTGCAGAAGAAAGCAGCAGCCCGGGGCTTGACTTGGTAAAACTGCATTAGCAGCTGTGGATTGCCCTCCTCAGACTTCTTTTACGCAAGAAAGAAACTCAAAGTGACTGTCGTTGGGGATTTTATCATTATGTACAGCTGTGGCTCTGAGGGTATTGCAACATTCTCTCTTGCCTAATTTGGGGCCCTGCTACAGGGCAGTTGTGTCAGATGGCTTGCAAATGGGGACCCCAGGGAATGTTACCTGGTACTAGGGACCACCTGAAGTTGACAGATGAGGAATGATAAAAGCATGTAGGGAGAAACTGTGTCACCTTGGGCAAGTCTTGATACCTTAGGTTTCCTGCATTGAAAACAAAGATAATCTTCAAGGTCCTTACAGTCTTATGTTCAAAATATTTGCCCTATGAATGAAGAAGTCACATGGAATGGATGGAAGGCTTGGGTTTGGTGTAAGACAAGCCTAGGTTCCAATCCTGGCTGCACCACACTAGCCAGCAGTGCAACGCGGGCACTCTTAACCTCTCTGAGCTTCTATTCTTACCTCTGAAAGTGAAATAAACTCTGCACCTACTTTGCAAGAGTGTTCCAAGGATTAGAAATACTGGAGATAAACTTCTGGGCACAGAAGTAGCTGATCAAAAATTGGAGCCAGCATGTCTGTCTGGGTGGAGCGGTGGTAAGAGTGGGAAAGTCCTTCACAGTCTGTCTCTGAGCTGAGCCTTGAAGGACGAGGTGAGGGGTGTGATGGCGGCAGAACGGCAAGGACGTGCAGGCAGCTGGGCAGCACGGGCCAAGGAAGGAAGAGACATGATGCGATGGTTACGAATGGATACAATGTGGTCCCAAATGGAGAGAGACAACATGACCCTAAGTGTGACGCAGGACACATGGTAACAGGTGCTACTTCCGCCTACGGGAGCTTCATGGGTCACATGGCATTCGAGCTGGGCATTAAATGATAGCAGGATTTCCAGAGCTTTGGGGTAAACACCAAGAGCAAAGCCAGGGAGCTAAGAAAAAGTCCTGTGTGCCTAAGGCAGGGGAGGCCGTGACGCTAGAGGAGGGCGGCAGTGGACGAAGAAGGCTCGAAGGTTTGCAGTTGAGCGCTCGGAGCGGCCGAGGCACGCCGGGCCGGCGCCGACCCAGCGCTCACAACGACTCGCTGACTCTACCTGCTTCTCCGCGGCGCCTCCACGCGGGTTGCGTCCGCGAGGCCAGAGCCAGAAGGCCGGGGTCTGGAAGGAGCCTCTGAAGTCCCCGGGGCGCCCTGGCAAAGGGGCTGGCGCGGGACTTGTGCTCAGAAGGCGAAGGGCTGGGAGAGCAGGCGGGCATTCGTTGCAACTTCCTTCCCGCCTGGCTGCTGGCTGCGTGCCCTGAACTTGACCTCAGATGACCTCTGTGTTCCCTTCTTGGAAACGGTTCCATTGCCAGGAGCAGTTGAGCTCTGTCTTTGGCTTTCTTTTTCCTTCAGAGCAGGGACCTCGTCTCAGCTGAGACTGGTTCCTGCTGCCCCCCGAGTCTCCGCTCCTTCAGCAGCACCTTGCTTTCCCTCCACGGCCGCCAGCGGGATGCCTTCTGTTAACAACCTGCTCTCCTTGCTTCCTGTCCGCCTTCATTGTTCTTAGGACTGATGGCTTTAAGAGTGTGAGATCACTGTATGGATAAAGAACAAGGGGAGAGGTGTGAAATCCCGCCCCCACCCCCACCCCCGGCCCCGGCGCCTCAGACACACAGCTAGTTAACAGCTGAGCAGAATCAACCCAGGAGTTTTGACTCGCATGTGGATGCTCTCAGTCCTGGCTAGGAGCTGCTTAACTGTGTACTCCTCAAATTCATTAGTGCCTGGAGCTGTGGACCTCGGCTCATTTGCAAGTCTTAACTTGGATTAATGTCAGTGTCTTGAAATTCTTGTGTGAAAAAGTGAATTATGTTTTGGGTATTGTCCTTGTGGACAATACCATGTTTGCATGTTTTGTGGATTGGGTTGGCATGAAAAATAATTCCAGAAATGCCTGGATTTGTCCAGTGTTGCTGATTGGTGTTGTCTTAGGAGACTCAATCCAGTATTAGCCCCAATAAGGGGAAGGAACTGCATCATCTTCTCCGCAGTCAAATGCACAAGGTGTACACCAAAAGAAAGAGACAGATTTCTGGTCAACATACAAGCTAGAAATGATTACTCCCAAACAGGCTGCTTTGTTCAAAAACTTTTCCAGACTTACCTTTTGAGCCAGTATCTGGGTCCCAGTAGAGAACCAGGTTCTGTTCACCACTCAAGGCCCCAGGTGCTGTGCAGGGTGCTGGGAATACACTGGGTAGCAAGACAGACACACATGTGTACCTTACAAAGGACCTCTTCGCTTAAAAAATAAAACGTCTAACCTAGGCTTGAATACCATCTAACTTGTCAGGTTTGGTTCTGAAAGATATTTCTGGCTGCTTTCTAAAATTAAGCTTCTCTTCAAAGGATGGAGAATGAATTCACCGATCGAAAATACTCAGAAAATAATGTAGCTTAGACAAAGGCAATCTCAAAAGAGGAATTACTAAGACATTTTAAGCAATGGCCACACAATCTCCCAAGGAGATGATTTAGATAAGAACATTTATTTAGAAGTAGACACTCTGGGGACTTCCCTGGTGGTCCAGTGGTTAAGACTCCACACTCTCAGTGCAGGGGGCCTGAGTTCGATCCCTGGTCAGGGAACTAGATCCCGCGTGCCACAACTAAGACCCAGCGCTGCCAAATAAATAAATATTTTTGTTGTTGTTTTTATTTTTTTTTAAAAAAGAAGAAGTAGACATTCTGGGGTGTTTGTGTAGCATGCAAAGGCACATTTTCATGAGAACAAAGTTTTGGCTTCCAGAGGCCAGACACCTTTCAAAGCAAGATGACCGAGTGGTCTGAACCAACTCAGATCTATTGGCTGCTGTCCACTGCCCATGAGCCCTCAGGCTAGGACTGCCCCAGGCATCTACATTTGACAGCACCTGCCTACAGGATCTCCGAATCAAATCAAATTACAAGACTGACACAGCTTAGAAACAAACCTGTTTATTTGCATGGGTTCCCAAGTTGCCAAGGATATTTCATTGATCAAAGACAGTTGCTATCATCTAAGTTTCCAGGTTCTCAAAAACAGCACATTCAAGGCTTCCCTGGTGGCGCAGTGGTTGAGAGTCCGCCTGCCGATGCAGGGGACACGGGTTCGTGCCCCGGTCCGGGAAGATCCCACCTGCTGCGGAGCGGCTGGGCCCGTGAGCCATGGCTGCTGAGCCTGTGCATCCGGAGCCTGTGCTCCGCAACCGGAGAGGCCACAACAGTGGGAGGCCTGCGTACCGCAAAAAACCCCAGCACATTCTATATGCTTTCTATTTCACACAGCGCTTTCTCATTCATCCTCTCCTTGAAGCCACACCCCAAATCTTGCATTACATATTCCCATTTTACAGATAGACTGAAGTGCAGTTAAATGACTCACCTAAAGCACACAGCTAGAGAGGCCACTTGGGGCTTGAAATCAGGTCCTGCAGTTCCTCCTCTGCCAGACCACAATGGCCTAGACTCCTGGGGAAACTTGTGATGGCTCGTGCAAACACATCCCAGCCTAGCTGCACATTATACCCCCACCCAAGAGTGACTAGATATTGCCAAGGGCATAATGCCCTGGCCCCTGCCCAGCACGGATCTCCGAGGGTGGGGCCCAGGAATGGCTTCTTTAAGTTCTTTAGGGTGGCTCCAGTGTGCAAAGTCAAAACCATTCTGTTAATCATTATTACTTGCTTCCTGCTCTCTCGAGGACCTGCTTTAAGGCATAAATGTTCCACTTGCCTGTTTTCAAAAACAATTTTCTATTTCTCAGTTATAAGAATTATATCCATTTATTGTAGAAATTTTAGAAGAAAGGTATAAAGAACAAAAATCATCCACAGACCCATTATTAGTATTTTTATGTATTCCCTTCCAATCTTTGTGCATACTGACTTACAAATTGTGGATAATACAATATATACTGATTATTTTCTTTTTAATTCATAAGGTAAATATTTTCCAATATTACCAAATATTTTTCAAAAGCACTATTTTAAGAACAGAAACTTTTTTTTTTTTTGTGGTACGCGGGCCTCTCACTGTTGCGGCCTCTCCCGTTGCGGAGCACGGGCTCCGGACGCGCAGGCTCAGCGGCCATGGCTCACGGGCCCAGCCGCTCTGCGGCATGCGGGATCCTCCCGGACCGGGGCACGAACCCGCGTCCCCTGCATCGGCAGGCGGACTCTCATCCACTGCGCCACCAGGGAAGCCCTCAAAAGCACTATTTTAATATGAAGACATAAAAGATGTTTAAAGATATGGTCCACAACATTAATAGTGATTAACACTGGACTGCGGATCCTTTTCAGATTTTTCACTTTGCTCATTTGTGTACTCACTTTTTTATAATTAACTTGTGTTTGTTTACTTTTTAAATTAATGAAATTATTATAATGGCTGCATGATGTTCTGCTGTGCTTACATCTTATGAATTAATCATTCTTTAATGTGGGACATTTAGGTTGTTTCTAATTTTGTTGTTATACATAAGCCTTCCGCGAAGACCCTTGTACCTTGACTTTTGGGCACCGCTCTCCTAGAAGTGAGATTATGGAGCGGGTATAAACATTTTGAAGGTATTGACAAGCATGTGAAATTGCTTGCCAGAAGGGTATGTGAGTTTATGGTCTCATCCGTGGCATATCTTGGCAAAGAAAACCGTTAATAGTATTGGCAAAACTGAGTACATGTGATCTTTGAACAACACGGGGGTTAGGGCACCGGCACGCTGGGAAGTCCAAAATCCCTGTATAATGTAGTCAGCCCTTTGTAGCCTTGGTTCCTCTGTATCCCTAGTTCTGCATCCTCAGATTTGACCAACTGCAGGTGGTGTAATACTGTAGTATTTACTATGGAAAAAAATCCAGGTTCAGTGGACCCGCGCAGTTCAGACCTGTATTATTCAAGAGTCAACTGTATTTTCATTTTGTGATCTGTCAGCTTGCTATGATTATGAATGAGGTTGGACTTCTTATATCTTTTTTGGTCATTTGTATTTCTTCTTTGTGAGTGTTCACATTCTTTGCCTTTTTGTCCCCTTGTGGGTGACTTTTTTCTTACATAACACTTTTTTTTGTTGTTGTTGTTTTGTTTTTTTTGTGGTGGTACGCGGGCCTCTCACTGCTGTGGCCTCTCTCGTTGCGGAGCACAGGCTCCAGACACACAGGCTCAGCGGCCATGGCTCACGGGCCCAGCCGCTTCGCGGCATGTGGGATCTTCCCGGACCGGGGCACGAACCCGCATCCCCTGCATCGGCAGGCGGACTCTCAACCACTGCGCCACCAGGGAAGCCCTTACATAACACTTTTCCTTTTCATTTGCTTTGTAAATATTTTCCCTGAATTTATAATTTAATTTGGGTTGTTGACATGCAGAAGGATTTAGTGATTTTATGCTTAGAAATACTTTTTGATTGCTTGATTAGGTAAATAGTTACCATTTTTCTTCTACAGGTCTCAATGAATAAATGCCTGCTTAAGTAAGAAAACTTTTTCTGGTTAAGCAGGATTTTAATGGTCTGAACTAAGAAACAGTCCATCTCCTATAGGAACCAGACTTGGAATTATCAAAACTACGATACTTTTATTGGATACGTTCCTTGAACTACCCCACTCGATACATGTAAAAAAACATGTTGGTAGCTCCCACCTTTGTAGGGAAAAACGTTTAAAAAGCAAACTAGATGACATAGTCTCTCACAAAAGACTGCCCACCCTCAAACTAACAAAAGCACATTTCCACTCTGTATTCAAAAACAGGGTGGGTCTTAGGAGGGTACTGCTGGGCCTCAGGTAGAAACTTCCTCTCAGGTCAACCCCTGCACCCACTCCGCCCACCGCCCTGGTCCCATGCCTCGGGTACAAACTCTAATCCTGAGTAGGGTTGCTCTGGCATGTAATATATGGGACGTATGGACACTAAAATATTATTTGTTGTTTCTCTGACTTTTGAATTTAACTGGATGCTCTGTATTTTTATTTGCTAAATCTGGCAACCTTAATCCTGAGGTTTTCTTTCAGTGTTGATGTTGGAACCCACGTCCCAGGAGTGCCCACAGACAACAGTAGATAGACCTGGCACCTCTGGCATACCACATGAAGGAATTTACCTGCCTTCCTCCAAAGAGGGCTCTCGCAGCCAAGAGGCCCCAGAGATATTTTCAAAAAACCCTACTCACTGACTTTTCTACAGAGATCAGCATGTGCTTGTAAACCTGAGCTCTTCTCCAGGTCTCTCAGCGTGTGTGTGTGGGGGTGCTTCTAGACTTCCTGTACTTCATTGTTCTTCTTCCTTCTTTTTCCAGCAGCTGTGACGCTCCTCTTCGGCCTGTGGACCTGGGCAGGCCCTGTCGAGTGCTCACCACTGCTTCACTCAGGTGCCCTTAGCCCACACACATCCCTGTTTTTTGTTTTGTTTTGTTTTGTTATAAATTTATTTATTTATTTTTGGCTGCGTTGGGTCTTCGTTGCTGTGCGCAGGCTTTCTCTAGTTGCGGCGAGCGGGGGCTACTCTTCATTGCGGTGCGTGGGTTTCTCATTGCAGTGGCTTCTTTTGTTGCAGAGCATGGGCTCTAGGCGCGTGGGCTTCAGTAGCTGTGGTTCACAGGCCCTAGAGCGCAGGCTCAGTAGTTGTGGCACACAGGATTAGTTGCTCCGCGGCATGTGGGATCTTCCTGGACCAGGGCTCGAACCTGTGTCCCCTGCATTGGCAGGCGGATTCTTAACCACTGTGCCACCAGGGAAATCCCTATATCCCTGTTTGAACGGCCAATCTTTTTGTTCACTGTGGCCTCTTTCTGCCTGAACACCCATTTTCTGTCTTACAGGCTTTTGATTCACTATAAATAATTAGATTGTTTCCCGAAGGCTCAATGTTCAAATTCAAGTTTTACTGTGGTTTGAGATGGCTGAATATCAGGTGGATGTGGGTAATGGCCTAGTCATGCCACCATTAGGACCATCCTAGGAACTGGCGAGTAGACTGAGACATAACCTGATAATCCCCTCCCTGGTTCAGCAGATAAATAGTACAATGTTGGGAACACAGAATACCTCTCCAGGAACGAGGCTAGAGTGACCTTGAATGACTGGATCCATTAGTGCAGGTATTTCCAAGAACCTCTCTCCCAGGTCCATGGGGGACACCTGTGTCCTTTTTATCTCTAGCCTTCTTATCCCTAGCCCCTGTAGACTTCTAAAGCAGAGCTTCTCAATCTTTAGGGCACCTATGTATCACAATGGCTGAGTGGGAAGAAAGGGGTCTCTGGTAGGGGTTCTGAAGATTTGTCCCCCTGCACTGCACTGTTCCTGCAAATGGGACTTGACCCTCACCCATAAAAGGATATGGGGAAGGGGAGCCTCAAGTATGATAGGGGTTGATATCAAGTTCAGGTGTCAGGTGGGACAAGTAGGCCCCTGCTCAGCAGGAGATGGGATGGAAACAACATACGGAAATAGGTTATTGAGACAAACTGGTTGAAGTTGAACCAATCTTTTAGGGAGGCTCAGCTCTTTCCATGAAGCCTTTGCACTCCTCTAACTGGATTCTCAGGATTTGTAGTTCAGGAATTTCACAATTTTTATTTTCACGTATTTTCTGTGGCTTCCTCCCCCTAACTCCCCACTTTTTTTCTTTTTTAAAGTTCCTTTTAAAAATGATGACCTCGTTTGAGGATTTGATGTTGAAATTTAACCAAGAGGTAGATCTAGGATCTGAGTGCAGCCACTTTCCCCCCCTGAACCCCAGGCCCTTCTATGCGCTGCTTCCTGGGTCTCTCTGTGGGCCGGTCCCACAGGCGCCCCAAATGGAACATGTCCTTGCTGACCTCGTTTAGCAAACTGCTCCTCCTCTAGGCCCCTTGGTGCTACCATCCACCCTGCTGCTCTTCCAGAAATCTCCTCCCCACCCCTCATCCAGTCAGCCCCTTCCTGTTATTTGATTCCCTAAATCTCTCCAATACGTACTTTTCTTTATCCCCACCACCACTGCCCTAAAGGAGGCCATCATTTTTTTCCCACCTGGGTTCCTGCAACAGCCTTCCAACTGGTTTCTCTGCCTCTGTTCCAAGACCCCAGACTGAAGCTGGCACTGGACAAGATATGGTCCCCATCCACTACACAGTGGATCGGACAGACTGACTCATTCTTATGATATGATTGGTGGGCCCAGTCTCGAGAGATCATCAAAGGCTTCCCAGGGTGTCACCTGGGTTTAGCCAGGAAGGATGAGTGGGAGTGAATGGCAAGAAGGCAGGAAATGCTTCTGCCACAGCTATGCTGTTTTACTAGTTTCTTTACTAGGCAGGCCCCTAGTGACATATATAACGAGTCCCTTCCTTTTCTGGATTCTTTTTTAATTTATACATTAATTTCTACGGAGTTTGCTCCACTGTCACTCTCCTCTCCCACCATGCTTCCCTCAACTCAGGTTTCTTCCTACTAATCTAAATCTCTGAACATGCATAGTGGGAGGAATGACACCCATTAGAGTGGAAATCTCAAATATATGTCCCCAGGAGGGAGAAATGCTCTTGAAATGGGCAGAATTGATTGCATTAACACATGCCTCAAATACACACACACACACACATCCACCTCACACATATGCACACATACTATTCCCTGTGTATTAATTATTAGTGCTGTTAACCAAATATTTTTGCTTCTCCTTCCAGGCACATGGGAGCATTGCACCTATGGCATTCCCCTGCTCCCTTATGACTTGCTTTGGCCAATGAAGTCAGAACAAAAGTGATGTGTGTTACTTCCAGGTAAATGCTTTAAGAGTTAGTGCTCTATTGGCCCCGCCCTCATTTCCTGCCTTCAGGGTTGAGGAGGCAACATGTCTAGTCGCAGCAGCCTGAGTCCTTAAGCGGCTATGGAAAACAGAGCTCCTGTTGGTCCCCAGTAGACATATTTCATGATGGAGAAATAAAGTTTTGTCAAACCACTGAGACCTGGGGATTGCTTCTTACTCTAGCACAACTTAACTGATCCTGACTGATACACCCAGTCAAATCAAGGTTTGGGGGCGCCAAGGCCTTTATTCCTGTTGGGTATCTAGCATCTTGAGTCTCCGAGTCAATCAAAGCTCCCATCCTCCTGCCCGGCCCCTTTAGGTTGGAAGATTTCCAGGTTATTCAATCTCTTTCCCATTATGAAGGGGACACTTGCATGCTCCTTGTAAGTTATGTACCTATTTTATTGAACCTAAATTCAAACTGAAGTCACAGAAATAGCTATAAAACATGAAAGCATTTGCTGAGTTATCCAAAAGCATAATCTAGATACCCTACACGTGTCGCACTAACCAGGGCATGTCCAAAAGCAATGCACTAACGAATCTCCCTTTCACCAAAAGCAAAATGCCAGTTTCTTCCCCCAGAACAGCCCTGGCACTGGTAGGCTAATTTCAGAGGTCCTGGATTGAAGGCCTGATTCTGACACTTAGTAGTGAATGACCTTGGAAAAATTACTCCTCTGAGTCCCAGTTCCCTTATCTGTAAAACGGTTATAATAACAATAATAATTATGTCATAGAAAGAAAAGGAAAGTAACATTTGCACATTTGGTGTACGAGCCACCCTGCAGACAGTACTGGAAAGGGTGTGGAAGTGCTTTGCAAAGGGAAAGCTCTATGCAGATGTAAGGTGATAATATTTTTAACCAACACATGACCAAAGAAGAACACAACAAAAATCAAATTAACGTCCCAATGCCTTCAGTCTTTAAAACGAAGCTCAGGTGTGGACATTGGAGTATATTTACATTTCTGCAAAAGGTCCCGTAATACAAAGCTCATTCTTCAACTAGGACAAATTGCTTATTAGCTAAAGGGAAGGAGTGAAGCCAAGTGCCTCAGAGGAGGTCAGTCACGTTCAATCATTTGCAGGTTGGGCAAACACCCAGCAGTGGCGGCCCCACGCAGTGGCTTCCTGAAGAACCACACGCGCGCACATCCAGTTACACTTCTTGTGTCCTTTGCCCAGTACGGAATTAACTTCAGTTCATCAACGGAAGCCCTACTTATTCCCCAGCCCCACCTCCGTCCCCATCCAGCGAAACGCCCCCTGCCAATTCTGTAGCGCCTGCAGTCCCTCGGGCTCTTCCTTCTCGAGACGGGATTTCCCTTTCTAGTCCTTGGGGCAGCAGCGCAGCCAGGTCCTAACCTCACCGGAGCAATTGCCTAAAAGGTTCTGCCCTCGGCCGCTGGGGGTGGGGCCGGCCAAGCCGATTTATAAAAGGAGCCTCCTGGGGTCTGCCTCCTCTAAGCGCCTCCGGCGTGATCTTGGCCGGCGCCTAGGTGCTGAACTTGCTTCTCGCCCGCTTCTCATACTTGAGGGTGCAACGCCTGAAGGGCTTGTTAAAACATAACGCTGGGCCCCACCCCCAGAGTTTCTGCTTGAGTAGGTTTAGGGTGGGGTCCGAGAGCTTGCGTTTCTAACAAGTTCCCCAGGTGTTGGTGACGCTGCGGACCTGGGACCACACTTAGTGAACCACTCACTGCCTCTGGTTTCAGGCTGCTTTCAGATAGAGAGGCTCGCTCGCCACCTCCACGCCGGTCCCAGCTGTTCTCCTGCCCCGAGCGCTGGTCCAGTAGGAATAACCCGGCAGCTCAGGAGGCTGCAGACCTAGGAAGGCAGGGCCTGAGGAGTTTGGAGTTCATTTTGAGGGCCCCTGAAGGGTTCGTGCAGGTAGGAAAGCAAGCAGGAATAAACCTTGGAAGCCTGTGGGTGCTTGGTGTTAACTGGGATATTTCATTTATCAGGCTCTACTGACCTCGTTTCTGCATTGAACACATATTGATTGGGTGCTTAGCTTTAGAGTTACAAAGGTGAAAAGACAGGGTCCCGGCCCCCCAAGGGCTCATAGTAACTGGGAGGGAAATGTGCAAATGATTACGATACTGATAAGATTTTCCTAGGGAGGCAGCGTCAAACTTCTGCGGAGGGAGAGTGTGTGGGACTCTGGAATCTGTCTGAAGAGCTGGAAGAGGTTTCATGGAAGAACTGGCATTTAAGCCGAGACTTGCAGGATAAGTGGGAACTTGGCGGGTAGAAGGAGTAACTGGGAAGGGGTTGAAGTGGGAAGGGGTTTCCTTGGGCAGAAGGAATGAATGACAAGACTGCTGAAATACAAGGCTCCAGAGGGAGACTGACAGCACATCTCAGACCTGGGACTGGTTTTCCCTCCTACCTCTCTGGCAGCTCCTTCTGTCTCCTTTGCTGGCCCCTTGTCAGCTGCTGTTCCTCATGAGCTGGTGTTCGCCAGGGCTCTGGCCTGGCTGCCTTTTCTTCTCACTCTCCATGTCCACTCCTAGTGAGGTCCTCCACACCTGAGGCCTCACGAGCTGCTCCCTGTTGGGGCCCACAGCCCAAGCCTCACCTCCTCAGCTCCACACTCAGTTCCACGCAGATGTCCCCAGGCATCTTTCCTCCTGTACTCTGCCTTGGTGAATGGCACCAGCATCCATCTTGTTACCTAAGCCAGAGGATTTTGTAAAATGACCCTTTCATAGATAGCTGGTGAAGAGTAAACTGGCACAGTAAATTGCTGGTGCCATTCACCAAGACAGAAAACAGGAGGAAAGATGCTGGGCTCAAATTCTGAGTCTACAGTTCACTAGCTGAGTAACCTTGGGCAAATTACTTAATCTATTTCCTTATCTGTAAAGTGGGTTTAAAGATAGTATGTACCTCACAGGGTTTTTATGTGGATTAAACAATAATTGTTACTTATTAAGCACTTTTTAAGTACTTTACTTGGATTCCTTTGGAGATGATGAGTACCTTGTCCAAGGTCACTCTGCTACCAGGTGGCAGAGCCAGGCCTGGAACCCACAGTTCCCTGACTCCTAAGCCACCCTCTTCATTGTCACAGTATCTGGAGATTGTCTATCAAATAGGGAAATACTTGCAATATAATGTTAAGTAAAAAGTGGACAGCAAGCTGCATAACCAGTGTGAGTACAGCCATGTTATTATTTTAAAAAAGGAAATAATCTACAATAGAAAAGGCTAGAAGGAAATATAGCAAAAGGTTAAATGTTGTATTGGGGTTATTTTTGTCTTCTAATTTTCTATTGCCTGTTTTCTGTAATATACATAATTTTTACTAAAAATAAAATACTTAAAACGTTAAACATTCATTACATAAAAAACAAAGTCCACAAACTGTTCTCATGTTTGACTGAAAATTGCACTCTATTGGTATCTCTTCTCAGTTCTAGTCTTACTTCCCTGAACAGAAATTCTTTCCTACTCTCAAAGGCCAGAGTAGGAAGTAGGTATTGCAGCCATGTTCACCGCCCTCCCACAGCTGACAACCTGGCCACTGGAGCAGGCTGTCAAAATCAGCCCTGTGGGGAGGGAAGTTCCAGACGGAACCCGGGCTTCTCCTACTGCCTAGGGCTTTCTGGACAGCGCTACTTGAGATCAATTACTTTTTTTTTCTTCTTCTTTTAAATAACCGGCCGAATGCTCTTTTTCCAGTTTTGGCTGAGTTGTTAGCTTCATCCCGGTGGCGACGCCTGCCAGATACCTGGTCCCTTGAACACCGCCCAAACTGGTCAGGCCAGTCCGCCCGTGGCTGTTTCTGCCAGGACTTGCCCGTGTTTGGGTGTGTGTGGGGGGTGTGTGTGTGTGTGTGTGTTAGAGACCCACCCTTCTCCCCAGCAACCCAGGTAGGTGGAAGGAAGCTTCGGGGACCAGCCTGGCAGTCAGGCCCGATGGGTGGAGCTGAATTAATCTAACCTGGAATTTCAACTTGGCCTGAACAACAGGTGAGGGGAAAAAAAGCAGCAGAGAGAACCGGCAGTTTGGCAACTGGAAAATATTCTTACGCCTTGCCCCTTGGCTGGAAAATAGCCCGGGGTGACTTTTCAAAGTGTCTGCGCTGGGTTATAGGGCTCGGTTGCGCCACGGCCCCCTCGGTGCCTGTCCGAGCCCCTCCTGAACGCTGTCCTCCTCGGTTACCCTCCGCGACGCGCCCGTTTCCCCTCCTCTGGGAGGCAGGGCGGGGGTATCGGATTAGTCTTTGTTTTCGAAGCGAAAGAGCCGAGAGCGGCGCGGGGGAGGCTCGCGATGGTAGGGGCCCGGGGTCCGCCTGGGTAGGGCGCTCGGCCGTCACCCCCGCGAGGGTGCCTCCCGGCTGGCCCTCGGCCCCTGCTCGCGGGTATCCCCTCCTAGCCGGCCAGGCTGACTCGGTACGCAAACGCGCGATGTACCCCATTGTCCTGCCTCGGAATGAGCGAGCGAGCGGCTGCCAGGAGAGGGGGGTCAGTCGGGCCCGGAGCTCAGGACTCCCGGGGTCGCCGGGGCCGTCCCAGGCCGCTCGGCCCGCAGGGAGTGGCAGGAAGTGGGGACACCGAGGCCAGCTCCGCCGAGGGCCTAGACTGGGAGGTCCGCGTGCCCCACCCCGCGCCGCCCGCCGCGCCCGCCCGGGCTGCAGAAGCGCCGGAGGGCGGTGGCGGCCAACCGGAGGAGGGCGGCCGGGTCCCGGGAGGACCGACCGCTGGGGAGGGGAAGTACTGCAGGTGCAAAGGCGCGGCGTCCGGGCCGGGCCCTGCCCCCACCCGCTCGAGGACTGCCCGCGCCGTCCCCTCCCCCTCCGCGGAACTCCCCCCTCGCGTGGCCCCGAGCCCGGCGGAGAGGGAGGCGGCGGGGCCGGCGGGGCCCGGCGGGGCTCGGCGGGGCTCGGCGGGGCCGCACGTGCGCGCCCTCCCGGGCGGGGGAGTCCCCGGGCGAGCACGTGCCGCGGCGCGCGGGGGGCGGGGAGTCCCGCGGACGCCTTCATTGCTGCTGCTGCTGCCGCCGCGGCCGCCGCTGCCTCTTCCTTCCTCCTGCGCCGTCCCCTCCTCGGCCCGGGCGGGGGGCTCCGTGCGCCGAGCTCGGCCGGGCCAGGCGCTCCAGGAGGCGGGCGCCCCAGGCGGCGGCGGCGGCCGCGACGGTGGTGGCGGCGGCGCGGGCCGGGAAACTTTGCCCCTTTGTGCGCTCCGCCCCGGAGGCGGCGGGCAGGTCGGTGCAGTCGGTGCCTTTCCGGCTCCGGGGTGGGGGAGGGGAGGCGTGGGGGGGGGGGGCCCGGCCCGCGGGGGAGGGGACGGCCCGGGGGCCGGCCGGGGGGCCGCTACTTTGTTGCGGGAGACGAGGCGGGGGTGCTGTGGATCACAGTGTAGCGGAGCCGGGCGGGGGCGGCGGGGCGGGGCGGGGGCTGCGGAGCCGCCGGAGCCGAGCGGCCGAGGCCCCAGAACAAAGGAGCCCGAGAGGCTGTGCGCGCGCGCCGGGCCTGAGCCGGAGCGCGCCCCCCTCCTAGCGCCCCCTTGTCGGAGCGGGCCGCCCTCACGGGTCCGGCCGTCGGGCGGGGAGCGCGGCTGGGCGGCCGGCGCGGGCTACCCCGGGCGCGCCCCTCTCCAGGCCGCTTCCGTGCAGGGGGCGCCCGGGCAGCCCCGCCGAGTGAAGCTCTCTGCAAACTTTATTTTGAAAGCTGTGCTCCCTTGGGGAGGGCCTAGCGACCTCCAGTGAGGGGTGTGTGGGAATTTTGGCAAAACTCTCCCAAGCCCATGGGGGTGGGGCGAAGGACAACTTTCTTAGAAATCTCACCTTGACCACCCCGTTAAATTCGCCGTCCAGGTTTCCTTACCACCCCGTCAGGCCCCAGGCCTTCTCCCTCAGGGAGCGGGTGCTAGTGTGCCCTGCCAGAGGTTCTGGGCAGAACTTCATGAGAGCAAGCCCATTCTCTTCCCCCATCTTCCCTTTTCCCAGAAGCAGGAAGAGGTAACATGTGAAAGTTGTCCCCGAGCCCCGAGTGATGCGCTTCCCCTTTCTGTCTCTTTTTCAGGCAGCGCTGCCTTCTCCATCATCCTGACCCGGGAGAAGAAATACCGGAGGAGAAACTCCTCACCCTGCCCTGCCCCCATCACACACCTACTGGCATACCTCATGCCTGGGTCCAGAGTGGGTGAGGGTGAAGAACCCACCCATCCAAGATGATCCCGTCTCTGGGGACTGCCGCTGGTGTCCTCCCCCAGATCCCGGGCCCCATCAGGTGGGAGAGTGGCCCCCAACTGAGTCCTATGAGACTGCTGCAGAGGAGGTGAAGAGGGGTTGAGAAGAGGCACCCATCCCGGAGCCTGGAGCTACTTGCCTTCACCTTGTAGATTTTGACTGCTTTAGGAGAGAAGGACCTGTTGGTGGCCTTTGGAGGCAGGGAGCTGGACTGTGGCTCTGTCCCAGCACCTATGCCCCCACCTCTGGCAGCGTCATGAGTCAGTTTCAGGTGCCCCTGGCAGTCCAGCCAGACCTGCCAGGCCTTTATGACTTCCCTCAGGGCCAGGTGATGGTAGGGGGCTTCCAGGGGCCTGGGCTCCCAATGGCTGGGAGTGAACCGCAACTCCGAGGGAGTGGAGATGGGCGGAAGAAACGGAAACGGTGTGGTACTTGCGAGCCCTGCCGGCGGCTAGAAAACTGTGGGGCTTGCACCAGCTGTACCAACCGCCGCACACATCAGATCTGCAAACTGCGCAAGTGTGAGGTGCTGAAGAAAAAAGTGGGGCTTCTCAAGGAGGTAAGATGGATCTTGCATGGCTGCCCAGACCCTTCCTTGAGGGTGCTGTGTTCACAGGGGTCTTGCTAAAGCCAGTTAAGCCCACTCTCCCGCTTTGATCCTCCTGGTCCAACTTTGAGTGGGGCCATAAAAAGGAGTGTTGCTGTCTTTGGAAGCTGCTTTAGGCTCCTTTGCCGGGCCGACAACTGATGGGAGAGGAACCGGGTTGTAGAGGGCTCTGAGCTAGCAGTCTCATCTCTGATGTTTGCATTTGATGCAGGACAATGATATCCAGCTTTATCTCTGGAAGTTCCTTGTCCTGCTTGAAGCCTCAGATGTGTTTCAAGGTCACACCAATGCTTGGGTGATGTGGGGAGTGATGGTGTCAGGTAAGGGTTGGAGGCTGATGGGTTTGGAAATAAAAATTTGGAGTGACACGGTGTTTTTTATGCTTCCCTGAGGGAGTGGGATGTTTCTTTCCCTAAATCTTTTTGGGTACCATCATTTTTGGGATGATACCTAAAAGTGTTTGGGAACTTAATGAGAAACCCATGATTTGGGTTCCCCTACTAAACAGTACTTCTTGAGGTCAAGGACCATTTATCTCTGTGTTCTCAGGGCCTGGCTCAGTTCCTTGGTGTGTAGTAAGGACTCAGATACCAATTGAATGAATGAATGATTGTTTTTGAGACACTGTCAACCCCAGGAAGGAGTACTTCCTTAATTATGAGCAGGGAGGCAGAGAGAGGGAAGGAGTTGGAATGAGAGCAGAGGAGGAAGTGGAGAGGCAGTGACCCTGCACTGGCCATCTTTCCTTTCCATTCTGGTGGTGGGCTGCCAGCATGAGGTTGGTAGCAGCTGTAACAGCGGAGAGTTGGCAGAGGTAGGGACGAGTGAAGTTGAGCAGCTTGGGAGGAGCAGTGTAGCGGCCGAGGTTGCTCCAGGCAGCGGAACTGGCGCTGGACAGAGACGGAGGCCTGCACAGTCTGTGGGACTCCCCCGCTCTGCCACTGATTTGTCCGAGGGCTCGGACAACTCAGGTCCCCTCTCTGGGTCTGTCTTCTGCCTGGGGGATGCAGGGGTTGTGCTTGATGGCCTTTGAAGCCCTCTCTAGCTGGGCTGGAAACCGCTGTACTTCTGAGAGCCGGGGTACCTGTGGCTTCCATGGGCTGGCGGCTTGCACTCGGGATTTCCCTAACTGCTGAGTTCAGAGCTGTGCCGCCAGCTTGGTGGGGCTGTGGTCCCGTGGCTGGGAAGAAAGATCCCAGTGTTTTGGTCAGGAAAGTGGGTGTTGCTGGGGTGTTTCTGCCCCTTCTCACCTTGTCTTGCCCACTCCCTGTGGAAGCTGCATATCACGGTCCAGGGACGGCAGACTGATGCTGTATTTCCCCGGTCTCAGGTTAAAGCAGACATCTGGATCACTTCTGCAGCTCCCCACCCCAGCCTGGGAGACTGTGTCCAGCTCCTTTATGTTGCTGGTGTTTGGGGGAGTTGGCATCCTGCTGGCCCAGTGCTCTGTGGGTCATTTCTGAAAGGGGGGTGGGATCAGGGGTAGGCTTCACTCCTGGGCATGAGATCTCGTGTTTTGGTATAAGTAGGACCTGCCTCGTCTACCTTGTAAAGCTTGATTCCTTTGCTTGCTTCCTGATAGGGTTTACCTCCTTCTCTTCCACCTTTCTCTCACTCCATTCCTCTCAAACCCTGGGGGATGAAGCGGGCTGAGCTTTCTGGGCTGGAACACGTGGCTCTTGTGAACTGTGTTTAAGCTCTTCTTTCGGCAACAATGAGGCATACCTGAGTGAAAGGGGCTGGGAGTGAAGCCAGGGGCCTGTCATCCTTGTGTGTAAGCTGCTGGCCTGGGCTTCCGGTGGTCGTGGTTAAGAGACCGGGGATCTGGCTTGGCTGAGGCTTAGAGACAACCTGGCGGAGAGATGTCTGCATCCCTGTGGACCTTGCCATGGCCGGCTGCCCCTCTAGGCCCCCAGGGTCAGGAAAATGTGGCTGGTGTCCTGTGATCCCCCCTGGACAGAGGGTCCACGTGCTGATCTGTGCACCTGTGCTGTCCCATGACAGAGCTCTCCCAGTTTTTGGAGAAACAATGGAAAGGGGACAATGGAGTGAGCTTTGTCTTAAAGTTAACTTTCTTTGACTTAAAGAGCAGTACTTTGTTTTAAGGATAGATACTTTCTATTTCTTGATGTTTAAAAGTGTGCTATTTTTTAATGAAATGGAGGTGTTGATAAAAATTAAATCTATTTTTTTTTTAAAGTCTTTACTTGGCAAAATACAAAACGGTAACTAGTGTCTGTCTCCACAATTTTTTTAAATTGGTCCTTGAAGGCTGAAAGTGTGGGAACCACTGTCCAGGCTACACTGCATTTGACGAATGTATCTCTGGCAGAGTTGACAGGCCCAAGAGGCTGTGCCTGAGTGAGGGAGCCCAGGGAAGCAGCCCAGCGTTTACAGCCCCCAGGGAACTGCTGAGACCTTCACTAGGTCTGAGCAGCCATGTAGCAGAGGGGACCTGTCCCAGGATTTGGGAGGTCAGGAAAGGAGGAGACCCATAGAACTTTATTGTTTTTCAAGCTGTACATGCTGTTTATTTTTTTACTTTTATTTATTTTTTTATACAGTAGGTTCTTATTAGTTATCCATTTTATACATGTTAGTGTATACATGTCAATCCCAATCTCCCAATTCATCCCGCCCACCACCACCCACCCCCGCCCCAGCCACTTTCCCTCCTTGGTGTCCATGTGTCCATACGTTTGTTCTCTACATCTGTGAGACCCATAGAACTTTAGAACTTGGCCCCTGCTCTTCAGGTGGGACAAGACACAGCATCCCAGGAGCCTCTTGGGAATCAGACCCTCTCTTTGCACCTGCGCTTCTCAGCGTCTCCTCTTCTGGGCACCTTTCTTTACTTCCATCCTGTCTCTACGTCCTCCAGCTTCCTTTGGGGCTTCTTCTGAGCTATCTGCTGACAGCTGCTTTGTGTCATCCTGTGAGAGGGGGAACATTATCTTGACTATCTTGTCTTCCTTCCCTGCTCCTCAATTTTTTACCCAGTGCGGGTAGGTGGTGCTGCAGAGCCCATCTACTCAGAAAAGTTCAGCATTTTAGTAGTAGAGGCAGCTCCCAGGGTTGGTCCTGTCCACCACAGATGTAGGTGACTACTTACTTCTCTGGGCCCTAAAGAGAGGTAACACACCTGAAGGTGTTCATTCCTGTAACTGAGGTCTTCCTTCCTAGTTCCAGGGAGGATTTAGATCCTAGGCTGATGTCGGAGGCTATTTGACTTCCACATTCTTTTTACCTGAGTGGTGGCTTGTAGCACAATGAAGACGGCTGACTGGAAAAGTAGGATTTGGTGAGTGTGAAGATACAGAACCCAAAGTAAGGGCTGTGCCGCTGACTCTCTTGAGCATTGGTGTTTTCATATGTCAGATGGGTTAACCCTTCTTTGTGAGGATTAATTGAGATAAAATATGCAGAACAGGGCTTCCCTGGTGGCGCAGTGGTTGAGAGTCCGCCTGCCAATGCAGGGGACACGGGTTCGTGCCCCGGCCCGGGAAGATCCCACATGCCGCGGAGCGGCTGGGCCCGTGAGCCATGGCCGCTGAGCCTGCGCGTCTGGAGCCTGTGCTCCGCAACGGGAGAGGCCACAGCGGTGGGAGGCCCGCGTACCGCAAAAAAAAAAAAAAAAAAAAAAAAAAAAATATGCAGAACATCTAGCACATGGTAGGTAATCCGTGCACGGTGACAACACATGCCTAGAACATCTAGAAAAGAATTAATCTTTATGCATAAAAATTGTGTCTGTTAGTCTCTGAGCTTTAATTGTTTATTAAATGTTTGTTTCAAGACATCCCTGCTTGCTTATAGAACGGTGGGGCCAGGCAAAGGGAGGGAGACATTTGCCGGCCTCTGCTGGGGGAGGAGGCTGGACACCCAGGAGCAAGGAGCCGCTGTGGCCCAGGGCCTGACTGAAAAGTTGCTCATGGTGAGGGACGTAAATGTCTGATAAAAAGGGTAGGAGAAAACCCCTTTGTGAGAAGAACTTCCCTAGAAGTATGTATACATAAGGCTGGAAGCATGACCGAGAATGTTCTGGGTGAGAAATGAAGAGAAATAGAAATATATATGGTGTGTCTAGCCCTCAGCCAGTTGGATTTAGTGGCTGAAACAAAGCTCTATGCCAGTTTTGAGACAGGATACCTTGGAATTGGGGATCTCTCAACAATATCAGAACCTGACCACTTCTTGCCTCACCTGCTAGTAGCTCTGGCTTCCTGCAGATGGAGGCTATGAGGAGGGATGCTGTCAGGCTGGCACCAGTTCCCACCAGCAAAGGAAGAATTGATTGGTAAAGTAGAAGTGATGAGACTCTTTAGAGAAAGGGACCCCATCTCAGCATTTCTGAATCCAGTGAGAAGCTTGGTCAAGGAGAGGTGTTTACCATAGACTTCAGAAAATTGTTTTTCAGTTGTAAACAGTTTTAACCCCATGGCTACAGACTCTAAAAGGGAAGTTAGCTGGAGGGGTCAGATTGCTTTTGAAACAGGAAATGCTGACTTAACGGTCCTAAATGGTGCCCTAAGGAGGAAGGTGGTGGGACTGGGGAAGATCTGAACCATCCATGTGGCTGCTTGGGCTGCCGTCTCTGAGTGCAGATAGTAAAAGACCATGCTGTTTACATGGAAAGGGGTGCGCTTCAAGTGTAGCCTGACGCCCTAAGAGGGACGTAAGGGAGTCCAGTGGCCAGAATGTGCTGAGGTGGTGGAAAATGCTCAAGACAATAAAAGGCTTTTATATATTCCCAGCAAGAGCAGAGAAGGAAGAGACAGTCTTACAGCTTTGGAGCAGAACTAGTGACAGAGAGAGAGAAGCCACTAGATCCCTGTCATGCCAGGGAGTATAAACTGGGGAGAGACCACAGCATGTGTGGTTAGGAAAGGAGAGCCAGCTACCCTACCTGAATCTGAGTCATTCACTCCCTACTGCACACCTTCAGATATACTCATGGAATGATATCGTTATGGAATTCTGATGATTGGAAGAGGGCCAAAAGACCAGAGACAGGCAGAAAGTTCCATTTTTCAAAGAGATTTTGGAAATTGTAAACCAATGTCAGTTTTTGACAGTTCTAGAGCAGATTTTTTAAAAGGTGGTTCGTGAGATTTAGAAAGACAGTGGTGAGCTTTGAGGGTCCCTGTGGTTCTTTACAAAGAAACTCAGTCAAACCAATGGGCCTGGATTTCTGCAGATAAATGTTATTTCCTGCCAGCTTCGTGGACAGATCAGAGGACCAGTTTTTATTTAAAGTCATCCTGAAGAGGGCACAGGTATAACTGCCTTGTTCAAACTTTTTAATCAACCAGTGTGGATCAGGGATTCCATGTTGGGATCACCTGGATCCCACCCCCATAGATTCTAGTTTGATTGGTCTTGGGTGGATCTCTACTGGGCTGGGGCTCCCCAGGTGTATCTAATGTGTAGTTACTGTGGAACTCCTCTGACACAGATGAAAGCTGAATGATGGGCACCCACCAGGACTCTTTACTGCAAATTGCTCACCTGAGTCTTAGGGCACCCGAATGGTTTACAGCCATACTTACTCGTTGCTAATCAGTGGACCAGCAGCCTCGGCATCATCTGGGACGTTGTTAGAAATGCAGAATCTCAGGCTTTACATCAGAATTACTGAATGAGGATCTGCATTTTAACCACATTCCCAGGTGATTTGTATGTCCATGCGAGTTTGCTGAGCCGGCCTATGGCACTTCTGTGAGTGGAGAAGGGGACAGAAGTAAGTCTTGATGAACAGAGGTAAAGAACTCCAGTTGCAGGGACTTCCCTGGCGGTCCAGTGGTTAAGACTTAGCCTTCCAGCGCAGGGGGTGTGGGTTCGATCCCTGGTCGGGGAGCTAAGATCCCACATGCCTCGTGACCAAAAAAATCGAAACATAAAACAGAAGCAATATTGTAACAAATTCAATAAAGACTTTAAAGATGGTCCATATCAAAAAAATCTTTTAAAAAAAAGACGTAATGGGAATAAAAATTTGATATATTACACTTAAAAAAAAAAGAACTCCAGTTGTCAACAAGGGTAAGGAGGGTGATCCAACCCATTTACCCTGTATGCCAGGGAGATAAGAACATCTTGAGATTTACTTCATGTTTATTCTTGTTTTTCTGGAGTCCATTTCTTTCTAGTCTAGTGAGTTATCAATAAAATAAGCCCTTTAAGAACGTGTGTGTGTGTTCTGAGAACAGTTGGGAAAGGGTTCTCGGAAGATGTTTGCTGCCCAGCAGTCTGACTTGGAACATGGGAGCCCCACGAGAGAGTAGTAGCTGGTGGTAGTTGTGACCAGGAGGAGCACACCCATAGAACCCGGGATCTCATGGAAGGGTCTGGAGGCTTAGGAGCTGAAGGGATGTGTGCCCCCTCTTCATAAGATGTAGGTAGGAGCAGGTGTGATCAGTGGGTAGGTGGGTCGTGGCAGCGGTAGTCGTGGTGATGCCGATATTTGAGTTGAATGATAGAACAAGGGGTTAAGAAGATTGGGGGCAGTCTGGAACCATGGGCCTCAGCCAAACTCATTGGAATTTAATCAGGGTAAATCCAAAGTTCTGCACTTGTTTTTAAGCAAAGAAAGAAATGGCAGGTAGGAATAGCTGAAACTCTGAAAGGTGTGTTGACAGCCTGTCTCTAGGAGCTCTGTCAGAGTAGTCACATGCAGGACAACTGAAGAAGATGAGTTATTCAGCTTGGAAATGAGTAGAGGAACGCAGGCTAAGACGAGTCCTGTGTGGAAGAGGGAGTCAGTCCCTTTGTGTAGGGGAATGTGTGGAACTTTTATTCGAGGGTAGAAGTTAGCAGGTAGACTGAATCCATGTTTGTTTGTTTGTTTGTTTAACATCTTTATTGGAGTATAATTGCTTTACAATGGTGTGTTAGTTTCTGCTGTACAACAAAGTGAATCAGCTATATGTATACATATATCCCCATATCCCCTCCCTCTTGCATCTCCCTTCCACCCTCCCTATCCCATCCCTCTAGGTCGTCAGAAAGCACTGAGCTGATCTCCCTGAATCCATGTTTGAAAAAAAGAATTTTCTAACATTTATAGCTGTTCCAAGACTGAAGAACCAGCCCTGTGCCTGCGTGGGTCTGAGTAGAGGATGGATGTTCTGGCTGGGATGTTACAAGGACGTCCTCTGTCAGGCGGGGTCTTCCACACGTGGTGGTCTCTTGCTCAAACTGTGTAAAGTATAACATATTCTTTAGACAACTACGTTGCAGAAGAAACATCGCTCTTAGGCCATAACGTTTTTGGTCAATTTCTAGACCTGATTGATCTCAGACCTGGGTTGGAATATGGTCTGTAAACTCTGAAAATTTCAGCCAAGTGTGTGAATGTGCAGGGGTATATTTTCTCAGGGGAGAGGGGCTGTGGTTTTCAGCAAATTCTCAAGAGTATTCATGACCTCCCAAATTTAAGAAGCATGCTCTACCTGAGCTGTCCAATATGATAGCCATTAGCCATGTGTGGCTACAGAAATTAAAATTAATTAAAATTAAATTCAGAAACTCAGGCACACTAGCTACCTTTCAAGTGGTTTGTGTGTTAGATTTTTTATCAATATGAGTAGTTCTACTGGACATGGAGTTTCCCTGCGTGGTCTCTGAACCCTCACTGAAGACTGTTTCTGGGTTGGGGACATAGCTGTCCCAGTTGGTTATTCCTGGAAGGATATTTTGGGATAGGGTTCCTGTTCCCACCCCAAGGTAAGTGGTGAGGGGTATGGAGGGGGCAATGCTTTCCTGGGTTCTAAACAACCCAAGGCAAAGCTTATTGCATTTTTTTTTTTTTTTTTTTTACTGAGCATGCTCTCTTTATTTATTGCTTCCCTCGAAGGCACGGGCCATGTTTTAATTATCTGCTGTGGGGAAAAACAATAGGAAAGCGGTGTGGCTCCCCATCTGAAGGCCTCTCTGAAGCTGCCTGGGGGGAAGTGGCTTCTTCCACCCTCACTGGTACCCAGCAGCCCTGGTGAACCTTGCCTGAGGGTTCTTACTCGGGCACATGCCCCACCCCAAGTCAGCAGTCACCTCTCTGCCTTGGGCCTCTCATCCTGGAGAGGGGAGTGTGGTGACTGGGTGAGTTGAAAGACCACATCAGGGGTCTCAGGAGTTGTCACTAATTCCTCCTCCCCTTCCCATCACTTCTTTATAGTTCCCTTGTGGATTGAGGGCAGGATGCTCAGGAAGAGAGAAGGTGTTGGAAAGGAATACGACCCCTTTATCTACCTTGAGCCCTGCTGCACTTTGGCTGGGAGAGTCCTTTAGGGTTGCTTTGGGCCTCTGCCTGAGTGTGTCTGTGCAGGGCCCAGGCTGCTGGCACACCTGGAGTGGACACACCCCTCTGTGGCCTTGTCTCCTGTCATTTGCTTAAGAAATCTGATAACCTAAGTTTTTATTAGTCACTGAGGGAGGGAAAAAAAAAGCCGGCGCCCAGTGTGGGTTAACTGGCCAGCCTTCCGGTGACCACAGGGGGTTGCTTGCTTGCTTCAGGTCGCACAAGCTCTGTTCCTGCACTGCTGGCTCTGACCTGTACATGTTCTAACTCCCTTGTGCCCTGTCTCCCCACACCCAGCCAGGGAATTCGTGGACAGAATAATGCACCTCCCACTACTAGTAGAGCAGCAACTCTAGATGCTCCAAATGGAAAGGGAGTTGCATTAGGTAGAGTCATTTGGGAGCATTTGCCAGAATGCATGTGTCCCATAGTCCCCCACCCCATTTAATTACTGCCAGAGGAAGCCTCAGGAAGGGGTGTGGAGATGCTGGGTCAAAAACAAGTAGCAAGGTACCGGACCATAGAGCCTGTTCCCTTCTGAGCCTTTCTTGTGGGAAGGACACTGGGTGGCTCTCTCTGGTCTCATTTTGTTCTGTCTTTTTATTGATTTCTCTGCCCTTTAAGAGTAAGCTCTGGGTACCCCAGTTCCCTGGTTGATGCTGGGAATGATCCTGGAGCCCCAGAAGAGAGAGGGAATGGCATCCTCTCACCATTAGCCTGGGTCCTGTCTGGATGGTTGACGCTGCAGGATGCGGTGGGGGTGTTGGGAGCCAGTGAGAGGAGAAGAGCTGGTGCTAGGAGGATACGGAGGAGAGGCACCTTCCTGGAATGCTTCCTCAGTCCCAGGACCTCCAGTGTCCCCTGTGCCGGGGGAGGGCAGCTTCTCTCTCTGGCGTCGCTTAAGTTTTCAGAGACAGGACGTCATCTGCTTTGACTGGTAAACCTGCAAGTTGCCTTCCCAGCCTCCTTCAGCACATCTCGCCTGGGACTGGCTGTGTGCGAGGCGCTGCGCTGAGCCTGAGCCGTCGGTAAAGGGGAGGCAGCATTTACTGTGTCCTTAATGAGCTCACAGTCTGGGGAGGGAGGCAAGCGTGGCAACAAACTATTAGTCTGGTAGGGCTACAAGGGAGGGATGCCTTGAGGGCAGAGACCAGCCTTAGTCACTGTTAGGTGGAGAGAGACCATCGTGGAAGGGAAGGGACCTGTTTTGAGAGTTTCAGCGTAGTGATATGTGAAAGATGAGGGGGGGTACTTCTAGGAGGAGGGAGGCATCTCCCCTGAAACTGAGCTGTGCAGAGATGCTACTCGAATGCTCACGGCTGGCGGCAGTGGTGTGGAAGGACGCAGACAGACCACAGGGCACCAGCTGAGGGTGTTCATGGATCCTCAAGGTGGAAGGTAAGATGCTTTGTGTTAATTATTCTTGGAAGTCTTCCCCTGGGGCTGCCCCCAGGTTTCTAAACCACTCAGTATTCCTGTCTCACCTTCTCAATGAAGGTTCTGTGTTATTTGCTTGGATCTTGGAACATTTGGTGGTCCAAGGCTGTTGAATTTGGGGTGGGGAGACCGTGATGAGGTTCATAGAATATAAGACCTTCTTACAAGCATTTAGGATGGCTTGTGGGGTGTGGGCAGAGCCACAGCTGCTGCTTGTCAGCCTGGGGGGGTCTGGGTGCATTCTGTTTGTTGGTGTGGAAATATGCAGGTGGAGTTGCTGGCTGGCTCTGTTTTCCCTCTGACATCACTGGGTGCCTGAGTCCAGTCTGGTTCTATTGCATCTCCAGGGAGGAGCACCTTTTCTTCCTTTGCTGCTGTTCTTTCACCTCCTTGTCTTTCTCCTCCCCGAGATTGCGGTTGATACAGACTTCCGCTGCCAAAGCTAATTGTGAGGCCTGATCTGTGAATGAAGGCAAAGGCAGTTCCCATGACAACTGCAAAGAGTTTGAAATATAGGGGATGATGTGTGTGTGATGGGCTGCAATTACTTGGGTGGAAATTGATGTGTGGACACCGGTGACTTCAAACATAGGTTCTGAAGGTGGAGAGGATGTTGGGTTTCTTTGGCAGATCCTTTGTGTGATGGAGAGGGAAGGGAAGGTCACAGATTTCCCCCACAGTCGATTCCAAGTGCCTTCAGTGTGTGGAATGCTGGGCAAACAAAACAAAACAAAACAAAAAAAAAACCCCGGGGCTTTGGAGAGGCACGACTCTAGCCATTCTGGTTGGAGAGGCAGGACACACAGAGACGGATAGCAGTACCAAGTGTCAAATGAGAAACATTGGAAGTGCTGTCAGCTGGCAGAGGTCTAGGGTAACCTGAGAAGGCTTCCTGGAGGAAGTGGGGCTTGAACTGAGCTTTGAAGTAAAGCCCTGTGGGGAGTGACCTTCTTTAGGACACAGGCACGGCAAGAGAGGAGAAGTTGTCATCTACCCCCTGCCAACTCTAGAAAAGGTAGGTTGATAAGAAAATCATAGAGCTACACAGAGCAGCACCAGCTGTATTGCTACGAGTGGCGGGGGGCGGGGGGGAGGCGAGAGCCCTGCTCAGTCTCCCGATTTTTCAGTCTGTAGAATGGGCATTAGTAATTCCTGTCTCATTGGTTTGTTTTGAGGGTTAAATAAGATACAGTACGTCATGGTCCAATTATGGGGCTTGGCATGGCGTTGCTGCTTGGTTGATCCTCCTATAAACCCCCCCCCAAATCTATCTCTGGATGCATCCCCATTTCCTAGTCTTTATATATCTGTGTAGGTTCTGGCCTGTAGGTAACTGTGTTTCTGAGGTTCTCTGTGTTGGGGTATTTTGTGGGTTCTGAGAGTGAGCTAATCCATTCACCTCTCCCTAGTGGGGAGGGCCGTGGCCCCATTCCTCCTGCTGGGAGTGCAGTGGGGTCTAGGGGTCATGATGGAAGGTGGGGAGGGACCTCCAGCTCCTATGCAGAGGGGTCCCAGGCACCTCTGGGTTGGTCACTGTGAAGCCCCAAGTGTAGAAAGAGGGGCAGATAGGGGAGGGGGTCAGGTGTGAGGTGTGGAGAATGTCCCCGCTGGAGGCAGAGTGGCCCCAGCATGCACCTCGGTGTCTCCTTGGAGCTGTAGCATTCCAGGTGCTTCAGAAAAGGGCAGGAGGCCAGGGTGGGATAGAGATGGTCACAGGTGCCCTGCGTTGGGGACCACGGGCTCTGCTAGGGTGTCTGCAGTCTGCGGGGGGTGAGGCGGGACCTGTGGTTCAAGCAGAGAGTCAGGGTGGCTCTTGCAGCCTTGTGAGGAAGACGTGTGCTGGCTGAACAAGGCTCGGCCTCGGCTATAGTTCAGATGGCAGGTCGTGCCCTCCCAGGAGAGCAAGTATTCCTCTGATCCCTGGGGACCTCAGAGAACAGGCCGACCAGGAGAGTGTCCTCTACGTCTCAGTGCCCAACCCCCTGCCTCTCCACCCTCCTTGTGTAGAAACTCAGCTCAGCACATTCCAGCTCTGTGCAGAGCCTAGTGAGTGGGGAAGACGGGGCCCCTGCCCACGTGGGGAAGACGGCCGTGTAAATAAATAACTGCACTTGGTAGTGACGGCTCTAGAGGAGGCCCCAGGAGGAGTGGGTGAAGCTCCTGAGGGCTAGATGAGCTGGGAAGGTAGCAGTGGCAGGTGACATTTGGATTAAGCCTTGTACCATATTAGCTTGCCAGGTGGGGGAGAGGGAAGGGAACCTAGGCAAGGAGCAGCATCGCCAAGTCTCTGAGGCATGAAAATATTACTGTTCTTAGACCCATAGCTTAAAGGGAAGTGGTCTGGTTCAAGAGACCCTATCCCTCTTTAAGTTTCCCTGAGGTTGGCTGGGAGAGAGGGCTTAAAGAACTGGAATGAGAAACACCTGGGTTGGAATTCTAGCTCACCACTCACCAGCTGTGTGTTGATGGGCAAGTAACAACATCTCTAAGCCCACTTCCCCATAAGGTTGTGTGCGGACAAGTCAAATGAGATGCTCCCACAGCATGGTTGGCACAGGGCCTGGTACCTAGCAGGGGCTTGATAAACTGTGGCAGCCACAGCAACAACAGTATTGATTGTTACTGTCCAAGCAGTGTTAGTTGCTCTTATCCGGCAGCAGACTGTATGAGGGTGGGTGGGGCAGGGGTTTTGGGGACTAGGATAAAGGAGGGACTTCACTTGGCCTGGCCAAGGTAAGAGCCAAGGGGTGCAGAAGCCCATGGCTCAGGACAATGCTCCTTGCCCTGCCTTGTCACCTGCCTTCCTCCCTGCCCTAGGGAGGAGCCCAGTAGGGCTGCTCTTTGCCCCCAGAGGTGAGGCAGGTGTGGGTCCTGGTGCCTTCTGGAGTCTCCTCACCAGAGCCCAGCTTTGCTGTCTCTCATGAGGCAGCTCGTCCCATTCTGAGTACCCCCTTGGAGCTTCAGGGAGGGGGCAGTAATTGGGCAGGTGTGGTGGAGTTGGTAGCAGAGCACATCACTGAAATGAGCTCTCACACATCCTAACTAGTCCTACAAGTCACATCTGTGAGTTGAAAAGTAGCACACAATGAGCTCTCTCAGAAGTTGAGTGGTAGCTAGCAGCACCTGCAGTGTGGCAGGCACTGTGTTGCATTTTTTCACAGAATCCTCACACCTTTGTACGAGGTAGCTGCTTCTGTAAAATAGAACTGCAAAGTAGGCTAAGGGAGGTAAGGTACCACCACCAAGGTCCTGCAGCGAGATAGTGGAGCCAGGAAGCTGAACCAGATACATGAGTACCAGAGACCATATAAGGGTCCCCCTCGTAGAAGACAGAAGCTCTGGGGTGTTCAGCTACAGGGAGGGGATGGGGTGAAGCAGGATGTCTCCTGGGTTGCCTAGGAACTGCAGGGCTTTCCTCTCCCCATTCTGTTCTTTCTCCTTCAGTCTCCTGGGTGCTGCAGGCTTCAAAGGCTCAGAGTCTGGGCTGCCTCCCCTCCTCAGCCTTTCCAGGGGATGGGAAGCCCTGAAGTCTGGAGGCGCCTCCTCCTGTGGCCTTTCTAAAAGAGGAGGAAACATTGAGGGTGGTGGTGGTGGTGGTGAGGCTGTCTGGAGGGGGTGGCCTATGTTCAGGCACTAGGGATGAGTATTCCTAGGGTGAGGTGGTGTTCGTGTGCAAGGGAGGGCCAGTCTTACTTGGTGAGGCTTTGAGCCACAGGCAATGTTGGCTCCAAGAGGAAATCTGCTGGAGGGAGGGAGGAGTAGGACTGCATAATGGTTGAGAGTCTGGTCTGTAGAGCCGGATAGACCTGCCTTGGAGTCCCAGTGCTGCCGTTTTCTAGCTGTGTCACCTTGGGTAAGTTACTTCACTCGTCTTGCCTTGTTTCGTCATCTGCAAAATGGGGTAAAGGTTCATACTGCCAAGGCTTTATTTTTTTCTTCTGAGGCTGCAGGGGCTATTGCTTTTATAGCGCCTAGCACTGTCCTAGCTGCTGCTAGGATGAGGCAGTTTGCTGGTGTCCTAGGGCTAGAGCGTGGCCTGAGGGGGAAGCCTGCCAGCATCTGCTCGACCCCGACGCAGTCTGCCTTTGACCCTGTAGATGCAGAGGATGCCTCTGGGTATTACCTTCTGGTCCCCGACTCGGGAGTTGTTGAGGGTGTCCCGGGATTCCCCGCCTGTCGGGGAGCGGCGGCGGGCCTGGGCCACAGCCAGCTAGGCTCCGGCACCCTTGGCTGTGCCCCCGCCTCCCGGCTGGGCAGGTCCAACCCCCGGCGGCCCTGCCCCCGCTCGGCCGGCGGCGGGGATTGGCTGGCGAGCGCGCCGCCCCCTCCACACCAGCCTCGCCGGCGGCGGGGAGGGGAGCCAAGCCGGCAGCTGGCCGCCGCCGCCTCTGCAGTGCCTCCCTCCGTGCGCTCCGGCGGGGATAATGGGAGGCCCGCCGGCCGATGCACCAGAGGAGGCCGGCCGAGGTAGAGCGGGCAGGGCGGGGAGGGACGAGGCTAGACCGGACGCAGGAGGAGGGGCAGAGCCCTCCTGGATCTTGGGAGGGTGGAAAAAGGAGAAATGAAAACAAAAACACTCTGGAAGGCGAATGAGCCCTTCCACCGCGCGTCTGGGTGGCAGCTGGAGGCAGGAAGATGGTCCCTGCTATCCTTTCTTTCCGAGGCCCCGTGCCTCCCCTTCTCCCCCTTTCCCTGCAGCGGTGCTGGGGGTGCAGCAGAAGGACTTTGCTGCTTTCCTGGTGTCAGCCTGGCTCATCAGTCTCTCCGGCTTCTTTTGCAGGTGGAAATAAAGGCTGGTGAAGGAGCCGGGCCGTGGGGGCAAGGGGCTGCTGTCAAGGTACCTTGTGTGTGTGTGTGTGTGTGTGTGTGTGTGTGTGTGTGTGTGTGTGGTAGAGGTGAAGTGTTTGATGGGATTGGATAAAAATAAAGGGTCTCCTCTGGTGATCCCTTAATCTCCCACTGTGTGTGTAGCAGCAGCTGAGGGGGAGGGGCGGCGGGGGTGTGGGCGGCCAATGAATTCTCAGGCCTGTGTGGGTTTTGTTTGGATTCTTTTTGCTTTCTCAGCTGGATGGTTTGGGTGCAGTTGGGATTGGGTTTGTTGAACTGGTTTTTTTTTTTTTTAAGACATGCAACCCACTCCCATCCTTGCCTCTGGAAATCTCTCGAGAATGTCCCTGCCACTGTTGGTTTGCATCCAATCTGCAGAAATCCCGGAGCGGGGGGGGGGGGGGGGGGGGGAGAGGTTAAGGGGGAGGGGGAGTTGTGCTCCTGAGTCTGAAGCTGATAGGGTGTCATTAGTCATGCTGCTGTCACCATGGAGATGGCTGGAGGAGAGGAGGTGGTGGGGGTGAGGATATTTTGGGTAGGGTGGGGGCTGATGCAACATCATGACTGGGAATCCTGCAGGCGGTCGGCTGCTGTTACTCTGTGCAGCTTGGTGTCTGGGGGACTGGAAGGGAATGTTACCAGGTGCGTGGGAAGTGGAGAAGGGGGCACTGAGCTTCTCTGTGTGGTTGTCTCGGGGCCAGGGCTGGGGTATTTGGGGCAGGGCAGAGTCTGTGGAATATAAGCCATTACGAGGAAACACAGATGTTCCTCCCTGGTTGGCAAGGACCAGGATCAGTAGGTTTCCTTGGGCTTTGCCCTGTTTTCAGGGCTGGGGATCCGCCGTGAGTTTGGGATTACTCAGCAGTATCCTCTGCTGGCCCAGGGTGGAGAAAACAGAGCGAGAGGCAGCTCAGTGCGGCTGCCTCTCAAGTCAGGAGAAGAGGGGCTGGGGAAGGAGTGTAGGGACAGGTAGGCAAGGCAGGACTGGATGGGACTTCTAGGAGGAGGGAGCCCATTCCTGCCCCTGCCTCAGCTCTGTCTTCTCCTTCAGCCCCTGGAGCCTGCCAGGAGCTGGGGGAATCTGGTTGCTTGGGTAGCGAGTGGGTGAGCTGCTCATGTCCCCAGATGCTCTGAGATTTTTCTCCCTGGAAATCCTCCTCTGGCTTCCTGGGAAAACTGCGGGAAGCTCCCTGGAGGTGCTGGAAGTGCCACCCTCACTGCCTGGGTGGGGACACTGTCAGGGAGGGGCTCTGCTTTCCCAGAGGGGATGGGGGCTACTGGCTGAGGCTGCGGGGTGGATCAGGAGCTGGGGTGGTTCCCTGGCTTCCTCCCAAAGGAACTTACATCAAGGAAGTACTTGGGGGAGGGCAAGAAATTTGCTTCTGGGGGAAGGAGAAGAGCCAGGTGGCATTGGCTCCCCTGGGGAGCCGGGCAAGCCTTGATGAGGATGCTAGTACTGGGTGACCACCTGGGACAAGACCGTGGTAGGCCCCTGAGGCAAGCAGAGGTGGTTGATACTGGCGATGCTGTGCGTGGGGAGGAGAGAGCTGTGAGCTCTCTCCACACCCCTTCTCCGGTGAAACCCCCAGGTGTCACCTCCACTTCCGCCTCTGGCCGCCCACTGCTGTCATCGATTACCTGTGTGCTGTTGAGGGCTGTGGACACGGAGATCATGGAGTACACCTGTTCTGCCCCCCGCCCTGGGGAAAGCAGGACAAGGGGATGAGGACAGATAGGCTCAGGGAAGGGGCAGCTCCCTCCCTCCTCTGTGTCTTTGGCCTTGTCAGCCAGAGCTTCTCTCTCTGCTGGGAGGAAGGACTGCTGGCAGGTTTGTTTACTCCGGAAAGCACCCCCTCCTGCCTAATGATGGCTTCTCTTCAGGTCTTTCCAAGTGTGTTCTCCTTTCCTCCCTGCCTGCATTCTGCTGTCCCTGCCGTCCTGGTGGAAGCTCCCAGCTTAATACCACCACCCTTAGTGTTGTGGGCATGGAGCAGGGCTGCCTGGAGAAACAGAGGATGCCCTTCAAACATGTCTTCCTCCTTCCCACTTCTCAGAGTGGGGCCTGAGCTGGCGGCGTTTTTATTACTCATTTATTTTAAGAAATGTATTTATTTTGGCTGCGTCAGGTCTTAGTTGTGGCACGCGGGATCTTCGTTGTGGCACGTGGGATCTTTCGTTGCAGTGCGCGGGCTCTCTAGTTGTGACGCGTAGGCCCTAGAGCTCACGGGCCCTAGAGCGCGGGCTTAGTTGCCCCGCAGCATGTGGGATCACAGTTCCTGCGTCCCCTGCATTGGAAGGTGGATTGCTAACCACTGGACCACCAGGAAGTCCCGGGCGGCGTTTTTAAAGCTCTGAGGTGTTTGCGCTCGTTTTCATTGTTGTCTGTTGGAAAAGCCTAGCTTCCTCTTGGTCCAGGTTGCCACTGCCAGCAAGCACTTGGATCTGAGCCCCTGTTCCTGGTGCCACCTTCTCCCCAGATAGTTTTCTTAGGTGGCCAGTTGAGTGTGGTGTCCCACATACCCTGGTGGAGCAGTTTTGCTAGATCCTCTTCCGTCAGAAGATGGTGGTGTAGGAAGATGTGTGTGGCGTGTGAGCTCATTCAGATCAGGCAAAGACTCTGGGACACAGGACAAAGGGGTCTCCCAGTCTGTGTTCCCACAGGATGGGCACAGGATGGGTAAGCCCCCTGGGTGAAGGGTATCCAGCAACCAACGGGAATGTGCTCATCTACTGTGTGCTGAGTCCTGCAAGGGTTTCAAGAATATTCATGAGGTAGGGTGTGCGTCATGCCTGTCACAGGCATAGAGTTGAGCCTGATGAACGCACGTGGTCATTTACTGTCTAGTGTGTTACATGTCTACCCACGATACCCCGAGGAACATGCCATAGCATACGCTGTTGCCACTGCCTCCCTCTTCGCAGCCTGGACAGGAGTGAGTGCCCAGTGCCGAGAGCACCAGGCTGCCCTGCTCTCGGGCTCCCACACTGCTCCCATACTCTGCCCCATGGGAACCCTCCACTGGCTGAGGATGTGTGGAAACTGTTTTGGAACTGTGCCCAGGATCTCTTCCTTCTGTCTCTCCTTTGGGCCACTGCTCCTTTTGTCAAGGATCTGTGATCCTCAACTTGCCACACACCGTGGGTCACTCCTACTAGTTCTTTCTCGCCTGCTCTTCCCACTCTCCAGCCCTCTCTGTGGGTCCAGCGGGAAGTCTTTTCTCTCTGAGGTATGTTTACAAGCAGTAGTGAACTTGGGGAGATATGGAAGCAGGTGAGCATATCAAACGATGGTAGGAAAGGAACCAACCAAGAGGATTTCAGAGTTGAGTTTGAGAATGGAAAGAGAGGGCTTCACCATGCATAAAAAGTGGTAGAGTTAGAGTCCCAGAGCTCAGCTCCACCTCCTTGGTGACCCCAGCCATTTTTTAATGTTGTGGGAGAGCGGGAAGACTTTGTAGTACAGGTAGGTGAGTGAGCCGAAGGGAGAGCCTTCCTGCCCACCACGGTGCAGGCCCTGGAGCTACCTGCAGGGGTCACTGTGATGGCTCCTTAGCCCCCTTGCTGGGCTGGCTGAGGAGGGACCTAGGTGCTGGGCTCCCTCCAGCTGTAGATGGACATTTCTGCTAGAAACCGTCATTGTGGTCTTGCCAAGTCCCCTCCCATGCCCCCGAGGCTGTAGCAAATAGTTTGGCTGGCTGGGGATGGGGGCAGGGAGTATAGGGAGGCCTTGGTTTGGCTCAGCTTTTGGGTATCTTGTCTTTCCCACCCTGACCTCCTGGGCTTTTGGCCTCATTTTCTCTCCTACTCTGGCATCTGGCAGTCAGCTGAGGACTCCCCCTCGTTACCAGCCTGTCTGGAGCTTCTGAGGAGGAGATAGCTTCCTTATGGATTAGTTTAGGAAGCCTTCGGGCAAATAGAGATGGGGTGGCTGAGACAGTTAAAATCCACAGATTATCACGCTATCCAGAACTGTGATCCTCTTCCCATTCACTTTATCTCCCTTTCTTCCTCCCTTTGTCTTTCTGCATTTACTGAGTGTTTACCGTGTTCCGGGTATAGTACTAGGTCCTGAAAAATAAGAGAAATCATTATGATTTGATGTTCACAATATCACTAGAAGTAAGAGACATCGACCAAGTTGCCTAAAACTGTAACGCTGAGCGCGAAAACCATCACTGGCAGGTGTTGTCGTTGTTGTTTTTAAATACAGTAAATGCTTTTGATCTTTGTGTTGTGGTTGTGAACTAGCACGTGGCAGACCAAGCCTCTCACCCCCAGCCAGCCCTGCTCTTTACATCTGCTTTCATCATCGACTTAGTGGGCCTCCTAGGACTTTGAAGGAAGAATCAACACGCCAACCGTATATTCAATAAGTTAGTGTTTCCAGGGTCTGGCGAGTACAGATTAGCGTAGTGGGGTCAGAAATGGACCAGCTGAGATGATAGCTTAACTTTGTTTTGTTTTTTTTAATTTTTAAAATTTATTTTAATTTTTTTGGCTGCACTGGATCTTCGTTGCTGCACACGGGCTTTCTCTAGTTGAGGCGAGCGGGGGCTACTCTTGGTTGCGGTGCGTGGGCTTCTCATTGTGGGGGCTTCTCTTTGTTGCGGAGCACAGGCTCTAGGCGCGCGGGCTTCAGTAGTTGTGGCTCATGGGCTCCAGAGCGCAGGCTCAGTGGTTGTGGCGCACGGGCTTAGGTGCTCCGCGGCATGTGGGATCCTCCAGGACCAGGGATCGAACCCGTGTCCCCTGCATTGGCAGGCGGATTCTTAACCACTGCGCCACCAGGGAAGTCCTGATAGCTTAATTTTGAAAGGAAGGTGTTGGCTTTAGATGTGTTGGGTTTGAGATTCAGGAAAAGCTGGAAGAAAATACTGTACCTGGGCAGTTTACCTTGAGCCTGAAATTGTCTTCTACTCATTTGAAGTGTGTGGGTCCTGGAGCCCTTACTGCTTTAAGGAGCGCCCATGAGGCCACTGGCTGGGAAGAGGAGGATGAGAAGTGCAGTTGTCCAGTTTCTTTTCCTGTCTAATCCCAACTCTCCTACTCTTGGGTTCTTTCATTAGCCATGCGGCAGTCCCTGGACTTTAGTCTCCTCTGTAAAATGAAGGGGTTGCCTCCAGAGTTAGTTTTTCTCAAACTAAAAGGGGGGGAAGGACCTTTTTCCTAATTCCCAAAATATTGCAGACCAAAACAGGTCCTACTTTGTACAACTAGTTGGCAGCTCTAGCCACGTGTGGCTCCCCTCAGGAGTTCAGCACCATCTAGACCAATCTGTTAGCCATTGGATGAGATGGTCCAGCGAATGTACACTTGGACGGAGCAGCAGGTTCAACTTGCAGTGCTGGTTTCTAAAGGCTTATTCTTGGTTCCTGTGTTTATGTTGTGGTGAACTGGTGATAAACAGTTTGTGGGCCATTCCCTGAACAGCATTACTTTAGAACTTTGCTTCTGGGAGAGCAGAGGGTCTCTGTTTTGACCCCTGTCTTCCGTAGTCTCAATCTTGGGGACAGAGCCACCACTTGGAAGAGTAGAGATCTTGCTGCCCCCGAATTCTCTTGGAATACCTCAAAAGATTTTACTTGCATCTCAGCCTCTGTAGATAAGGATGCCTCCTGTCTGCCCTTTTATATTTGCAAGTCTCAGGTTCTCATGGTGGATCGTCAGAACCTGTGGGGCAGGACTCTGTGTGTGTGTGTGTGTGTGTGTGTATGTGTTTGTGTGCTGCATGAGTTAGAGGAAGAGAACAGTTAAGGCAGAGGCCAGGCCCCTGTAGTTGCCAGAGTGAACTTGGGCCCTGCCAGACACTAAAGTTCCATTGCCTTGGGCAGGGTACCTTGACTTCTGAGCTTTCTCCATTTGGTGGCTTGAACAAGTTCAGGCTGTTCTGTGAAGAGGGTGCTGCCTGACTGTACCAGGCTCTGCTGGACCCAGAGCCAGGAGACCGTGCCTTCCCAGTTGGGATCATTGTTGCCCTGTACCAGAACTCTAGTGGGGGAATACAGAAATGGATTTTCAGTGGAGTGCTGGAGGCTGTGCTCAAGAGATGCCTACCCTGTTTTCTCTGGCACTGCAGATTCCTTTCTCTTCTCCACCTGTGCTCTCCATCCTAACATGCTCTTCTCACAGCCTCAGCCCGTCCCCATTCTCACCCCTCGTGCTTTGAGCTCAGCCCTAAGTAGACCGAGCAGAGAGAGGGCCTCCAAGAGCACTGCTTTGCAGGGCATGGGCAAAGGACTCCTTGTGTCAGAGTTATCTAGGAGCTTGTAAAAATGCTGCAGGGCTGCCAGGCCGAGATAGCCATCTGTTGGGGTCACTCCTGTGGGTTCCAGTCACATAACTAGGTAGAATGGATGCAGGATGACTGGGTGTGGGAGCCCCAGAGGTGAGTGTTGGAACCTCTCAGCAGGTGGGTTGCGTGGCATCCCCTTTTCACTGCCCCTACCGCTTGTCCCTGAGCCAGGTCCTACCTGATGATTGAGCTATACACTGACCTCTGCCCTGTGGCCCTTTTTTCCACTGTTACTTCTCCTCGGTTCCTGTTTTCCAGCTGTGGGTTCCCAGTGGTGTCATTTGGACCCTGGGTAGTAGTTAGGGCTTAGTTCTGGGGTTGTGTGGTTGGAGTGGTATATGCCTTGGGGCTGTATTGACAAGTGGTCTGGAGCAGTCTGAACACCCAGCTGGGAGCCAGAGCCCAGGGTTCGGTGTCCAACCCCTGGGAAGCCCCTCCCCCTTACTTTCCAGAGGCTGCCTCCTCCATGTGGGGGGCATTGCTCCTCACTGGGTCTCTGCTGAGGTCTGGGGAAGCGGCATGTGCAGGAAGACCTGAGCGGGTGGCAGGGCACTTCAGCCCTAAATACTTGCTCCCCTCCACAGCCTCCACCAGGATGCGCAGGGGCCACGCTTCAGCTTGCCTCCAGAGTTTCCAGCGGCCGGGCCCTCTGGTTCAACTAGTTTAGTGCATATTAGAATCGTCTGTGGAGCTTTTGAAAAAGAAAATATCAATGTCTAGGCCTCAGACCCAGAAAATCTGATGTAATTGGTCTGGGGTGGAGCCCAGGCCCCAGCATTTTTCAAAGCTCCCTAGGTGATTTAAATGTGCACTCAGGGTTGAGAGCCACTGCCCTCATTCATTTTGGCTTTCCCTGTGTCTCCTATATCCCTGGCTTGCCCTGGAATTTTTTTTCTCATCTATTGATAATTATAGTGAAAATCTTTCCAGATGCTGTATTTATTAAGACAATGAGACATGTCGGGCAAAATACTGGATTGAGTGTTCTGTTCCATGAAACTGATCCATAAGTTCATATTAAAACCAGAATTTAAGAGGGAAATTCTGTAGCTGATGACAGAAACTCAGTGTTCTCCTCTCGGCTTTTAATTTTAAAAAACTTTCATTGAAGGATAGCATACACACCATAAAAGCACATACTGTGTAAGGCTTGGTGAGTTTTCACAAAGTAAGTACACCTGTGTAACCAGCACCTGGATCAAGAAATGAGTACCCTCACCCCATTGCCATTGTTCAGAATTTCTGAGGCATTTGGGCAAAGTAGGTGAAGCTCTGCTTAGTATAGCAGTGTTTGCTTGCTTTGGGCCTGGAGGACTTCAGCTGGTCCTCTCTCAGGAACACCTTTACATGCCTGTGTGGGTGTTCCTGAAACTGAGTGGATTTCGAGGTGACAGGGCGCAAGGCAGAGGAGTCCTGCAGGCCCCTCCCTGGTGTTACCCTCTATTCTGTCTACCCTTTACTTCCTTTTCCACCTTGGCCTTTAGGCTTGCCAGTCCTCAATCTTGGCTAAATCCAAAAGTCTGTAACATTTTTTGGCTTTTTAATCTCTTTTTTGATTATATAGATACTACATGTTCCTTGGAAAAATTAGAAAATAGAAATAAATAGAAGGGAAGAAATTTGTCCATAACTCACAACCTGTTTAACCATTTTTAACTGGACTACCCCTCTGCACTCGATTCTATGCACACTGGATGCTTGTTCCGTGTTCTTTATAAAAATGGAGTCATGCTGCATTATAGCCCCCTTTTCCGTACATAATAACTCACTGCAGTGCTATCTGTTGAGCACTTACCATGTGTGTGTCTCATGGGGCAAAGTTTTCATAGTTCTCTCTCTCATAGTTCTCATGACAGCTCCAAGTCAGATGGTGGTAGCCCCACCTTTCAGATAAGAAAACTGAGATTCAGGACGGTAGTATGACCAAGGGCCCATGTTTCATAAGGGGGTGGAGCTGGAATCGAGGCCAGGGATGTCTTTTTAACATGGTTTGAAGATCAAAGATATTTCTCCTTCACCTACTGATAAGGTGAACTGTGTTAATACAACTCTTAATACTGAACTATCTTTGCATTCCTGGAATATACCATGGTTGGTAATGGGGAATTTTTTTTTTTTTTTTTTTTTTTTTGCGGTAAGCGGGCCTCTCACTGTTGTGGCCTCTCCCGTTGCGGAGCACAGGCTCCGGACGCGCAGGCTCAGTGGCCATGGCTCACAGGCCCAGCTGCTCCGCGGCATGTGAGATATTCCCGGACCGGGGCACGAACCCGTGTCCCCTGCATCGGCAGGCGGACTCTCAACCACTGCGCCACCAGGGAAGCCCGGTAATGGGGAATTTTTTTAAACATGCTGTTTTGATTTGATTTATTAATGTGGGAGTTTAGCATCTATATTTGTGAGTGAGATTGATCTATAATTTTCATTTTGTGTTTTTATTGTCAGATGTTAGTATTAGAGTAATGGTAACTCCATATAATGCATTGTGAAACTTTTATTCTTTCTTTATGCTCTGGAACAGTTTAAATAGTCATTTTATTCCTTAAGGATTTGGGAAAAAAAAAAATCTGCTGAGGAAACTGTCTGAGCCTGGTACCTTTTTTGATGGATGGGTCTTTGCAGCTTTCAGATGTTTTTCCCCCTGTGGCTGTTGGTACAAAACATTTACTTTGCCTTTTCCATGAGATCTGTTTTCAGATTTATTATTGATAGCATAATGCATATATGGTTATTGGTTTTCAGTTTCCTCAGTATCTGATTTTTTTCACTTTCTTAATTTCTAATGTATATTAATTTTGTCTCTTTTCCTTCCTTAGCTTTGCCAGTTTTATGTGATATAAAAGCAGATTTGTCAGTTGTGCTTTCTGTTTTCTAAAGCATTAATTTCTGCTTTAATCTTTATTAATTGTCTTTTTCTTAGGTTTATTTGGTACGTACTTTTTCTTTCTTTAAAATGTTTATTTATTTATTTATTTGGTTGCACCAGGTCTTAGTTGCGGCTCACCAGCTCCTTAGTTGCGGCATTTGGGCTCCTTAGTTGTGGCATGCGAACTCTTAGTTTCAGCATGCATGTGGTATCTAGTTCCCTGACAAGGGATCAAACCCAGGCCCCCTGCATTGGGAGCAGAGAGTCTTATCCACTGTGCCACCAGGGAAGTCCCCAGTGTGTGCTTTTTCTAGATTCTCAGTTGGATCCTTAGGACACTCTATTTTTTCTATCTTTGTCTGCTTTTTTCTTCTTTGATCACAAACACATTTAAAAATATGACTTTTTCTCTAAGTTATACTGTGGCCTCCTTCTCCAGGTTTTGATATTTTATGTCTGTTGGAGTTCTTGGGGAGATGCCGATGGCTTACCCAACCTGAAAATACCACGTCCTGATGTAGCCTGACTCCTTCCTCCTAACACAGGCCTAGTAGAGAATCCCTGTATGTGGAAAAATGCCAAGGCCAGACAATGCAGTGCCTGCTTACTTTTGGGGGCTTTGTCTCCAAACCCCTAGGAAGGGACCTAGTAATAGCTTACCAGCTTAGCAGACGGGACCTGTGGAAAACTTTTTTTTTAAACCTAACAAGCAAAATCAGTTTGAATTACTAGGACCAGAGCATATCCTAAGCCCAAATTGAAGTTTTAGTAGTATTTAGAAAAGCCTCACACATCAGCACCGGAGAAAATGAAGCTAGAAGCTAAGGATAGAGAGAAAGAAACGTTTGACCTAGAGCTCATGGCTTAGCTGAGCTGGCCTAGGCTGCAGGTTCAAGTCTTGCTCCCTGTTCTTTCATGCACCTCTAGAAGCTATGGCCCAGTTGGTGTCCTTGAGGCTGTGAATAATGTCCTAAGATGGAGAGGACAGTAGAAGACAAGTGAGGGATCCATAGTGCTAGGAGAAACAGGGTGGGCATCGATCTCCTCCTGTGCTCCGCTGAAAATCCATTTCTGTGTTCCCTCCTAGAACTCGGAGTGCTGGCAACAATGGTTCCAGTTAGGAAGGCAGAGTCTCCCCTCTCTGGGTGCAGCAGGGCCTGGTGTGGTGTGGGGAGGCCTCTGTAGCCAGCCTGAACTTGTTCAAGCCAGCAGAGAAGGACTTGGCCCAGGGGTCACACTAAGGGAAGACAGTGCAGCACCTTGCTGGGTAGAGTTTCTCACCCGTTATCTTGACTCCCTAGAGGACACTAAAGGCCAGGGGGAGGGTATGGGCAGGGGACAGAGAAGGGATGAACTTCGAGTTCAACCTAGAGACCGATGACAAAATTATTTTTATTCTTTCGTTTTCTATTTTTCTCCAAAGTGGAAAAGAAATTTTGGGACTTTAAATAAAAGTAGTACAAGCCCATTTAAAGAAATAAAATAATATCAAAGTATGTAAACTGAAAACTGAAAATCCCTGTATCTTCTCCATCCCAGTATAATCTCTATTAACAATCCAAAATGAGTACATGACCCCAAAATGAGCACGTGAACGTAATGCCTTTCCTGCAGTAATGTGTTCGTACCATACCTTTTTTGGGGTAATCTTTTTTTTTTTTTAAATACAGTATATTTTATTTGTTTTTAAAATTTTTATTGGAGGATAGTTGATTTAAAATGTTAGTTTCTGCTGTACAGCAAAGTGAATCAGTTATACATATACATTTCGGGCAATCTTTTATTTGCTCATAATATGTTGAGGCTATCTTTCAGTGTTGGTACACTTATCTTAGCCTTCTAAATGGCTGTGGAGTCTTTCATTTTATGGGTTAATTGTAATTGTTTCCTATTGATGGACACTTATAGTTACAATTTCTTGCAATTATAAATGATGTAGTAGTTTACATATTTGTACATATATTTGGGGGTTATTTGTTCAGGTGTTTGTATAGGGCAAAATCATACGAATGGAGTTTTAATTGACACCACCAAATTACCCTCCAAAAGGTAATTTGATAATATCTATCAAATTTGCTCTCCTACTAACACTGAATGAGGAATTACCAGTTTTTAATTTTTGCCAATTTGGTAGGTGAAAAAAGATATATTAGTGTATTTAATTAGTGAACTTGAGAATGTTTTATGTATTTATTTATTTTGGCTGCACTATGCGGCTTGCGGGATCTTAGTTCCCTGACCAGGGATTGAACCCAGGCCACCACAGTGAAAGTGCCGAGTCTTAACCACTGGACCGCCAGGGAATTCCTGAGAGTGTTTTAAATGTTAACCATTTTACACTTATTCTGTGTATTACCTGCTATGTCCATTACCTACTTTAAATTAGATTGTCTTTTTATTGATCCATTAAAGCTCTTAATATATTATCAGCATTAACCTCTATTATATTTTGAAAAAAAATTTGGCTTCTCATTTGTCTTTCACTGTGTCTGTCAAATGGAATTTGATTTTTGTACAATTGGAATTCATCAGTATTTTGACATCCAAGTTTTTACTTTTTTTTAGAAGAGAACCATGCAACTCTTTGTTTTTTAAGTTAATTAATTAACTTTTGTCTGCGGTGGGTCTTCATTGCTGTCCGTGGGCTTTTTCTAGTTGCTGGCGAGCGGGGGCTACTCTTCGTTGCGGTGTGCGGGCTTCTCATTGCGGTGGCTTCTCTTGTTGTGGAGCACGGGCTTTAGGCGCGCGGGCTTAAGTAGTTGTGGTGCATGGGCTCAGTAGTTGTGGCGCACGGGCTCTAGAGCGCAGGCTCAGTAGTTGTGGTGCACAGGCTTAGTTCCTCCGAGGCATGTGGGATCTTCCTGGACCAGGGATGGAACCCGTGTCCCTGCATTGGCAGGTGGATTCTTAACCGCTGCGCCACCAGGGAAGTCCCAAGTTTTTACTTTATAGTATAGTCTTATTTTACATATTTAGATCTCTTTAAGCTGAGATTTATTTTTGTATATGGAATAAGATAAGGATTGATTTTTCCCAAATAGAAAGACTGTTATCTCCAGTCTGTTTATTAAATATTTATAGTTTCCCAAATCGTTTATAATTCTACCTTAAGCATTTTATAAATACCCGTATATTCATGAGCAAATGTTTTAGGGCCTCTCTTCAGTTCCATTGAATTATTTGTCTGATTCTGTGTCAGTATTTCATTGTTTTAATTACTGCAATTTTTATGTAACAATTTGGTTTAAACAAAAACAAACTCATTTTTTTCCACAACATTTCTTTGGCTTTTCTTTTGCCAAATAATTTCCTTTTCCAAATATGCTTACAAACAATTTGTCAAGTTCTGTGAAAAATGTTGGGATTTTTCAATTGGGATTACATGGAATTTATAGATTACTTGGGGGAGAATGGACAGCTTTATAATGAGTCTTCCTATCCAGGGAATAGGAAGTGTATCTGTTTATTCTAGTCTTTTTGTGTGCATCAAAGTTTTTTAAAGTTTTCTTCATATGGTCTTATACATTTCTCATTAAGCTTATTCCTTGGATACTGTAGATTCTGTTGTTTTTGCCTTTATACTTTCTAGCCGGCTATTGCAGGTATATTAGAAATGCTCTGGTTTTTGTCGGCTCCTCTGTGATGGCCAAGCAGCCCCTTGTTCCCTCACTCCCTGTATGCACTGTCTGTACCAATGCAGTGATACTTTAGTGCCTGGTATGAATTCCTCGTGGTGAGGTGCTCATCTTGCTCAATTTCGTTCCCCAGTACCTGGCACAAAGCCTGGCATGCAGTAAATCCTTTTAATAAATGCTGTGGAATCAAATTGATGACAGAGACAATGAGCTTCACCTCCTCAAAGTGTGACAACCTAGGCCAACGTGAGGAGCAGAATCTAAAGCAGCCCTGGCAGCCAAGCCTGGGAGCTGTGAGGCGGGTAACAGAGATGGGGCACCTGCCCTGTCCCCACAGTAAAAAGAAGGTCCTGGGCCATTTTCCCACAGGCCGATATTAGGGAGGAGCCCTCTGAACCCATACCTCATAATTACCCTGGGGCTGATGCCCACTGGTCATTAACCCTCATTAGCACTAAGTAATAGGGAGAGCTGCCCTCGTGGTTCCCAGATACCTGAGGACAGCGTAAAACAAACTTATCTGCAACTGCTCTTTGGGGATGAGGATTCATCAAGGCTGGAAGCAGAGCTTGTAAGACCACTGGTGAAGTTGGCTCCACGTCTGTGTGGCTGGTCTCCTTTCTCAAATGTAGTGTCTTCTCTCTACTGTTCTCCTCCAGAGTCTATGACCGCCCCCCCGCCCCCCGGCCAGGATTTCTAGGTGAAGCTTATTCCTGTCAATGTGCTAATCCTTCTCACTGTGTTTTCGTTTTAAGTTTTTACTTGTAACTGGGGAATGGAAGGCACATTTTCTTGGTGGAACTGTCCAGTGCAAGCCACTCTGCCTTGCTGCCCTGCCGGTCTTCCCATAACCACAGGTCCCTGATTGCTGCTGCCTAGGAAGGCTGGACCCACCAGGACCCATGAATGAGGGACCCCTCATCCCTGGGGCATGGGGTCTACAGACCTGGAGACACGAGAATCCCCGCTACCGTTAAGCAGAGGTTAGGATTTCTGCCTCTTGGCCTGTGTAAAAAGAAGGTGGGGCCAAGCCACACGAGAGCCTTCCCGACACCACCCTCTAACCTGTGCCTTGCACCAAGTAGAAAATAAACTCCAAGAAGCCAGCAAAAAAAAAAAAAAAAAAAAAAAAAGGTGTGGGGGAGGGAATCAACTTGGCTCGTGCATGTGAAAGAAATAGCAATTACAGGTGGGCTGTGAGCCACTTCCCAACCCTTGTGCATCTGGTTTGGTGTGCCGCCGCCTTGCATTTGACTGCAGCAGTGAATGGTTCTCATTTAGCCTGTGGTCTGTGCTCGCCCTCTCCTTCAGTGCTCAGGGCGGCAGAGGAGAGAGAGAGATTCTTTCTCTGGCTCTTCTGCTAGTTCATTTAAACCCCTGGAAACGGTGGAACCCAGGGTACCCCCATGAGGCCAAGGAGGAGGCGGGAGCACTGCTCTGGGCCCCCGCCCCATCTGAGTCTTACTCCTCCTTCCAGTGCCCAGCTGGGGTGGAGGAGGTCGCCATGGGCCCTGCTGGGGCCATGACGAGTCCTCCAGCTCCTTGTGGCAGCCCCAGCTGCATCTCTGCCAGCTCTGGAGGAGCTGCCTTCTCAGGGTGCTGAGCAGAAACTCGTGACAGATGGGCCTCCGTGAACCCATGGAGTTGGTCCAAGTGCTTCTCCCAGAGCAGAGTGCATTCTGGCAGTTACGCTGCAACGTGGGGCTGCTCAGGGCTTTGGCTCACCTGTTGGAGAAAGCCTTTTCCTAGGCCCGACCCATACCTGCTTGTCGCCCTCTTCCAGGAGTAGGGGCACTGACCCCTGACAGGTGGAGCCTGCGTGTGCACATGGTGGGTGGAAAGAGACTGATGTTCCCTGCCAACCAGTAAGACACTCAGTTCACCCAGTTTCTGAACTAGCTGGGACTTCCTGCTTTTCTGCACTCACCCTCACTCCCACAGGGTTATTGGAGGGGGATTCTCAAAGGGTAGTTTGAGGACCACTGTGTCTGAATCCCCTCCATAGACACACAGGGTTGCTATCTGGGGGTGGGACCTGGGAATCTGCATCCGCGGCCAGCTTCCTACAGGTAATTCCTCTGTCCACAGGAGTTTGGAAACCTGCCAGTCTATGGAGTAATGTAAAAGGGGCTCTGTTTATTTGGGGCTCCCAGTGCTTGATGAGGACAGAAAAGACATGCCTTTAAGTGCTCTGATGGTTTGTGGAAAGGCATTATGCAAACACTTGTGAAAAACCAAGAGACTAAGTGTAAAAGCTATTAAATTTCAGATAAGATCAAACTCTAGGAAATTGTTAACTTTTTTGTTGTTTATTACGAAGAATGCAAGTTCATTGTAGAAAAATCCGGAAGTTCAGGTATGCAAATAGAGAAAATAAAACATCTGTGATTTTACCACTCAGAACTCCTGTTAATATTTTTATAGCTTTTAAAATTTTATAATCTTCTTATAGCAGTCATATTTTTTAAAATTTAAAAGTCTTTATTGATTTTTACCCCCGATTATAAAAATAATGCATGTTTATTATAAGCTATTTTAAAAAATAAATTTATTTATTTTTGGCTGCGTTGGGTCTTTGTTGCTGCGCACGGGCTTTCTCTAGTTGCGTCGAGAGGGGGCTACTCCTCGTTGCAGTGCGTGGGCTTCTCATTGCGGTGGCTTCTCTTGTTGCGGAGCAGGGGCTCTAGGCGCGCAGGCTTCAGTAGTTGTGGCATGTGGGCTCAGTAGTTGTGGCTCGTGGACTCTAGAGTGCAGGCTCAGTAGTTGTGGCGCACGGGCTTAGTTGCTCCTCGGCATGTGGTATCTTCCTGGACCAGGGGTCGAACTCGGGTCCCCTGCCTTGGCAGGCAGATTCTTAACCACTGCGCCACCAGGGAAGCCCTAAGCTATTTTTAATTGGTATAAAAATTGGTGTAAAATGTTTTGATTTGCAAAATTTTTATTGCTATATTTAGTTGTGATCTGCACTTCTTTGTGAATATATTGTTTTGCTTTGCCTGTTTTCCTTTTGTGTGATTTTTCTTATGAATTCATAAGAGAGCTTTATATTTGTGTTAGTGGTATTAATGCTTTGTTGTACCTTGGCAAATATTACAAATGTCTTTTACTTTTTTAATGTTTTTGTTTTACTTTGCCAAACTTTTTTTTTTACACGTTTGTATGATTAAATCTAGTTCTAGTAGTTTATCAGTTTTTTTTGGTTTTGGTTTTTGGTTTTTCCAAAAAGAACAATCACTGCTTTTGCATATTTTAAGAGGAATTGGACAAGGTCAGACAGATATAGGCCTGACCTGTGCTTCTCACATTTTAATGTTCATCCAAATCACCTGGAAATTTCTGTACGATACATTTTCTAATTCAGCAGGTCTGGAGTGGGGCCTGAGATTCTGCATTTCTAACAAGCTCTCCAGTGATGCTACTGCTGATGTTCATTGAACCACACTCTATTATTTATTTATTTGGTCCTGCTGCGAGGTTTGCAGGATCTTAGTTCCCTGACCAGGGACTGAACCCGGGCCTCGGCAGTGAAAGTGCAGAGTCCTAACCACTGGACCGCCAGGGAATTCCCTGGACCACACTTTAAGTAGTAAGGTCCAGAAGTTTCCAAACCTGGCTGATCACAGAGGTTCTTAAGGAGCATTTTAAAACACTCAGTTTTCTGGGCCTTCTCCTGGAGATGTCAGGCTGTGGCCACATCTGGCTGGGTGATTGAGAGACAGTGCCTTGACCCTTCTGAGCCCTTGGAGTTCTTGTCTATAAAATAGAGAGAGAGCGCTTACCTCACAGGGATGTGGGATAATTAAAGGATAAGAAAGATCAAAGAAGGAGGAGATATGGGGTATATGTATATGTATAGCTGATTCACTTTGTTATAAAGCAGAAACTAACACACCATTGTAAAGCAATTATACTCCAATAAAGATGTTAAAAAAAGAATAAGAAAGATCAGCATTTTTTATGAGCTAGAAAAATAATGTAATAAACAAGTACCGGGCCTGGTGCCTTTTTTCGAGGGTAGCTCTCTGACAAATTTCTACTTGTTTCCTGATTAATATTTTTAATATTCCCACCTCTTTCCTAGAAAATCATTCTTTCATCCATGTTTTCAAACTTTTTAGTAAAGCACTTCATGTCTTAATCACTGATGATGGTTATATTCTTTTTACATTTCTAATGTAAATTTTTATGTTTTCTTTTAAAAATCATCAACAGAAGTTTGCTTATTTTATTGGCCTTTTGGTGAACCATCTATTAGAGTCATTTATAAATACCACTACATTTTGTTTTCTAATCAGCTGTTTCTGTCTTTCCTGATTTCTCTTTCCTGCCTTTTATTTAGTTCTTATTTTCTAGTTTCTTGGATTGAAACCTTTGTTTACCTTCTTACTTAACAAAAGTATTATAGAAGCATGACTTTTTCTCTGTTAATAACTGTTGTTTTCATTGGTATTAATTAATCTTCAAATCTGTGATTGTGACCTTTTTCCCACAGAAACAACTCTATTTTTATGTTCATATCAGATTATATATTAATGATGTTTAAAGTACATACTTACCATAACAAGTACAACTAGCATAAACAGATTGGAAATAAATGTAACTGTGATTTTGATTTTTTTTTTCCTCTTGACCCTAGAGTTATTTAGGAGACTTAAGATTTCCAGATGTTGTGTTCTTTTTGGTCAGAGAGGGCCAAAGGCCGCCCTCCCAGGGCTGTACTGCTTGTCAGCTCAGGCTGTGATTCTGCGCTCCACATGAGCCTGTGTGTTCTGTTGGAGCTTGTATGTGTTGTGTGTGTTGCTAAAGCTTCAGGTTAGCCCTCTGGGGTGTGCTCTGTACATGTGGAGGGAAGGTGTCTAGGTGGGGAGTGGAATAGCCCACATCCTGAGGCTCTCCAATTCTCCCGACAGCCAGCCTGACACTGCCCAGGTGTCCTATTTCTTACTTGCCTTCTGCTCTGCAGTTCTCATCCAGTGCCTGGGGTAGCGTGTGGGGCTCACTGTCCTTCAGCGGTGGGGAGAACTTGGGGTCTGGTGGCGGGGCAGGACTTGATCAGAGACCCTGAGTTCTAGAGCCTTCCTCCTGCTGCCGAGGAGCTGTGCTCACCCTGTTTCCTCTTCCTTGTCTGTAAGATGCGGATAATGTTACCTTTTCACAGAAACTGGAAGAGTCTTAGAGATCATCTAGTAACATAACTCTTCTAAAAAATATTTCAGGGCTTCCCTGGTGGCGCAGTGGTTAAGAATCTGCCTGCCAATGCAAGGGACGTGGGTTTGAGCCCTGGTCCAGGAAGATCCCACATGCCCCGGAGCAACTAAGCCTGTGTGCCACAACTACTGAGCCCACGTGCCACAACTGCTGAAGCCCGTGCACCTAGAGCCCGTGCTCCACAACAAGAGAAGCCGCCGCAATGAGAAACCCACGCACCGCAACAAAGAGTAACCCTCTCTCACCGCAACTAGAGAAAGCCCGCACTCAGCAGTGAAGACCCAATGCAGCCAAAAATAAGTTAAAAAAAAAAAATTCGATTTTGGCACAATTTCAGAGTTTTAGAAAAGTTGCAAGAATAGTACAAAGAATTCTCTTCACTCAGATTCCCAAATGTTAACATTTTGCTACATTTGCCGTATTCTTTTCTATCTCTTTCTCTATAATTTTTATTTGAACCATTTGAAAGTAAGTAGCAAATGCGACACGCTTTACTTCTAAATACCTGAGTGTGGATTTTCTAAAATCACATAAATAACCAAAGTGCAATGATCAAAATCAGGAAATTAACATAGATGCAACACCAATGTAGACTTAATCTTGTGAACACTAATTAATCTGCAGACCTTATTCAAATTTTGCCGGTTGTCACCACCTCTTTTGTAGGGGGAAACACCCCAGATCACACATATTCATTGGTCAGGTTTTTTTAGTCTCCTTTTGTCTGTAGCAGAATCTCAGTTTTTCCTGACTTTTTTTTTTTTTTTTTTTTAAAGCAAGTGAGAAATCTTCGAGGCCCAGATAGATAAAATGACTTGTCCAGGACTTACTGTCAGACAGTCTTAGAGGAGCTGGGGCTAGGAATCTGGTCTCTCTGCTCAAGTGCTCCTGGTCACATGCCCCTCCAGCTCAGGTGATCACTTAACTCCTAGGACTTTCTCATTTGCCAGCTCCCCAGGCAGAGAGGTGGCACGGGGCCCAGTTCTCCAGGGAACTGCCTTCTGCACTTCCCTTTGCCCCTCTGTCTGCAATGCCAGACCACAGCACCCCTCTCCACCCCTTCCCTAGCTGGTTTGGTGTTGGCCAGGGATCATGGCCGGAGGTGGTGAGAGAGAGGGACTTTAAAACTGGTCCAGCCAGCATTACCTCAGGACAAGTTACTTAACCTCCTATGCGTCAGTTTTCTCTTGTGTAAAATAAGGGGTTATGAGGATGAAAAATGTAAAGCTCTTAGGACATACTTGGAAAGTAGAAAGTGTTATATATATGTTAGCATTTGTCCAGCCTCTGAGTCAAGTAGAAAAAAATCCCCAAATATCTAAATAATTCACACTAAAATGCTCTGATAACTGAAGCCAAATAAAAATATGCTTCTCATTTTATACAAACAGAAAAACTGGTGCAGCCACTGCCACTGCCACTCCCTTTTGCGAAAAGGGCTGAAGAGCAAGGATCTCCCTGCCTTGGGTGGGGCATGGCTGCTTTCTGAGGAGTGACACCTGGGCTGGAGGTGTGGGATTAAACCCCTTTGGCAGTTTTTGGGTTAGTGGCCAGACAGCCAAAAGTGGGAGCCTTGGATATGTCCCACGGCTTGGCCAGAGCTAGCAGGTCCCAGGCCCCAGGTCCTTCTGTGGAGGTTCTGGAGTGGTCATTTGCATTACAAGGGGGACACGGAACAGATCGTTATCTTGCCGTGGCAGGTATTAAAAACATGATTCATTTTTTTCAACAAAACTTAGCTTTTGGGCTTCCTGGTGGCGCAGTGGTTGAGCGTCCGCCTGCCGATGCGGGGGACGCGGGTTCGTGCCCCGGTCCGGGAGGATCCCACATGCCGCGGAGCGGCTGGGCCCGTGAGCCATGGCCGCTGAGCCTGCGCGTCCGGAGCCTGTGCTCCGCAACGGGAGAGGCCATAGCAGTGAGAGGCCCGCGTACCGCAAAAACAAATAAAAAACTTAGCTTTTTAAGGGCATACTAATTGCTTAATACATATTCTCTATCTTATTTGTTATTTTACTGAATCTCTTGCAAACTTCTCCCCCGCCCTTTTTTAGAATAATAAGGACCTTTTGAACCATCCTACATTTCTTGTCTGACTCATCTGTGACTCTGTTCAGCTGCTCAGCAGGTTTTATGTCAATGGTTCTTGGTTTGGGGGACCTTGGCATACGCATTTTCAGAGCTCATCTCTTTCTTCCTCAACCCAGAGCTCATGGCCACACCAGCTTGATTGCCATGCCTCTCAGAAGTTATAACCCTGCTGTCCTAAGGGGTCTTTCCCTTCAAAACTTGGCAGTGGAGTGGGAGGTGGTCTCCCCATCTTGACTACCACTATCTTCCCTGAGATAAGGCCTCTTGTTTTCACTTTCATTTGTAACCCAATGAGGAAATAAGAGGAGTGGTAAACACTTATGTGAGGGAGTTACTAAGAAGAGTTTTTTTTACAATATTCCTGTCATTCCTCCATCCTTTTCCCTCCACCTTTAGGGTGGGCTCACCAGCTCAGCTCTCCCCTCCTGGAGCAAGTATTCATTTTCTGCTTTTGTCTCTTAAAGCTTCTCACAGAGATAGAGATGAAGGTTTTCTCTAAAGGTTTTTTTAAATGGCAGTTTTATTGAGATTTAATTCACATAACGTACAATTTCTCCATTTAAAGTGTGCAATTCCGTGGTTTTAGTATATTCACAGAATTGGTCAACTGTCAGCACTACCTATTTAAGAACATTTCTGTCATCCCCCAAAGAAACTTTACCCACTAGCATTCACGCCCTTTTTGTCTCCCCCCAATCCCCTCAGTCTTAGGCAACCACTAATGTTTTTGTCGCTATGAATTTGGCTCATTTGGACATTGTTGTTTTCTTTTTTTTGAATTTTGGCTCTGCTGGGTCTTCGTTGCAGTGTGCAGGCTCTTCGTTGAGGGCTACTCTCTAGTTGTGGCATGCAGGCTTCTCCAGTTGTGGCGCACAGGCTCTAGAGCACGTGGGCTCAGCAGTTGTGGTGTGCGGGCTTCCTTCTAGTTGTGGCACACGGGTTTAGTTGCCCCGTGGCATGTGCGACCTTAGTTCCCCGACCAGGGATTGAACCTGTGTCCCCTGCATTGGAAGGCGGATTATTAACCACTGGACCACCAGGGAAGTCCCTAGACATTTCATGTAAGTGGAATCATATAATATGTGGCCTTTTGTGTCTGGCTTCTTGCCTTTAACATAATGTTTTCAGGGTTCATCCATGTTGCATGTATCAGTACTTCATTCCATTTAGTCGCTGCATGATATTCCTCCCCAAAGGCAGACTAGAGACATACCTTCTAAGTTGTCACCCAAATGAGATGAAACCCTTGTGCTAATGTGAGTGAAATCCTACCGTTCTTATCAAGGTTGTTACATATACAGCCTTTGGGGCTGTTAGAATCCATCCATTTAGCGGACCAGAGCCCTGACTTAGTGCCCAGTATTCCATCCCTGTCCTCAGAGGAATCACAGGCCCAAATAGAGGTGGGAGAAGGAGGAAAGAAACTACCCTGACAGTTAGTATGTGTCGTGGGAATGTAGCAAAATGTGAGAGAAGTAGATATTCAACATCAGGGGCTGTACATGTGCTATATATGTGCCAGGGAAAGCAGTAAAATTATTAGAAATGAAATTCTTGAAGAAGAGTTAACGCTATGGGAAAATACTTATGATACAGTAGGGAAGAAGTTATCATTTTAAAAAACCCAGATATACTCAGTGACCCCAATTTTGTGTACGTCGCATAGGAGAAAAAAGGTGCCACATGTAAACTATGGTCATCTCTGGGAAGTGGGAGTTTCTTGTTTTGTTTTGAATTTCTTGTTTTTACCTCTTCATTTTTAAAAAAAAATAAATTTACTTATTTATTTTTGGCTGCGTTGGGTCTTCGTTGCTGTGCGCGGGCTTTCTCTAGTTGTGGTGAGTGGGGGCTACTCTTCATTGTGCTGTGCGGGCTTCTCATTGTGGTGGCTTCTCGTTGCGGAGCATGGGCTCTAGGCGTGCGGGCTTCAGCAGTTGTGGCACATGGGCCCCGTAGTTGTGGCTTGCGGGCTCAGTAGTTGTGGCTCACGGGCTCTAGAGCACAGGCTCAGTAGTTGTGGTGCATGGGCTTAGTTGCTCCACAGCATGTGGGATATTCCCGGACCAGGGATCGAACCCATGTCCCCTGCATTGGCAGGCGGATTCTTAACCACTGCACCACCAGGGAGGTCCCTACCTCTTCATTTTTCACTTTGCAGTGACAGAAGTTTCTTTTCTTCCATCTCTCTCAGTATCTTCTACAACTGTTCTTTACTGTCCTTGTCGTTCTATTATGATCTTTCTGTATTCTCTTGGGTCATCTACCAGGGTTTTCCCTGGCTCTATAATGAGTTTTAGTATGCCTTTGATATTCTATCAGTAATTACACCAAGGGCAGCTTCACTTAGAGATAAACTTACAGTTAATATCAGTTTTCACTGCTTTCATCACATACTCAAAGTCACAGAGTACATGACAGATTTATACTGCTACACACATTTTAGACATAGCGGTACGTGTTCTGCCCTGA
>NW_021703775.1:25756656-25759656 GCF_005190385.1 Monodon monoceros | reverse complement strand
ATACTGCTACACACATTTTAGACATAGCGGTACGTGTTCTGCCCTGAAGGAACTTACCTTTGAATGGAACCCAAGACAAATCCACACATCTAAAAAGTCTGTCCATGAGGCAGGGACTGCTCGGTCACTGCTGTATCCGCAGTGCCTAAAACTGACACTCAGATAGTAAGTGCTCAGTACATGTTTGTTGGAGGGATAAATAAATGAATGCATAATTTTATATATTCATATATGAAATGTATGATTGTTAAAATGTGCTGATAGCATCTGCAGGTGAAATTTCATAATTCTTTGGGGCTACTATAGCTATTTTCACTTTAAAAACCCTGCTTTCCCTCTTTTATCATTTGCATGCATGGTTTTACACAGTCCATACAGTATGGTGCTTACTTGCCACTTCACCCAATATTTCCCTGGTGTTCATAATTTTTGGGTTTTCCTGAGTGTATAATGCTCCACTGAGTTGTATCATAATTTACTAGACTGTTCCCCACATCCTGAGTTTTCAGTTTTCACTAAAGTGTAGAAAATATTGTTTGAAGTGCAAATTTATAAACTTAAGTTCCCAGGAGCAGCACTATGAGATGCAAAGGTCTTTATTGCCCTTGATACATTTATCTGTCTATTTATTTGCTTATGTACTCCTTTATTTCTGTCATATCGAAAGAGAAGATTGAAGTAGTGAATTAGTGGGCACCCTGGCCTGGGAGTTGGGGGATGTGGGCTCAAGGTTCAGTGGACTGAATATGATTCTGAGGGTGATGTGCCGGGGCAAAAGCAGAGGTGGGTTGGCCAGTCAAGGAGCCTCCTACGATTGATTGTCCCTGTGAGAGATAAGTAAGGAGAGAACTGAAAGAAGGCAGATCTGCAATACTGTCCAGAGGAGCAGTTGACAGGACTAGGGTCTGCTTGCATAGGGAAACAAAGGGGAGGACTTCAAAGGTGACCGAAGGTTTGAGCCAGGATACCCAAGAGAATGACTCTTTACGTGAATTTTAAGAAAGGAAAGTCCAGAGGAAGAGTTGCTGGAAAAGGGGGACAGGTGCTGGATTAGGTTTTAAGTGTGTTGGACTTAAGTTGCCCCCAAGTGGAAACATGTGCTGGTTGGAGAGCAGGGCAGGAGCTTGAGGAACAGTCCAGGAGAAAGGAAGCTTTTGGGTTATTGGTGCAGGCTGAGCAGTGGAACCTTGGGTGTAGGTGAGGTTTCCAGGAGGGCTGAGAGGGTGAGTGCGCAAGGGCGGAGAGCAGCTCTGTGGAGGGGACAAAGGAGGACCAGGATCCAGCAGCGTCACAAAAACCTAGGGAAGGAGGTGTGGGGGTGGGTGGGAGAATGGGGGTCTGCCACAGAGAGGGAGGGGGATTCCTACTGACTTCCTCATCACCCCTGACCTCAGGAAGGAGAAAATGGACGAGGAAAGGCTGAGGTTCCTGTTTCCCTTTTTTCCCAACATGGAAGACAGGACTTTCAGATGAACATGTACAAGAACCCAGGTTACTGGCATCTTTCAGTTATCTGGGCTAACAGACCTGCAGTGACTGCAGATAACAAGACTTTACACTGAGATGTATTGTGTGATTTTTTTTCCAGGGGTTTAGGATAAATAGAACTTGTTTGCATTCCCCAATTTCCTGCCTTCTGGCTTCCCTAAATGTCAGCTTCCCCCTTTTTCCATTTCCTAGCCCACTATGTGAAGACTGTCTTACGACTGGCCTCCACCAGCCTCCTCTGTCAAAAGTTACTTTTCCTACAGATTTTTGGGTGTTGGCTTAAAGATTCATTTCTTTGAGTGAGAAAAACTTAAGTCCTCTCGAGTCTTTGAGAAAGGAATGGATGAGGGCAAACTCACTCAACAGGGGTTCAAGTAGGAGGCTGAAATCCATAGTTATTGAGACTCTCCTGCAAATGTGGGAACTCATTCTCTGAAAGACTAGAACCCTGGTAGCTAGGAGGCCATGGGCATCCACTATCGGCCCCATGTTAGATTTAGCCTTTGCCACTCACCCATTTCCAGCCTTTGGAGCATGTTAGTTAACCTCTCCATGCCTCGGTTGCTCATCCACTAAAACGGGGGTTGGGTTGTTGGAAGACTTGAAAAGGTTCTGTTTAAACATGGAAGTGCTTTCTTAATGCAGAGGATAGTACCCAGCGCTCAGAACTGTTAGCTGTGCTCTCATCCTCCTCCTCTAGCGCTGGTCCTTTTGACACACCGGAACCGCCAGTAGGTTTTATGGGGTTTGGGGCACCTTTAGGGAGAGTGCATGGAGCTGTTAGTCAAGGATTGGCTCTCTGTCAGTGGACTGTGATGTTGGCCAAGTTTCTCACTTCCTTAGCTTTTCAGACTTTGGGGGTAGGAGGTGGGTGGTAAGAACTGAGTACGAGCAGCTGGGTGGGTGGAGCCGGGGGCTTGCGCGGCCTGGGTGGGGACTGATGGGGGCTTTTCTGGTTGTGGGACACGCACTGCGTGGCTTGGGCGATGGTCTCGGTGGCTGTGGCGCTGTGTGTGTGCAGGGTGTGTGGTGTGTGTGTGTGCTGGGGAAGACAGGCTGTCTCGCTGTCTGGCTGAGGGGCCGCCTCTGCATCCTGACCTGGTTCTCTGGTTCTCTGGTTCTCGTGCGCTGGCGGCCTCCGAGGCGGCTGCCGCTCCTTTCGCCAGGCCTCAGATGTGGTCGGCTCCATTTCCTCCCGCTGGCCTCGTGCTGGGCTGCCGCTTGAGGCAGGGGCTTCCGTCTGGAGAGCCGGCTGGGCTCGGCTTCACCCCGCCCCTGCCGGGGTCGCTGTGGGGAGGAGCAAGCTGCTTGGGGGGTGAGGGGTTGCTGCAGGGGTCGGCCTGGTAGGGCTGTGCTGGGCACAGTGACTTACAGAGGACTTCTCATGGGTGGGGAATCTCAGGCTTGGCACCCCGCCTCAGCCAGACCCAGTCTCCCTCCCAGAGGGCTGCTCAGCTCGCTCGCGCTCTCTCTCTCTCTCTCTCTCTCTCTCTCTCTCTCTCTCTCTCTCTC
>NW_021703775.1:25637399-25756646 GCF_005190385.1 Monodon monoceros | reverse complement strand
TCTCTCTCTCTCTCTCTCTCTCTCTCTCTCTCTCTCTCTCTCTCTCTGTGTGTGTGTGTGTGTGTGTGTGTGTGTGGCAACAGAAATAGCAAGAAGAAAATGCACCCACGAATTCCTCTCCGTGAGGCTCCAGTTTTTGTTCAGAGGCCCGCATAGTTTGTGCAGGGTTTTCAGGTGTGTTGTAGGTACTCTATTCTTAAGCTTTCCCCCCTAAATAAAAATGTAATACCTACAATAAATTCTGGAGACTGTGAACACGAGAATGTACCCATTCTCTGCTACCCAGAGATGAGCACTGTTAACATTTCTGCATAATTCCTCCTGTTGTTTTGTTTGTGTGCACAGACATGCATTGTTAACAGAATTGGATTCTTAAATTGGGCAATAATTCAAATCCTGTTTTTTTCCACTTCAAGTAGTGTAAACACTTCCCCTGTCATAAAAACCATCAGAAAGCATCTATTTATAAGTACATTCTTGAGTTTCTTTTTTTATTGAAGACATTTCCCTGTGTTTTCATTCTTTATCATTTTAAATAGTCATATATCTACTGATGGAATATTATAATTTTTCTTATGTATTATTTGAAACATATACTTGACGTAGTGTTTCATATATGTTAAACATACTACAATATAAAGCATAATAATAAACACATGTAAACTCCCTACCTACATTAACAGCTAGGATGTTGCTAACATCACTGAAACTCCCTGGATGTTTCCCCAACCCTGTCCCCCTTCTTCACCTCCAGAGGCAACCACTACCTTGACTTTTGTGTTTATCATTCCCTTGCTTTTAAAAAAAGTTTTAATTACATGTGTTTGTATTCTTACACAATACTTTTATATATGCTTTTTTTTTTTTGAGCTTTTTAGAATTGGTCAACTATATACAGTCTTTTGAGGCTTGCTTTTTTTTTACTCAGTGTAGTTTCTGAGATTCATTCATGTTCCTATGGTTCATTCATTTGCACTGCTGTATAATATTCCATTGTCCATTCTGTGGTTGGTAAGCACTTAGAATATTTCCACAGTTTGGTTTTTATGAATAATGCTGCTATGAACATTTGTGTACACATTTCCTGATGCACATATGCAGCGTGTCTCTAGGACTAGAATCATAGGGTATGTGCATGTTTACCATTAAAAGGTAGCACCACAGACCTTTCCAAAATGGTTGTTTTGCCCTCTGCCAGTGGTTCATAAGAAAAAGTTCCTGCTAAATCCCACTAGCACTTGGTATCAAACTAAAATACCCTTTCTTGGTGCTTGTACCTGTAAGTGTTCTTCATATGTTAATTTGTTTAATCCTCATGACCACCTGTGAAGTTAGGTACTGTTATTAATCCTCGATTTACAGATGAGGAAACAGAGGCATAGAGAGGTCAACTTTTAACCCCAGATATACAGATTAAAAATGAAGAACAGAGAGGTTAATTAACTTGTTCAAGGTCACACAGCTAGTAAGTGGTGGCGGCAAGATTTCCACTAAACATACTTGCTCTTAAATTCTCTGTAATGGATATAAAATGGACTCTCACAGCTGTCTTATTTTATATTTCTGTTTACTAATGAAGTTGAGTATTTTTTTACTTACGTTTATTCCGCATTCTCTTTTCATGAAAAGAAACATTTTAAAACCATTCACCTATTGTTGGGGCACTTAGGTTATTTGTAATTCTTTACTATGAATGCTTCAGGGAAAATCCTTGGCACATATAATTTTAATATTTCTTCTGTTGTCTTATTTATTTTGTTTGCATTTCCTTAAGTGAGATTGAGAGCAGTTAAAAATGTCTGCTCCTTTGGATTGCTATCTGATACTGTGTCCTCATCTGTGGAGGTGAGCCTCTGCCTTCTAGGAGTTTATGATGACTGGAGGAGGCTAATTGAGTATGCCGTGATTAGCATGATACTCGGCCTGTCATAAGAATACTGCATCGTGGCTACGTAGAGACTTTTCCGAGTCGCTTCTCTTCTTCTCCTTTCTTCCCCGAAACCACATTAATTACTCTTAGATCGGGGGCATGAACAATGACAGTCCTGTGCTTCTGCCAGATACGATGACCTCAGGGAATTAGGCCTTGCTTCAGCTCCTTCCTGAGCATCACCCCAACCATTGAGAGCTTTGCTGTATCTGTTCATTCTGTAGTAGGAAAAAAGCTAGATTTTAAAATATGTTATTGGTATGTACGTAGTAACCACATGAAACATTACCTCCTGCCACTCACACAAGGACACCCACTGCTACACATGACAGTCTCTAGAAGTTAGGTATAACTTTCTGAGATTTGCCTTCTACAGAGAGAGCTCAGATGTGGAGAGTGTAGACAAGGGACTGGGTTAGCCAGTGTGTGTACTCACACACACACACACACACCCTCACACTCACACACACTCTCTCACATTCACTCCTGCAAAAACAAGCAGATGTGTGCATCCTCTGAAAGGGTTCCCCTAAAAAGGTCTCTTTCCCTACTTATAGATTTGTATCATCAATAAATCCCAGGAGGGGAGAATTCTCTGAAGAGATGAATAATTGATCGACTCTAGACAGAAAATGCCATAAATACAAGCCCTGTGCTACTGGGGGGCGGAGTGGGGCCATCCATTTCGGGGAGGGAAGGAAGGAATTGGTTTTATGCGGAGGTGGCTGTCGAACTCTAGGGCTGGGGAAAAGGATGGAGCTGGAAAGCAGCCGTTGAACAGCTGCTGGAGGAGCTGAGGTGGTGGTGCGGGCAGCTGGGAAAGTGCGGGGTTGGGATTTGCTGGCCAGCCGGCTGGGGAGCAGCCACTCTTATCCTGGAGTCCCATGAGAATCCATTCTTGGAGATTCCTCTGTAGAGAATGTGCCGCAGATTGGCCCTGCCTCCTGGCCACTGGCCTTTGTGGAGCCTGCCTGCAGGCTTATTCATCCTGGCTAAAAACACCTTCTTGGACATGTTTCTTCCAACACCGTGTATAACTGCTGAACAGCAGGACAGACCCTGGGACTCTGCCTCTTCTAATATCCCCTTTCCCAGAGGCCCTAAGAAGGATGGTGAATGAGGACTTTGATCTCTCACAGTAGTAGCCTTTATCTTCCGGCCTTCCTTCCATTTCCCTTTCATAGAGGATTGCTGATCTGGTTTCATGTGTTGGCATTCTGAGAGTCAGGAAAGACTTGGAAAACCTGGTGTTAGTTCCACGCCTCTCATTGTGTTATGGATAAAATGAGGTGTTTGGGGGTGGAGTTCCACACTTCTTCAGCCTTGCCTGACATCCAGGGGGCTCTGGAGCCCCTGGGGTGGGGAGGCAGGCTGTTGCTGTTGTTGGGTACCTGCAGATTGTCTGAGGGACCAGCTGTGGGGATGGGGAGCTTAGAAAGGAGCAGCCTGTAGAGGAGGAGGGATGTGGGACCTTGGGAGTCCTGACCAAGCAGGGTACAGGGACGAATTCCAGAAGGGTTCCTGGGCCCCTGGAGGAAGACCTGGAGTCTTCTGCAGGTGGCGGTGCTGTACATACATGCCAATCCTTCATGAAGTAGGTGAGGGGTTAGGTCTCTTGGCTGTAGAAGGGCATCTACTCTGCCTGTCTTCCAGTGACAAACCCCTGCAGCCCACTGCTTGGTGAGGGGAGCATACCCGCAGCCTGTCCACGCCAAGCCTGGGATGGGCTGGAGCTTTCCTAGTGAAAGCAGAGAAGAGACCTGGGAAGACTGAGTGTGCGGGTCCCAGTGAGGGCAGGGTGGGGTCCTGTGCCTGGAAGGGGGCTCTGAGAAGGGGCAGCACCGACACCTTTGGTGGGCCTCTCTGTGGAGGCAGATGGGGGTGCAGGGCGTTCAAGATCAGTTGCTGATGGCGTTGGCAGCTTTGCAGACCTCTACGTGTGTGCACCGTGACAGGCGCCTTAGCAGAGGAGGACTGCAAACTCTGCCCAGAGCTTCAGCTGGCAGCCTCTCACAGTCCAGGGGGGAAGAGGCTTGTACCAGTAGGTCCCCAGAGGAAGAAGCAGCAGACCATTTTGAACACATACTGAGCACTCTGTCAGATTCTGAAGATGTGATGGAAGCCTTGTCCTTTAGGAGTTTTTATAGTGTAACTGGTCATCCTCTCTTAGAAAAGTTTCCCCAGCAGAAGGTGGCTGTATGTGGTGACTGTGTGGGATCTGGTTCAGACCTGTGGTGAGCAGGACTGGTCCAGGAGGACTTTATCAGGAGGGGGTTGATTTTGTTCCTTGTCTCACCCCCTACATCTAATCATTTGCTTCCATAATCACACTTCATTCCCGTCTCTCTGATGTTGTTTTAGTTCAGGCCCTTAGTTCAGGCCCTTAGTATCACTGATCTGGACAGCGGCATTAGTCTCCTAACTGGCCTTCACGCCACCAGCCTTGAAGTCTGCAGTCAGTGCTCTGTGAGGTCATTTGAGCGCCCCTCCTGAAACGTAAATTTGCTCCTGTGTGTTCATGCTATGAGCCACACATCTGCCCTCCCCACGCTTCACGCTCAGGATGTGCCCAGCAGCTCACCCTTCCCCTGGCCTACCGGGCCTTCTCATGATTCTGTGCCTTTGCCTATGTGAGTCCCTCCATCTAGAATTCCTCCTCCTTCCCCTCCTCCAAAACACCTACCCATCTTCCAAGGCTCATCCTGAAGGTTTCTTCAAGGTGAAACCTTTCTTGACAGACACGTCCACCTTCCCAGAGAGAAGTGGCCCCTGTGCCCCAGGCCCTGGATAGACTGCTCTCCTGGCACCAGTATGCTCCAGGGCATTTGTTTGTTTATGGGTCTGTCTCTTGCCTTTTGCTTTATAAACTTCTTGATGCTCCTGAAATATACAGTCTGGTCTGTTGTAGGGTAAGAAACCACCACAAAATTCAGTGGCATGAAACAGCTATCATTTTATTATGTTCATTGAGTCTTTGGCCCTGGAAGTCAGGAAGGAAATAGTGTGGGTAGCTGGTGTCAGCTCCTTGATGTGTAGGGCCTCAGCTGGGAAGTCTCAAAAGCTAGAGGTAACTGGACAGCTGGGCTGGAATCCTTGCAGAGCTCCTTCACTCACTTGTTTTGGCAGGTTGATGCCCACTGTTGCCTGGCACCTCAGCTGAAAAGGTCCGTGGACACCTTCACGTGGCCTTTCCACATGGCCTGTGTTTCCTCACAGTGTGGTAGCTGGGCGCCAAGAGTGGGTGTCCCCAAGAATCAGGCAGAAGCTGTATTATCTTTTATGATCTAGCTTTGAAAATCATGACAGTGGCACTTTGACCATTGTGACGAGCTCACCCTGATTTAAAGGAGGGAACGTAGACCCCACCTCTCCGTGGGAGAAGTGCATGTGGGTGGAGGGGTTGTGGTGTCCATCTTTGGAAAGTAAACTCTGCCACACCTGCCAAGTAGTGGGTGCGTGCAGATGGCACTCTTATTAAATTCTGAAGGCTGAGCAAGGGTGGCGTATGAGGAAGTGTTGTGAAGTTGGCGCTGGGAGTCTCGAGGGAGGGATGTGATCCACAGCAGATCATAGGGTGGAGAAAAGACTGTAGGGGGCTGGGGAGCTCCTGTCAAGTTGGACAATTAAAAAGTGTATACGTACACCAGGGTCCCAATTAGGAGGGCAGGAAGGGAAAGGGAGGAGATAGAACAGAGAGGCACTCACGTTTAGAATTGTTTGGACCTGGTGACTGGTCACATTAGAAGGACGTGGAGGATGTCGGGGTTGGGGACTCTCGTGGGAATAGGAGTCGGGGACGGAGCTGTTGGAGGTGGGATGGGGAGTTTGGTCTGTTTTATCCAGGCTGCTCTCAGTGGGCCTGTAGCGTGTTCCAGGGGCTAGAGGCAGCTGGAGGCCAAACTTCAAGGAGCACCCTCAGAGCGGTGCTTGCTGCAGCCCAGAGGGGAGTGAGAAGTAAGGGATATAAAGTGTGGAGGGCTTTAGGGTTGGGGCATGTCTAGCTGGGACTTTGCAAGCACCTAGACTAGCCTCCATCCTCCGCCAGCGTCGTCCTGCGCCTTGCCAGTAATCGTCAAATAACTGCTCGGTTTCCTTTTCAATACCCCCTGCTTGTTAGGGGGACAGGATTTCAGTGTACTTTTTAGTATCTCTCAGTATTAAAACTTTTCCTAAATTGAGCCTAAGTCTTCTCTTCTTCCACTTCTTGGGGCCACTTGAAACAAGTTTAATTTTTTCCCCAAATGATAGGCCCTCCGATGTTTAAAGGTCTTCTTGAGTTTTGTCTTCTTCAGAACCAAAAGGGACCTGTTCCTCTTACGGTTTTGAACTGTCCTGCTTCCTTTTTCGCCAGAGGGAAGCCTGTGTTCAGGTAGGGGCTGGCCAGGCAGAGCAGGGCTGTTGCTGCCTGTGCTGCTGTCCTGTTCCGGTCAGTTCCTATCTGTGTGTGTCCAACTGCAAATGGGTTGGGACCTGTTAGTAGACTGTGAAATCAACTTAAATTGTTGCAACCTGCAAGAAGGAGGGAGGGAGGGATTTGTGTATCTAGTAAGGGGAAATACTATTTTACAAACTTGTCATATATATAAGGATATAATTATGGATCACAGTGTAAAATGTACTTCTTACTGTGGTTTGTAGTAAAAAAAAGTTTGAAGAAACCTTGAGTAATAAGACCTTTTGAAGCTGCCAGATCACATCATGTTGAGTATACCATCAGTAAGTCGTCTTTTTTTTTTTTAATTTCTGGCTGTGTTGGGTCTTCGTTGCTACACGTGGGCTTTTTCTAGTTGCGGTGAGCAGGGGCTACTCTTTGTTGCAGTGCGCAGACTTCTCATTGTGGTGGCTTCTCGTTGCGGAGCACGGGCTCTAGGCACGCAGGCTTCAGTAGCTGTGGCACGCGGACTCCAGAGCACAGGCTCAGCAGTTGTGGTGCACGGGCTTAGTTGCTCTGCGGCATGTGGGATCTTCCCGGACCAGGGCTCGAACCCGTGTTCCCTGCCTTGGCAGGCGGATTCTTAACCACCGTGCCACCAGGGAAGTCCCCCATCAGTAAGTCTTTTATCCCTCCTGATTTCTAAGACATTTTCATGTGCACTGCTGCCGTTGTTATGTGCTTCCTCCATCTTTAATTTGCACAGATGTGGCTTAGGACCCTATTTACCCTGTTAGATCTTTTTCTCTCCTGCCTATTGACCTTTTGGCACCTGGTCCTATCACTTAACATAGTTTTATCCCTCCTGTTTTCAACATCTCTCTATTTAATAAGTGTGCCTTCACTCTCATTATTAATAAATCTGTTGAGCAGGACAGTTCCGAGGACAGAGCCCTGTGGCAGGCCACTACAGACCGCCCCCCCCCCCCCACCCCCCGCAGTCGATACACCACTCTTACTTTGAGCGGGGCATGGCCATTCAGCCATTGGTGAGCCAGCCCATTCAGCCTGTCATTTTCCATAGCTGTCCCTCAAAGGGGTCACAGCCAGCCTTGTGGAACTTCAGTGTCTGCAACCTGATTCGCAAACCCAGGGCCTTGGCAAGGAATACAGATGAATGAAGTGATAATTAATTCAGGCAATTAATAAATAATCCCTGACTCCTGGCCTGGGTTTCAAGAAGGCAGTGCAAATGATGTGGCTGGGGGTGAGCTGGAGCGGTAGTCAGTGCTCAGTTGTAGACGAGGTTGCCAGGCAGGAGTGTGGACCTTCAAGAAAATCTGGGTTTCATGGGAAATTTGATTTTTTTTTAACATTGGCAAAACAAACATAAAAGCCAAACAAAACAGATTTGTTTTGTGGCAGATTTGACCTGCAGCCCTTGAGTTTGTGACCTCCTTATCTCCTGGTCCAGTGACCACACAACACAAAGCACTAAGATTAGTTGCGTGTTGATGGGTTGATGGCCTTCACTGAACCTGACTCCTTGAGGTCCCTTTAGTTACCCACTCAGGACTCTTACACGGACTGAACTCACCCAGTGTTCTGAAAGTTGGGGATGACACTTGCTCTTTTCTCACCTGTTGTTGGCACCTTCTCCTGATGGCAAGTTTCTTCCAGGATCACTGGCAGGTGTGAGGAATGTGTCAGTGGGATCCCTTGGCTGGGAAAACTGGAATTTAGAGTTTCTTAAAGTCTCCCACCCGGCTTGGTTTCACTTTCCTCTTATCTGTATCTACTCTTCCTTTTCTTTTCTCTTTGGTCTGAAGAGCATTTTCCTTCCCAGGGAATTCACAGGCACAAGAGCGGGCCTAGCCCTTCCTCGTTCTTCTTACTCACACACCAAAAATAACTTTTAAAAATCCTTTTAGGGCTTCCCTGGTGGCACAGTGGTTGAGAGTCCGCCTGCCGATGCAGGGGACACGGGTTCGTGCCCCGGTCCGGGAAGATCCCACATGCCGCGGAGCGGCTGGGCCCGTGAGCCGTGGCCGCTGAGCCTGCGCGTCCGGAGCCTGTGCTCCGTAACGGGAGAGGCCGCAACAGTGAGAGGCCCGCGTACCGCAGGAAAAAAAAAAAAAATCCTTTTAGTTGTCTTGACCATTTGGGGAAGCCTCAGCTCATGCAGCATTAGTCTTCCTGACACTGTTTTTGTAAATCCATGCTACTCTCTCGTGTTTCTTCTTGTTTATGCATGCTTCTTCTGTCTTTTATACGTAAACATGTAAACATGCAAAATTTGATCACTTTAGATTTTGTAGCCTTTGCAGCCATGTTAGTTTAGGTTTCGAAGAAGGAAGGAAGGGAGAACTGGGTGATCAGCCACATTCCTGGAGGAAAGGTATTTGTTCCTAGTTTCTAGTTCTGAAAGATAGTAGTCTTCCACCAGCATCAGGGCGAGGCTGGCGTATTCCATGGCCTGTGGGGCAGACGGACGGCGGACTGGGCGGGAGGCACAGAAGTCATTACGACTGGGCTCTTGTCTTGAAGGAACTACCATCTGGTGGGGGGAGGCAGCTGCTTGGCAGGTGATAAGTGCTAATAGAGGCATGTTTAAGGTGCCGTGGGAGCCTAGGGGAAGGAGCATCGGTCAATCTGCGAACCAGGTCAGAGAGGAGGTGACATTGAGCTGATGCTTGAGGGGATAAGCCAAAGAGACCTCACAGAAGCTGGGAAGTGCATTCCAGGCAGTGAGAACTGCATGTGCAAAGCTCAGAAAAGCATGTTGGAGAAGCATGAGGGTCCTTAGTGGCCAGAATTGGGGCAGTGATGAGAATGAGATGGGAACCACAGGCTGGGGCCTCTGCTCATCTCCCAGAGGCCTGTCCCAAATCCCAGCTCCCCGCTACCGCTTTGGAGCCCATGATGGCCACGTTTGACAATCTGGGGACTAGTATCATTTAACCATCTGTTTAATGTACTGTATGTTCTACCTGAGGGACTAATTTCTTTTTTACAGGTCTTTTTTAAAAATTTATTTGTTTTGTTTATTTATTTTTGGCTGCATTGAGTCTTTGTTGCTGCACGCGAGCCTTCTCTAGTTGTGGCCAGTGGGGGCTACTCTTCGTTGTGGTGCACGGGCTTCTCATCGCAGTGGCTTCTCTTGTTGCGGAGCGTGGGCTCTAGGCGCGCGGGCTTCAGTAGTTGTGGCTCGCAGGCTCTAGAGCGCAGGCTCAGTAGTTGTGGCACATGGGCTTAGTTGCTCCGCTGCATGTGGGATCTTTCCGGACCAGGGATCGAACCCACGTCTGCTGCATTGGCAGGCGTATTCTTAACCACTGCGCCACCAGGGGAAGTCCCCTAATTTCTCTTTTAACTTATTATTTTGATAGAATTTAAAAAACTTATAGAAAAGGTTAAAGAAGAGTACCTGGGACTCCTGTATACCCAAATTGTTTACATTTTGCTGTATTTGCTTTATCATTTTCTCTATGTGAATATATTTTTATATATGCATATACTTTTTTTCTGAACCATTTGAGATTAAGCTGGAGATACCCTTTATCCTTAAATGCTTCAGTGTATGTGTTCTAAGGACAAGGACATTCTTTTACATAGCCATAGTATAGTCATCCATGTCCAGAACACAGAGATTGATATGATATGATCTTATCCACATCCATATTCAAATTTCATCAGTTGTCCCAATGATGTACTTTATAGCTATTTCCCCCCACTCCAAGATCTAACCCATGAGCATGCATTTTGCTGTCTCTTTAGTCTTGTGTCAGCTGGGAGAGATGTTTGTTTTTCTTGTCTTTGAAATTTTTGGAGAGAACAATCCAGGTGTTTTCTAGCATACCCTTTAGTTTCAGTTTATCTGACGTTTCCTCTGATTAGATTTAAGGTTATGTGTTCTGGCTGCACGTCTGTGTGAGTGATGTTATATTCTCCTTCTCAATGTTATCATATCAAGAGACACATGATGTTGGTTTTTTCCCAATATTGGTGATGATGATAACTTTGATCATTTGGTAAAGGTGGTGTCAGCCAGATTTATTTCTCCACTATAAAGTTGCTATTGTATTTAAGTTGTTTTTGAAGAGATGTTTTTCGTGTTGTTTTTTTGTTTTTTTTTTTTTTTTGCGGTACGCGGACCTCTCACTGCTATGGCCTCCCCCGTTGCGGAGCACAGGCTCCGGATGCGCAGGCTCAGCGGCCATGGCTCACGGGCCCAGCCGCTCCGCGGCATGTGGGATCCTCCCGGACCGGGGCACGAACCCGTGTCCCCTGCATCGGCAGGCGGACTCTCAACCACTGCGCCACCAGGGAAGCCCTGAAGAGATGTTTTGAGGCCATGTATGTATCCTGTGCTTCCTCAAGCTTTCACCTGCTATTCGTAGCATCCACTGATGAGTTTCTAAACCCTTCTAAATCCTTCTGTATTTTTCATTGGCATTCTACTGTAAGGAAGAGCTTTCCTTTCCGGTGGGATGAATTCTTGCAAACTCAGATCTACCTCGTATTACCTTTTAACTTGCTGGACTGGACTCTGGGCCCACTTCCTCTTGTGCTCTCCCCCTTCAGTGTGCTTTGGACATTAGATGAATAATGGTGGTTCCTGGGAAGCTTGGATCTTCTTCCAAGCAGCACCTCACTTGTCATTGGCGTGACTGGCTTGGCATGGGGCTAAACACACACTGTATTGGATGATCAGAGTTTCCTCAGGCCTAGGGCTGGGGTGGGAATGTTGTCTTGTCAGCTGTCTGAGTTCAGCCTGAGCTTAAGCGAGGACAGTAATGGGCAGAGAAAAGAACTGTGGGTTTCTTCCCCTGAGAAGCCATGACTGATTCCTTGTGCAGGCTGAATTCGTTAGTCAAAGCTGCTCCTTCCCCGCCCGTTCACACACAGACTTCGCGCTTCTGGTGCATTGTTACACGGATGCTTAGTTAGCTTTCTTTTCCTCCTGACAAAAAACAAAGGTTCTGGTGTCACTTTGGTCATCGTGAGTTAAAGACCTCTTTGTGTGTCCTCAACAAATGCCTGGTTTCAGGGGAGTTTCATCGGTGTGATCAATATGAGGCTCAAAAAGGGTCTGAGCAACATTCAGAATTCTGCGTTAGGATCTCTTAAAGACCCGCTCTCTGTTTCTGCAGTGCAGCCAGCTGAGAAATGAGGTGTGAGAAGATGAGCTGAGGTTCAAGCTCTATCAGAGACAGGGAGGGTTTGCAAGGAAGGCAGGGTTAGTTGTGCCTCTGAGTGGTGTGGTGCAGGACAGTGCTTTTCAAATACTGTGGCTCATCTTTTCCCCTTTTGTTCCTCCTCCTCTCTCTCTCTTCAGACAGGCTCAGAGCTCAGCCCAGTTGATGGACCTGTTCCAGGTCAGATGGACTCAGGGCCAGTGTACGATGGGGACTCACGGCAGCTAAGCGCCTCAGGGGCGCCAGTCAATGGTGCTAGAGAACCTGCTGGACCCAGTTTGCTGGGCACTGGGGGTCCTTGGCGAGCAGAGCAGAAGCCCGACTGGGACGTGACCCCAGGACCAGCTCATACTGCTCGCCTGGAAGATGCCCACGATCTGGTGGCCTTTTCGGCTGTGGCCGAAGCTGTGTCCTCTTATGGAGCCCTTAGCACCCGGCTCTATGAAACCTTCAACCGTGAGATGAGTCGCGAAGCTGGGAACAACAGCAGGGGACCCCGGTCAGGGCCCGAGAGCTGCTCTGCTGGCAGCGAAGACCTTGACACGCTGCAGACGGCCCTGGCCCTCGCTCGGCATGGCATGAAACCACCCAACTGCAACTGCGATGGCCCAGAATGCCCTGACTACCTCGAGTGGCTGGAGGGGAAGATCAAGTCTGTGGTTGTGGAGGGAGGGGAGGAACGGCCCAGGCTCCCAGGGACTCTGCCTGCTGGTGAGGCTGGTCTTCTGGCGCCAATCACCAGGCCACTCCTCAGCTCTGAGGTCCCTCATATACCTCCTCCTCCGGAGGGCCTGCCCCTGTCCCAGAGTGCCCTGAGTATCGCCAAGGAAAAAAACATCAGCCTGCAGACCGCCATTGCCATCGAGGCCCTCACACAACTGTCCTCTGCCCTCCCCCAACCTTCTCATGCCGCCTCCCAGGCTTCTTGCCCCCTTCCTGAGGCCTTGTCCCCTCCTGCCCCTTTCAGACCTCCCCAGTCCTACCTCCGGGCTCCGTCGTGGCCTGTGGTCCCTCCTGAAGAGCACCCATCCTTTGCTCCTGATAGCCCTGCCTTCCCTACAGCAACTCCTAGAACAGAGTTTCCTGAAGCCTGGGGCACTGACACCCCACCAGCAACTCCCCGGAGCTCTTGGCCCATGCCCCGCCCAAGCCCTGATCCCATGGCTGAACTGGAGCAGTTGTTGGGCAGCGCCAGTGATTACATCCAGTCAGTATTCAAGCGGCCCGAGGCCCTGCCCAGCAAGCCCAAGGTCAAGGTCGAGATACCCTCTTCCTCCCCATCCCCCATTCTCCAAAGGGAGGCCCCCACACCGTCCTCAGAGCCCGATTCCCACCAGAAGGCCCAGACGGCCCTGCAGCAGCACCTCCACCATAAGCGCAGTCTCTTCCTGGAACAGGCCCACGATGCCTCCCTCCCCCCTCCCTCGGAGCCTCCTCCCGGCTGGTGGGCACCACCCAGCTCACCTGCCTCACAGCCATCCGACAGACCACCCAAGGAGAAGAAAAGGAAGCCCCTGGCACCAGCTGGAGGTCTCGTGGGAACAGACAAAGCTGGCCCCGGGATCAAGCCCAGTGTCCGGAAGTCCATTCACATCAAGAAGTCCAGGCCACGGGAAGCACAGCCCCTCTTCCCACCTCTGCGGCAAATCATCCTGGAAGGGCTGAGGTCCCCAGCCTCTGAGGACGTGCAGGCACATCCACCTGCCCCCGTTCCTGCCTCACAGGGCTCTGCTGTCCCCCTGCCCCCAGAACCTTCTCTTGCGCTATTTGCACCTAGTCCCTCCGGGGACAGCCTGCTGGCCCCTACTCAGGAAATGAGGTCTCCCAGCCCCATGGCAACCCTGCAGCCAGGCTCCGCTGGCCCTCTTCCCCCTGCCGATGACAAGCTGGAAGAGCTCATCCGGCAGTTTGAGGCTGAATTTGGGGATAACTTTGGGCTTCCTGGCCCCCAGTCTGTGCCCATTCAGGACCCCGAGAACCAGCCAACCTGTCTCCCAGCCCCCGAGAGCCCTTTTGCTACCCGCTCTCCCAAGCAAATCAAGATCGAATCTTCAGGGGCTGTGACTGTGCTCTCAACCACCTGCTTCCATTCAGAGGAGGGAGGCCAGGAGGCCACACCCACCAAGGCCGAGAACCCACTCACACCCACCCTCAGTGGCTTCCTGGAGTCACCTCTTAAGTACCTGGACACACCCACCAAGAGTCTGCTGGACACACCTGCCAAGAGAGCCCAGGCCGAGTTCCCCACCTGTGATTGCGTAGGTAAGTCCTCCTGGGCGTCAGGGAAGGGCAAGGGGAACGTGACCTGGCGGGCTTGGATTTCTAGGCACTGTCTTTTATCTGGAAAACATCCACCGTGTGCCAGACACCGCACCGGGGCCTGTGGACACAGAATTGAGCTCCAGGCTAGTGGAGAAGACATTGAAGGAAACTGGTGATGCCGTGTGGTGTATCGTGTGTCAGTGGAGGTGCTTTGTCGTACAGATGGAGGTGACGGCATCGTGGAAGCCTTCCTGTGGGAGGTGGTGCTTGTGCTGAGGCCGGTAGGGCTGTCGGGTAGGAAGAAGACATACTGAGAAGAGGGAGTAGCTTGGGCAACAGCTTGGTGGCTGTGACAGGGTAGTGCTTATTTAGAGGGCTCATGCTCTGGGGGAGCGAAAGGGGAGGAGTCTGTGTGGAGATGAGCAAAAGGTGGCTAGAGAGGCAGGCAGGGGCCGGATCTTGGCGGGGCCCAGCGAGCCACGGTCGGGAGTTTGACTTGATCTCTGGTAATACATCGTGAGCTCCTGAGGGTTTTAAAGCAAGTGATGACCAGTCATCACCTTGTGCTTCTGAAAGACTATTCCGGCTTGTGGTGGGGAGGAAAGGCTGGCGGGGGAGCCTGTAAGAAAGGCATTGTTGTGAGCCAGGCAAGAAATAACAAGGGCCTGTACTGAGAGAGTAGGTGGGCAGAGGCTGCAGAGTGAGTGGCCTCTGAGGAGGGGGGGGCTATGGGGATGCAGACCGCTCAGGTCTCCGCCCTGGTGGTGGGGGGCACTGAGAACACGCGTGTGGAGAAGTGGTGAGTTCTGTTCGGACCGACTGAGTTTGAAGGGGCCGAGAGATTGGAGATCGGGCTCTGAGTTACGGGTTTGGATGAGGTTAGCATTCAGGCGATGGTTGAAGCCATGGTGTGGGTAAGGGCACTGAGGAATTGGGCCTGTTTCTGAGCCTTGTCTTCTGGAATAGAAGTAGGGCCCCGGGCCTCTGAGGACTGTTTCTGGGGATGTCAGCCGTCTCCAGGGAGGTCGTGGATGCCTCAGGAAACTCCAGGTCCACTCTAAGCTGTGGTCCTCTGCTACTTAGCAAGCATTCCGTAAAAGGTGCGTGTGTTTCAGGTGTTGGCAAAAAACACGATGCTGATGACGAGCATGTTGAATTCTTGTGATTTTATGATACACAAATAGGTCTTAGGAAAAGCCTGTCTTCTCTGCTTGTTTAAATACACTAATATCCGGTCAATTGTGTGATTTGTTGGGATGTTGTACCCCAGTTAGTAAGGAGAAGCTGGGCTGTCCCGTCCACTCCAGCTACCCCAGAATCCTGGGGTACAAGACAGTGGGGCCAGTGACAAAGAATCACTTGGGGGACAAGGAAAAGTTGGCCCCAGTGCTTCTCTCTGGGGGGAACAGATGTGCAGCATCCTGCCAAAGGCTCACAGACGTGCTCTGAGATTGTGGTTTCCACCGAGGGCTGACCCTCTTTGTTACCGGGTTTAATAATGATGTGACTCTGAATGCCCCTCAATTCCCACCATTTGGGAGAGACTTGTTCTGATCATAGGAGTTGGGGCCCCACTTTCTCTCTTTGTGTTTTTCTGTGTCTGGCCTATCTTCCTGTGTTTAGGGCCTCATTTGCTCTTTCTCCCCCTCCGGGGTAGGAAATATCCTTTTATAGGGCTGAGGACATAGTTGATGCATAATAAATATTTTAATCGTGGAATTCAATTATACAGATATTATGTTTGGTCAAGCTAGTTTTTTTTATTTAATTTGAATTTTAATCCCATCACTTCCTCGTGCAGGAAATGAAAGTGCTAATAGTACCCTTTCACCAGGGTTCATCTGAGGATTATGTTAGTTAATATGTATAAAGCCCTTAGGACTGTGACTGGCATGTAGGAAGAACTGTAAGAGTGCTTAGCTGTTACCAAGCCTATCAAGTGCAAAAAAGCAAGAAAAAGGCGTAAAAACATATGTATTATGAAGGGAGAAAAGCGTTGGCTCTTGCTTTATTCACCAGTCATTTATTGTTTACCTAGCCCAGTCCTAGTGACCAATAAGATAAAAATTAAGAGAAACGGTTCATCTTTGAAGGACTTTGTGGTTTGCTTGAAGAGACAGCACAAACGATGAAATATCCAGTCGCCCAGTCAGCAGGTATCTGCCAGGCGTCTGTGCTGTCATACGGAAGTCGTTGAACTGTCAGAGTGCTCTGAAATACCAGGCTTGGTTGTCACCACGGAGGGTAATGCTTTACTTAGGAAGCTGTTCAGAGCTGGGTTTTGAAAACTGTAATGAACACAGATGGGGAGAGGTGAGTAGGTAGCCACTCCAGACTGAGGAATGTATGAGCACCGTCTAGGAGCAGACATGAGCAAGCTCGCGTGAGGTAAGGCCACTAGCACACAGCGGACCCGAACCCTCAGTGTTCTCCTGAATTCCTTAGGCCAGAGGAGCCCCCTAGCAGAGGGGACCAGTCTCAGCTAGTGAGCAAAAGCACAGGCAGTAGACTGTCAGCATCAGAGAAACCCAGTGTGGCAATGCTGGCAACCTGTTGCCTTGGCAGGCAGGTGGATGGCAGGAACAGTGGGCAAGAGGTAAGGTGAGCCACCACCACCAATCATTTGTTGCTCCCATTTGTATTTTATTTATATGTGATACAGATAAAATATTTGTATGCTATCTAATGTAAACGAAGAATTAGAAGCAAACCCACCTAGTGTTGTTAAATGTTAAATTATGGGAAAACACTGAAGTGAAAACAGCAGACACAAAGAGTATTTAAATGATCAGCTCACCTAGGTTAAAAAAAATAGAGAAAAGACTGGAAGGAAATATACCACCAGTGGTTGTATCACTGTTCGGACTGTGGGTGACTTTTCCCTCATTATGTTTTCTGAATTTTCTCTAATGAAATGTGTATTTTATAATCAAGAAATATTTTTGAAAGTACCTCCTCCTGGAAGTAGCACAGAAGAGTGAAGAGTGATAATCTTGTGGCAGGAGACCACTTAGGAAGCTACTGAGAATAGCAATAACAACCACAACAATAGTAATAGAATATGAAACACTTGCCCTATTCCAGGCACTGTACCAAGTGCTTTGTAGTCACTACCTCATTTAATCCTCTGTAACATCTGTATGAGGCGGGTACTGTCAGTAGTTCCATTTGAGTGATGAAGAAAGCAAAATTAGATTCAGTGATTTACCCAAGTCATAGAGCTAGCGGATGGTAGAAGTGAGATTTGAACCTAGGCAGCTGGACCACCATGTCATACTGTGATTAAAGTTGTTTAGCTGAGAAATGAGTCCTTCTGAAACAGTGGTATTAGGCATGAAGAGGGCCGAAGAAGAAAGCATTCACTTGGAAACAGTTTCTGGAGGTGTTGAGGTTGTGTTAGGGAAAGCCTCCACGTCTGGACAGGTGCTTTCATCAACTGGTTTCATGAACTTGTCTTTGTGAACTCAGGCTCGGGCGGGACAAGGGTTAGGAACGACGCTTGTTCACTCTGGGATTAATGTTAGCTAGGAACCATCTCATATTCCAGAAACTCAGCCCCTCAACAGTGGTAGATAGAAAGGTGCAGATTGTAGGTCACTATAATGAAGAATTTTCCGTAGAAGCGACAGTGAAATTTGGAGATGCTGTTAAGCACGCGTAACAGGCGGTTTAAGTATGGAAACAACTTTATAAAAACATGGAAAGGTCTTATGGCAAAAGAAACCTAATATTCAAGCTCCATGGTGCTTTTTGGCAAATAAGCAATTTTGGCCAATGTGGGCATCACCAGGTAACCAAAACCTGCCAAACACCAAGAGCATTGTCTTACACTTGTATGAAGATTACAGGTGTTCTGAAGGTATGGATGGGATCCATATCTACTTGTTCTCTGAATCTTGAAATACTAGAATTAAAGGTACCCCCTGAGGCTTCAAAGAAATAAATTTAAAAGACATGAAAGGAAATGCTGTACTCCAAAAGGTAGTATGATACGTACAGGCTTGAGAAAACATAGCACAAGTTGAAGTTCTGCATTGAATTATTGGGAGAAGAGAGTGTTGATGCGTTCCTAATATGTAGGGGCACACATTGGAGATTCCCCTAACCACCACTTAACCTTCCTGTAACACTTGTGTCAGAGGCAGGATGATGAACTGCAATGCCTGTTGGCTACGCCCTCTATGTACTTTATCTATTCTCAGAAATGGGGACATTCACAGGGAGAGCCAGCTGAGGACAGGGAATGAGTCCAGATGATGTTTTAGTGGGAAGAGCATCCTTTGAGATCATCTGGTCATCATTTTATAAGATAAGGAAACAGGTCTGTGTTAACCTTCAAGTCTTGTCCTGATGTCTCTGAGGAGCAGTCCACAGGTAGCTGGAGACATTTAACCATAGCAAAAGCAATGAACTGAGACATAGATTTTAGAGGTTGTTTTCATAGGAATGCTGTATTTTTATCCAGTGGATCATCCTGCCCTAAAGAAGTAGCCAAAGGTGAATACAAGAAAAACATCTCCTTTGCCTGCCTGAAGCACGGTAAAAGTTTGGGTGAGGGAGGGATGTTGCCCAGCAGACGTGGCTGATAGCAGCACCCAGTGGGTGACTTCAGTATGAGCCACAGTTCTGAACAGGGGGACACAGAGACTGACCTCCGTTTACAGTAAAGTCTGTTTCCTATAGTTTTTATGAGAATGTATTTTCCTCCTTTGTATGCAGTTTGAGATGAATAGGAACTTCATGTCTTTTAAATATTTTTTTGGCAATAGAGTATTTGTATACCAGTATAAAGTGGGGAATAAGACTCTGGGTAGGAGGGTATCAGAAAGAACTTCCTGGATGAAGCGATGTCTTATGTGAGTTTTAAAGGATAAGCAGAAGTTTAATAGATTAATAGGGCGAAAGGAGAGTGTTCTAGGCAAAGGGACATGAAGATTATAGAGATGAAAAATACATGAAAAAACACATGAAGATGTGTAGGCGAGAAAACATGGAGAAATACAAGTAGTTCTGGTATGACTGGTGTGTTAGATGAAAGATTGGGAGTGGCTGGAGAGGAGAGTTTCAGGGCATGAGAGGATGATACCAAAGGCAGAGAGTTTGCAAGCACAGGCAAGAAATTATGTGTGCCTGAAGTAAGAATGACATTGAGTAGGAGGAAGGAGAGGAGGAGTGGATAAAAGAAAGAATGAGAGAAAGAACTAATTGGTTCAGTGACCTGTTGAATGTAGGAGTAAAGAAGAAGCAGTCACAGATGACTCCTGAGGTTCCAGGTTGGATGATTGGGTAGATGGTGGTGCCATTCACCAAGATTTGAAATACTGGCAGGGAAGCAAGTTTGGGTATATGACTTTGAGATGTCTGGGGGACCAGCAGGTGTGCATCCAGTTGGATCTGTGAATCAGAGGTTCTTCTGCAAACTGACGGTAGTTGAAGTCTCAGTTATAGACGGCTCACCAGGCTGACTACGTAGATCAAGAATGGAGGATACTGGGACTTCCCTGGTGGCGCAGTGGATGGTACTCCGTGCTCCCAGTGCAGGGGGCCCGGGTTCGATCCCTGGTCAGGGAACTAGATCCCACACCCATGCTGCAACTAGGAGTTCGCATGCCGCAACTAAGGAGCCTGCCTGCAGCAACTAAGACCCGGTGCAACCAAATAAATAAATATATAAAAAAAAAAAAAAAAGGAGGATACTATCTTTTAGGGTAGAGAATCTCAAACAGGAGGCCATGAGGGAAGTATGGAAGAGATGTGGGAAGAAACTGAGGAGAGGATAGGTTAGAACAAAGAGATAGTTTGGGAGAGCCAACAACATCACTACTGAAGAAGGGTCAATATTTAATGTCTTACGTGATTTGTTATTATATGCATACTAGTCTTTTCAGTTAAATCCCAGGTTCCTTAAGAACAGGGACTCAATGTTGTATTTCTAAAACATCTAAACTGGTGCTGATCATATGGTGGTGCTCTACATATTTTTTGGTCAACTGGTCAGCCTTATTCTACCTCCATATTAAATTCTACAAAGACGTCAGATAGGTTTGGGCATGATCTCCTTACCTTTAATCTTTGTCATCAGTGAGTAGTGTGCCCATTGGGTTTTTTTTTTATTATTTTAATTAACTTATTTATTTATTTATTTTCGGCTGCGTTGGGACTTCGTTGCTGCTTGCGGGCTTTCTCTAGTTGCGGCGAGTGGGGGCCACTCTTCATTGCGGTGGGCAGGCTTCTCATTGTGGTGGTTTCTCTTGTTGCAGAGCACAGGCTCTAGGCATGCGGGCTTCAGTAATCGTGCGCAGGCTCAGTAGTTGTGGTGCGCGGGCTCAGTACTTGTGGCTCACGGGCTCTAGAGCACAGGCTCAGTAGTTGTGGCGGACGGGCTTAGTTGCTCAGCGACATGTGGGATCTTCCTGGACCAGGGCTCGAACCTGTGTCCCCTGCATTGGCAGGCGGATTCTTAACCACTGCGCCACCAGGGAAGCCCGAGTGTGCCCATTGTTATGAAAGTCTTTCTGCTACCAGCAGACCCAGCGTGCTGCCCATGAACTCACAGGCAGATGACCTGAGATTTTAGTTTTAAAAAAGTTCACCTGGCACACCTGATCCAGGGTGGGGCCCAACCATCTGCCTGCCCACGGTGTGGATTTGTGATTGCCAGGAGGCAAAGTTCTAGCAGTCAGTTATTGACTTTCATGCAAGTGGAATTAGTTATATAAACTTAAGGTGTTTGGCTTTACGTCCACTAAAATTACATCAGGAAACTGGAGCATTATATAGGAAAAAGAAGATGGGTACAGTAAAACCTTTGTGTGATTTTGACACCTATGCATTAATTGTACACCAGTTATCAACCGTCTCTTTTTATCAATGTCATAAAGAAAAGAAATGCCTCAGCCTATACCTATACCTGGCTGTGAGGTTCCCCACTGGGAAAGTGTGGGTGCCCTAGTCTCTGTGTAGAGAGGTGGTAGAGAAGGTGGAGGGTTCATTTAGAAATTAAGGACCCCTCTTTCTGCTAGGTAGTAATGAGTAGTTTCTTGTGTTTAATATCTCTTGCTGATGGCACAAAGGATACATTTCATTCTCTCCCCAGCCTAGTGCAAAAGTGGAACAGATCATATTTTTCTATTTTGAGTATAAAATTAAGTGCACAGGGAAAAAAAAAAAAAAGCACCTAGAGCCACATAACCAGCATTTCCTCAAAAATTGGATCTTGTTCTCCTGAGCTCTACCCCAGAGCTTTCTACTATGTATTTTAGGAAAAAAACGTCACTTTCCTCACTGCTCAAAGAGAGACGTAAAAGAGATTTTACTTTAGGAAGAGTTGAGCCATTTCCTTGCCCTGTCACTTAACCTCTATGGAAAAGGAAGAAATAGTACACTGGGGAGTAAAAGGAAAAATGATGACTTAACAGTAAGATAGCAAAATACTCCTTTTCTGAAACCTGGTGAAAGGGACCAAGACAAACAAAAATGTAAGAGGAAATTTCATCAACTGAAATTTGAAAATGGCCCCAATCTTAAACTATGAATTCCAAGTGCTGTCTGCCAGCTAAAGATCAATCTGAATTGAAAACAGTGATGACATGAGGTATATACAACTCCCAGGGTTAGGAAAAACAATAGTGGAGGCTCAGAAGGACTCCCCAACTTGGAGAGATGGGCTGGAGACCACACATCTAGAAAGCCTGCACTTTGGAAAGTCTCCTTTTCCTGCTCTTCTCCAATTTCTGATGGGGTTAAGGTCTGGGGTGAGGATGGTTGGCTGGAGAATGTGAGAAGCCATCTTAGGAGCCAGCTTTGTAGCCAAGGGCCAACAGCACCAAACAAAGGCCATTGTGTAGAGAAAAATATTTGCTGAACCACCAAACAAAAATTCCGCAAACCATGGGGCTTTATTTTAACTTGATGTCTTGTCAGAGTGACCAGCCCACTCCCATATGAGGAAATAAACCAAAATCTTAGCATCAGGACAGAGCACAGCCCAAGCCTCCACACACAAACATACATACAGATTGAGAGGCATGGGCTCCAAAAAACAGAGGGCATATAGAGATGACATTTCCCAGCTGCAGCTGTCCACAGCCAGCCCCAGATCCTCATAGGCCGCTGAACTTTTGAACTAATAATTGAAACCTCTACAACATCTAATTCTCTAAGCTTAATTTCTAAGGGAAGAATTTGAGTAGTATCCAGGTAAATACAGAAGAATAGGGAGATTCTACACATTCTGCTTTTGGGCAAATGAGTCTAGACCAGTGGCTTTCAACGGAGTGCCGTTTTACCCCTCATCACCCCAGGAGACATTTGGCAATGTCTGAGGACATTTTTGGTTATCACACCAGTGTGGTTCTACTGGCATCTAGCGGACAGAGGCCAGGGATGCTGTTAAACGTTCTTCAATGCACAGGACGCCCCCCCTCCGCCCCCCCCCCCCACCGCCCCAATAAAGAATTATCTAGTCCAAAGTGTCAATAGTGCCAAGGGGGAGAAAGCCGGGAGCTAAACTCCATTGAAAGACCAATTAACAAGCAAACAAACAAAAAATTCAACGTGCAACCCATTCAGATTCTGTGGGGAAAAGTTAGAGGGATTAAATATAATATTCAAGTGAAGACTTACATTAGGAAAGACAAGAAGAGTTTGAACAACTAATTTATACCTTCAAGAAAGTTGCCTAAAATGTTCATTGTGAAACCAGAAATGAAAGATGAGGTCCTAGATTAAAGTGACAAAGAAGTCACAAGATGTATGGATTAAACTGCAGAAATGTGCCATTTCACAAAGCACTTCTAGTATACTAGAAGCTGCAAAAAGCAGAATCAGAGTCACAGAAAAAGCCAGTCAGTGAGGAAGAAGGACAGGCTTGAAAGACTGCTCCAAAGTAGAAGAAGAAGATAGAAATGAACATAATCAGAGTGGAGATAAGGGATACAGAAGAGAGGCAGGAGGGATCCTCCACAGATTCATTCTGTCGGGAATATTGGGAACATTTGCTGGTGTTTTCCAGCAAAGATCATGAAACAAATTGAACACAGGCAAGAGTCAAAGATAAAATAGAAAATGTTTTTTAAATGAAAGAAGATGAATAAAAATGGACAAATAATGATCTGGATGAACTTCAAGATGAATTCCAAGGATGAAGAATTCCCTACAAATAAATTAACCAAAAATTAAGTTGGTCATACATACTTGGATTTTTAAATTTTTTTTTTTTTTTTTACCATTTAAGATACACTTTTCGAAAACATTCTCTTAGGGACTTCCCTCATGGTCCAGTGGGTAAGACTCCGAGCTCCCACTGCAGGGGCCCGGGTTCAATCCCTGGTTGGGAAGCTGGATCCCGCATGCGTGCCGCAACGAAGATCCCACATGCTGCTGCAGCTAAGACCTGGCGCAGCCTAAATAAATAAATTAATTTAAAAAAAAAACATTTTTAATGTTTAATTTTTTAAAAGCATTCTCTTAATTGAAACACATATTGGAAGGTATATAAATTGTAAGCATACCTGGGAGATATTGTGGGTTTGGTTCCAGACCACTGCAATAAAGTGAATATCACATTAAAGCGAGTCCCATGGAATTTTTGGTTTCCCAGTGCTTTCAAAAGTTATGTTTGCACTATACTGTAGTCTGTTAGGGGTATAATAGCACTATATCTAAAAAAAAAAAACAAAAAAAGTACCTTAGTTTAAATACTTTATTGCTAAAAAATGCTAACTACATCTGAGACTTGAGTTGTAGTTTTTTTTGCAATAGTAACATCAAAGATCGCAGATTACCATAACAAATACAACAGTAATGAAAAAGTTTGAAATATTGTGAGAATTACCAAAACGTGACACAGAGGCATGAAGGGAAGCAAATGCTGTTGGAAAAATTGCACTGATAGACTTGCTTATCGCAGGTTTGTCAGAAAGCTTCAATTTGTAAAAAAACATAGTATCTGCAAAACACAATGAAATGACGTATGCCTGTACAGTTTTACAAAAAGCATGTACTTGTGTAACCACATCTAGATCAAGAAACAGAACTTTACCATCACATCAGAAACCTCCATATGCCCCCACCCAGTCACTTACACCTGACTCCCTAAAGCAGAGTATGGCCTGCAGACCGAGTCTGGTTAACATCTGTGAGCTAAAAACAAGTTTTTTATGTTTTTAAATTGTTTTTAAAAATCAAAAGAAGAATAGTATTTCATGACTCATGAAAATTATATGATGTTCAGATTTCAATGTCGAAGTTTCAGTGAAACACCATCACCCTCATTTGTTTATGTACTGTCTATGGCTGCTTTTGCTCTACATTAGCAAAGATGAACAGTTGCCACAGACACTGCATTCCCTGCAAAGCCTTAAGTGTTTGTCATCTGGCCCTTAACATAAAAAGTCTACTGACTCCTGTCCTAAGGTAAGCACTATTCTAATTTCTAACCACGTTGATGGGTTTGGGCTGTTCTTGAACTTCACATGTATGTATTTTATGTTCTGGCTTCTTTTGTTCAGTGTTGTATTTGTGAGGTTCATCTGTGTTGTGTAGCAATATTTGTAGTTCATGCATTCTCATTGCTATATAGTATTCCATTTTATAATATGAATATACCACCATTTATCCATTAGATTGTTGATGGTCTTTTGGATTGTTTCCAATTTGGGGTTATTATGAATCATGCTGCTATAAGACGTTCTTATATACATCCCTTGGTACATGTATGTACACACTTATATACTTCTATTGGGTGTATACCTAGGACTGAAATTGTATGTGTTCAGCTTTTAGTAGGTACTGCCCGTTTTCCAAAGTGGTTGTAGCCGTTTAAACTCCCACCAGCAGTACTCCACATCTAAACCAGCAAATGGTATCAAAAGGCTTTCTGCCATTGTGGTAGGTATATCATCACATCTCATTGTGGCTTTAATTTACCTTTCCCTGATGACTAATATATGTCCTCTTTTGTAGAGTTCAAGCCATTTGCCCATTTCTCTGTTGTGTTTCTGTCTTTTTCTTATTGATCAGTAATGTGAGTTCTTTGTTGGATATATGAATTGCAGTTCTCGGGATACTGAGATAAAATGTTTGGCTTAAGAGTTCTATGCCCAATAAAGTTGCCATTCATGTGTAAAGACCTCATAAAAACATTTCCAAATATATTAGAACTTAAATTTTCTGGAGGTGAATCAAATAAGTAACAGATGGGGGAAGCTGTACTGTGAAGGGGCTGGCAGTGAACGCTAAATGTATTATTTTTCTGAAACAGAAGGTAATGTATTTATTTATACTAGAACTTTGTTTTATATTAAATATCTCTTTTATAATGGGGGGGTGAAATATGTTCACAAGGATACCAACAAAAAGCAGGAGGTAAAGTGAGGGAAGAGGTGTGAGAAATTGTATAAGGGTGCTGACTTCTTTCTTTCCCACAGTACCATTAGCATTACTAAAAGCATACTATAGATTGGTGGGGCAGGGGGAAGTAAAAGAAAATACAAAATCTATTTAAAAAGATAGGAAAGAGGGCTTTCCCTAGTGGCGCAGTGGTTGAGAGTCCGCCTGCCGATGCAGGGGACACGGGTTCGTGCCCCGGTCCGGGAAGATCCCACATGCCGCGGAGCGGCTGGGCCCGTGAGCCGTGGCCGCTGAGCCTGCGCGTCCGGAGCCTGTGCTCCGCAACGGGAGAGGCCGCAACAGTGAGAGGCCCGCGTACCGCAAAAGAAAAAAAAAGGAAAGAAAACAAGGAGACATAAACATGGAAAATATAAAATGACAGAAGACCATGTGTATGTTACAGTATTAAGTATAAATAGGGTAAACTCATCTACTGGATTTGATTAATAGCACTAGACAGCACTAAGAACGTTAATAAACCTCATTTTACTATGGGAAAACAGAAGCATATATTTGTCACTGATTCAGAGCATATACTATATTCTATAGAACCTTACCCCAACCTTGCAGAGTATTGTCACCTGTCTGGCACTGTAACTAACTACAAGCCCATTGCCACACTAAAGATATATCTATAAAATGAGGATATATATATAATGATATATATCCTCATATATATGTAAATATATATACAATTTAGGAGAATTAAATTTGGGAATGTCTACTAGTTTTATAACTAAGCATATTAGGCTGTAAGTCCAGTTTCTTCCCATAGAATATCTTCTCCCCCGCACAGACATCTAATCAAGGAAAGGGAAATGCATGTATATGTGTATATATATATGTGTTATATATATATATAATCAGGGAAAGGGATGTAATTAAGAAAAACAAGACTTCTAAACAACTACTTGGGATGCCTAGTAAACAGCAAAAGGGAGAGAATGACTTTGGTATTGCTTGACACTTGGAGCTGTGTCTGCCCTTTGTGTGTTAGTGGCCTTCCCAGAGGAACCTGACCATCTATTATAATTTTCAGGTTAGCTTGGTTTTGGAGCTTCATATCTTTTCCCCTAGCTGCTAGGATAGAGTTGCCAAGATTTTCTTCTGAAAATCTCCTTTCTCTGCCTTTAACTGTAATTTTGAGTTTTTCTGATTTGGGACAGAAGGTAATCACCAAAAACTACATTATATTCTAGTTCCAGTGTGACACCCTACAGTCAATCCATTACTTTGACTTTTCTCCAGACAGTAGAAACTAGGAAAGAGCCCAGAAGTTCTGGCATATTCCTGTGTTCTATTTTCCATATAGGCTGTAGTATTCTAGCACCTGTAAAGAGATTTCAGACCACTACTTCCAACACCCATATTCTTACGTTCTCTCTCCCTACCCAAACCTTGGTCTCTTTCCCTCCCCCACTTCACATACATCCTTCTATAATCCTCTCTGTCTTATGGTTCAAAACAGTGCATATTTGGAGCAAGTAATTTTTAATCATTTAGTTGAAAAGGATGAAAACATTTAAGCATGGATAGGTTGAGGACTGTGCTAGGTACCTTACATATCATCTAATCCTCAACAGATCTAAAATATAGAAACATTACTTTCACTGCTCTAAAGCTCATAAGGGCTGTGTAACTTGGTCACAATCATACAATTTGTTTGGCAGAGCCTAGACAGCAGCTACATACTGAGTTCATATTATACACCAAATACTGCACTTGGCCCTTTATGTATTTTACACAAGAAGGTGTGAGGATTAGAGAGGCTGGGAAGATAACTCATCACAGTTGCCCAGGTCTCTGTAAAATCTATGTTCATTCTGCTGTGACATGGTAACAATAAAAATGTGATACACGCTCTGATATTTTTGTTGTATGAAAGGTGCTCTGGGAGTCCAGAGGGAAAAGGAGAAGTCCAGTAGGGTTTCACAGAAAAGGTGGCATTTAAACTAGGCCTTATGACATGAGTTTTTCCAAAGAAGGAAAGAAATAAAGGCACTGTGGTCAACGAGAAAACGTGTTTCAAGACACAGGAGTATTGCATGGCTGTGTAAAAGAAGCTGTGGTAGCTGTCGCAGGATGCAAGGCTGGGCAGTGTGCAGAGATGGCTCCTCGGGGGCCTTATGGACTGTGTTCTGGAATTTGGGTTCTGTCTCCTGTCTAGCATGGAGTCATCAGTGGGAACTGGTCTGATCAGATTTCTGTTTCGGAAGCATAACTGGTGGTATTAGGTAGGATGACCTCAGAGGGCTGAGACCAGTTAGGAGACCATGACAATAATACAAGGGGGGATGAAGAGTCTCCATGAGCAGAAACCATAAGTGATAGACAACTTGCATCAGTTCATCTACTGGGATGCACATACCGTTGCCAACCTTTTGTTTGCTTGTTTTAAACTAGGAATACAACTGAACTCATTTTCACAACATGGGTCTTAACTCTTACCCTTATTCTTAGTGTGGGTAATGACATATACACCTTTAGGCTTGCATATGTGTGTGTATATACTAATGTATATGTGATTGTGTGTGTATACTAGCTATAGCATATTACACATGCTATACTGAAATTTGCTTGTTTCCCCACTTAAAATATCTTGGAGGTTATTTTCTGGTCAGTAAATCTGAAGCTGCCAAACTCCTTTTGATAGCTGCTTAGTATTCCATTATATGGTTGTGCTATAATGTATTTATAATACATAATGTATTATGGACATTTAAGTTTCTGATACTTTGCCATTAAAAATGATGCAGTGAGGGACTTCCCTGGTGGCGCAGTGGTTAAGAATCCGCCTGCCAATGCAGGGGACACGGGTTTGAGCCCTGGTCCAGGAAGATCCCACGTGCCGAGGAGCAACTAAGCCCGCGAGCCACAGCCACTGAGCCCGCGTGCCACAACTACTGAAGCCCGCGCGCCTAGTGCCCGTGCTCCGCAACAAAGAGAAGCCACCGCGATGAGAAGCCTGCGCACCGTAACAAAGAGTAGCCCCCGCTCGACACAACTAGAGAAAGCCCGTGCGCTGCAATGAAGACCCAACACAGCCAAAAATAAATAAATAAATTTATTTTAAAAAAGATGCAGTGAGTATTCTTGTATATACAGTTATCACTTTGTACATATGCAAGTATATCCAAATTCCTAAAAATAAATGCTTAGAAGAATTTGACATTCTTTGAAATTACTGAGTCAAACAGATTGGGCATTTGTAATTTTAGTATATTGCTAAATTACTTTCCATACTGCCTGTTTTCCTGTACCCTCACCAACAGGAGGAGTTATCAGACTTTGATGGTGACTCATCTGAAAGGTAAAACTGGTACTTTATTGTACCTTTACATACGTTTGACCCATTTTCATTCCCTTTCAAAGAACCAGTTTTATCTTTTTTTCATTTATCTCTTGTATTATTGACCTTATTTAGCTGTAGGAGTTCTTGATCTGTTAAAGAGAGCAGTGTTTGTCTGGTGTGAGTTCCAGATATTTCTCCCCAGTATTTGCCTTTTGGCTTGACTTTTGGTAGTTATTACTATAAATTTTTCTTTAGTTATATTTATCAGAGTTTTTGGTGTGTGTGTGTTGGCTTCAGAATTTCATGTTATACTTAGAGAAGACCTTCCCACTTCTATGATTATTTTTAAAAACTCATCCATTGTTTTTCTTCTAGAACTTGTATAATTTAATTTTTTGTATTTAAATCTTTCAACCACTTGGAATGTATTTTGGGGTAAGTTATTAAGTGTGGAGCAAAATTTTTTCCTCAGTTGTTCCAACACCATGCATTGAAAAATTAATCTTTCCCCATTGACTGGAAATGCTATAAGGTATCTTCTTATATATGGGTCTTATCTACCCAACTAGGCCATACACTTTTTAAAGCCCCAATTAGTTTTGTCCTTCTCGCTTTCCCCATAAAACTGAGCGTGATGTTCTGCATAGAACAGGTATGACATTAATTTTTTACCTTTTAAAAATTGTGAACTCCGTATATAGGCAAGTACACAAAGCATTCATGTACAGTTTAATGAAAATTTATAAAATGAACACCTGTGTAACCATCACCTAAATCAAAAAGTAGGCCCTTTCCAGTTCCCCAGAAGTCCCCTGTATACCTTTCCCAATCACATTCCTCTCCCGTCCCGCAGAGGCGACCACTCTCTTGACTTGTGACAATGATTTCCTTGTATTTCTTTAAGATTGAGCTGTATGAAATTGCTATTTTTGTAGGCAAAAAATCATTTTTTTTATATTTTATATTTCAATTTAATAATTTTACCACCTATGTATGGATCTCTAAACAGTATAGTTTTGTTGAACCTGGTTTTGAATGTCACTTAGATATAATCTTACTGTATTCTGTGCTGTGCTTCTTTCACTAACTATGGTGGTATAGTATTCAACCATGTTGTTGCAGTTTGTCAGTTCTCATTGCTGGATATATGCCATTATATGATTCTACTGTGTTTTATTTATCCATTCCACTGTTGCTGGATTATGGGTTGTTTCCCATTTTGACTACTGCAAATATGTTGCTGTGAAAATCCTTGTACATTTTTTGATGCATGTGGCCAAGATTTCCTCTAGGACAGGATCAGCAAATTAGGGTCCCCTGCATAGTTTCTTGTTTTTGCTTGTTCGTTTTATTAACTTCTTACTACAAAATAATTTTACATTTATAGAGGAGTTGCAGAGTTGGCACAGAGAGTCCCTGTATGCCCTTTATCCAGCATCCCATAATATAAACATCTTACATATTTATGGTGCATTTAAAACAGACGTTAATGTTGGCACAATACTATTAACTATAGACTCTTTGGATTTCGTCAGTTTTTCCACTAAAGTCCTTTTTCTGTTATAGGACCCATTGTAGGATAACACATCGCGTTTAGTTGTATGTCTCCCTAGACACGAAACAAATTTACGCACTGTAGTACAGTATTTGTGTAAAGTTCTTTTTGTTTGTAGCCTTATGGTATCCAGTCAATGTAGTATTTTCCAGAGTTACTGTTACATCGTCTTTTGAGTCTCATTTCTTTCACTTAGAAAAATTCATTTAAAAATCATCCATGTTGTTGTGTGAATCAATAGTTTCTTTTAATTGTGGTGAACTTCACATAACATAAAATTTATTTATTTTTAACATCTTTATTGGAGTATAATTGCTTTACAGTGTTGTCTTAGTTTCTGCCCTGTAACACAGTGAATCAGCTATACGTATACATATATCCCCATATCCCCTCCCTCTTGCGTCTCCCTCCCACCCTCCCTAGTCCTCCCCTCCAGGTGGTCACAAAGCACAGAACTGATCTCCCTCTGCTATGCGGCTGCTTCCCACTAGCTATCTATTTTACATTTGGTAGTGTGTATATGTCCATGCCACTCTCTCACTTCGTCCCAGCTTACCCTTCCCCCTCCCCGTGTCCTCAAGTCCATTCTCTACGTCTGCGTCTTTATTCCTGTCCTGCCCCTAGGTTCATCAGAACGATTTTTTTCTTAGATTCCATATATATGTGTTAGCATACGGTATTTGTTTTTCTCATTCTGACTTACTTCACTCTGTATGACAGACTCTGGGTCCATCTACCTCACTACAAATAACTCAATTTTGTTTCTTTTTATGGCTGAGTAATATTCCATTGTATATATGTGCCACATCTTCTTTATCCATTCATCTGTGGATGGACACTTAAGTTGCTTCCATGTCCTGGCTATTGTAAATAGTGCTGCAGTCAAAATTGTGTTACATGACTCGTTTTGAATTATGGTTTTCTCAGGGTATGTTCCCAGTAGTGGGGTTGCTGGGTCGTATGGTAGTTCTATTTGTAGTCTTTTTAAGGAACCTCCATACTGTTCTCCATAGTGGCTGTACCAATTTACATTCCCACCAACAGTGCAAGAGGGTTCCCTTTTCTCCACACCCTCTCCAGCAATTATTGTTTGTAGATTTTTTGATGATGGCCATTCTGACTGGTGTGAGGTGATACCTCATGGTGGTTTGTGTGTTTGTTTTTATAAATGTATTTATTTATTTTTGGCTGCATTTGGTCTTCGTTGCTGCGTACAGGCTTTCTCTAGTTGCATTGAGTGGGGGCTACTCGTTGCGGCGCACAGGCTTCTCATTGCGGTGGCTTCTCTTGTTGTGGAGCACGGGCTCTAGTTGTGCGGGCTTCAGTAGTTGCGGTGCATGGGCTCAGTAGTTGTGGCTTGCGGGCTCTAGGGCACATGGCTTCAGTAGTTGCGGCACATGGGCATAGCCTCTCCACGACATGTGAGATCTTCCCGGACCGGGGTTTGAACCCATGTCCCCTGCATTGGCAGGTGGATTCTTAACCACTGTGCCACCGGTGAAGTCCCCTCATTGTGGTTTTGATTTGCATTTCTCTAGTGATTAGTGATCTTGAGCATCCTTTCATGTGTTTGTTGGCAATCTTTATACCTTCTTTGGAGAAATGTCTATTTAGGTCTTCTGACCATTTTTGGATTGAGTTGTTTGTTTTTTCGATATTGAGCTGCATGAGCTGCTTGTATATTTTGGAGATTAATCCTTTGTCAGTCGCTTCGTTTGCAAATATTTTCTCTCATTCTGAGGGTTGTCTTTTTGTCTTATGGTTTCCTTTGCTGTGCAAAAGATTTGAAGTTTCATTAGGTCCCATTTGTTTGTTTTTATTTCCATTTCTCTAGGAGGTGGGTCAAAAGGGACCTAGCTATGATTTATGTCAAGGAGTGTCCTGCCTATGTTTTCCTCTAAGAGTTTGATAGTGTCTGGCCTTATATTTAGGTCTTTAATCCATTTTGAGTTTATTTTTGTGTGTGGTGTTAGGGAGTGTTCTAATTTCATTCTTTTACATGTAGCTGTCCAGTTTTCCCAGCACCACTTATTGAAGACACTGTCTTTTCTCCATTGTATACTCTTGCCTCCGTTATCAAAGATAAGGTGACCATATGTGCGTGGGTTTATCTCTGGGCTTTCTATCCATTGATCTATATTTCTGTTTTTGTGCCAGTACCACACTGTCTTGATTACCGTAGCTTTGTATTATAGCCTGAGGTCAGAGAGCCAGATTCCTCCAGCTCCGTTTTTCTTTCTCAAGGTTGCTTTGCTATTCAGGGTCTTTTATGTTTCCATACAAATTGTGAAACTTTTTCTTCTAGTTCTGTGAAAAATGCCATTGGTAGTTTGGTAGGGATTGCATTGAACCTATAGATTGCTTTGTGTAGTATAGTCATTTTCACAATGTTGATTCTTCCAATCCAAGAACATGGTATATCTCTCCATCTGTTTGTTTCATCTTTAATTTCTTTCATCAGTGTCTTATAGTTGTCTGTATACAGGTCTTTTGTCTCCTTAGGTAGGTTTATTCCTAGGTATTTTATTCTTTTTGTTACAGTGGTAAATGGGAATGTTTTTTTAATTTCTCTTTCAGATTTTTCATCATTAGTGTATAGGAATGCCAGAGATTTCTGTGCATTAATTTTCTATCCTGCTACTTTACCAAATTCATTGATTAGCTCTAGTAGTTTTCTGGTAGCATCTTTAGGATTCTCTATGTACAGTGTCATGTCATCTGCAAACAGTGACAGCTTTACTTCTTTTCCGATTTGGATTCCTTTTATTTCTTTTTCTTCTCTGATTGCTGTGGCTAAAACTTCCAAAACTATGTTGAATAATAGTGGTGAGAGTGGACAACCTTGTCTTGTTCCTGATCTTAGAGGAAATGGTTTCAGTTTTTCACCACTGAGAATGATGTTGGCTGTGGGTTTGTCCTATATGGCCTTTATTATGTTGAGGTAAGTTCCCTCCATGCCTACTTTCTGCAGGGTTTATATCATAAATCGGTGTTGAATTTTGTCGAAAGCTTTCTCTGCATCTATTGAGATGATCATATGGTTTTTATCCTTCAATTTGTTAATATGGTGTATCACATTCATTTGTCTATATTGAAGAATCCTTGCATTCCTGGGGTAAACTCCACTTAATCATGGTGTATGATATTTTTAATGTGCTCTTGGATTCTGTTTGCTATAATCTGTTGAGGATTTTTGCATCTTACGTTCATCAGTGATACTGGCCTCTAGTTTTCTTTCTTTGTGACATCTTTGTCTGGTTTTGGTATCAGGGTGATGGTGGCCTCATAGAATGAGTTTGGGAGTGTTCCTCTGCTATATTTTGGAAGAGTTTGAGAAAGATAGGTGTTAGCTCTTCTCTAAATGTTTGATAGAATTCACCTGTGAAGCCATCGGGTCCTGGGCTTTTGTTTTTTGGCAGATTTTTAATCACAGTCTCAATTTCAGTGCTTGTGATTGATCTGTTTATATTTTCTATTTCTTCCTGGTTCAGTCTCGGAAGGTTGTTCTTTTCTAAGAATTTGTGCATTTCCTACAGGTTGTCCATTTTATTGGCATATATAGTTGCTTGTAATAATCTCTCATGATCCTTTGTATTTCTGCAGTGTTAGTTGTTACTTCTCCTATTTGCTTTCTAATTCTTTTTTTTTTTTTTTTTTTTGTTTTTGCTGTACACGGGCCTCTCTCTGTTGTGGTCTCTCCCGCTGCGGAGCACAGGCTCCGGACACGCAGCCTCAGCGGCCATGGCTCACGGGCCCAGCCGCTCCGTGGCATGTGGGATCTTCCTGGACCGGGGCACCAACCTGTGTCCCCTGCATCGGCAGGCGGACTCTCAACCACTGTGCCACCATGGAAGCCCTTCTAATTCTATTGATTTGAGTCTTCTCCCATTTTTTCTTGATGAGTCTGGCTAATGGTTTATCAATTTTATCTTCTCCAAGAACCAGCTTTTAGTTTTATTGATCTTTGCTATTGTTTCCTTCATTTCTTTTTCATTTATTTCTGATCTGATCTTTACGATTTCTTTCCTTCTGCTAACTTTGGGGTATTTTTGTTCTTCTTTCTCTAATTGCTTTAGGGGTAAGGTTAGGTTGTTTATTTGAGATTTTTCTTGTTTCTTGAGGTAGGATTGTATTGCTGTAAAGTTCCTCTTAGAACTCCTTTTGCTGCATCCTATACGTTTTGGGTCATCGTGTTTTGTGCTTTTTTTTTTTTTTTTTAACACTTTTATTGGCGTATAATTGCTTTACAGTGGTGTGTTAGTTTCTGCCCTATAACAAAGTGAATCAACTATACATATACATATATCCCCATGTCTCCTCCCTCTACGTCTCCCTCCCACCCTCCCTATCCCTCTCCTCTAGGTGGTCACAAAGCACCGAGCTGATCTCCCTGTGCTATGCAGCTGCTTCCCACTAGCTAGCTATTTTACATTTGGTAGTGTATATATGTTCATGCCATTCTCTCACTTTGTCCCAGCTTACCCTTCCCCCTCCCTGTGTCCTCAAGTCCATTCTCTAGTAGGTCTGCATCTTTATTCCTGTCCTGCCCCTGGGTTCTTCAGAACCTTTTTTTTTTTTTTAGATTCCATATATATATGTGTTAGCATATGGTACTTGTTTTTCTGAGTCGTCGTGTTTTTATTATCATTTTTTTCTAGGTATTTTTTGATTTCCTCTTTGATTTCTTCAGTGATCTCTTGGTTATTTAGTAGTGTATTGTTTAGCCTCCATGTGTTTTTATTTTTTACAGTTTTTTCCTGTAATTGATATCTAGTGTCATAGTGTTGTGATCGGAAAAGATACTTGATACAATTTCAATTTTCTTAAATTTACTGAGGCTTGATTGTGACCCAAGATATGATCTATCCTGGAGAATGTTCCATGAGCACTTGAGAAGAAAGTGTATTCTGTTGTTTTTGGATGGAATGTCCTATAAATATCAGATAAATCCATCTCGTCTAATGTGTCATTTAAAACTTGTGTTTCCTTATTCATTTTCATTTTGGATGATCTGTCTTTTGGTGAAAGTGGGGTGTTAAAGTCCCATACTATTATTGTGTTACTGTCGATTTCCCCTTTTATGTCTGTTAGCATTTGCCTTATGTATTGAGGTGCTCCTATGCTGGGTGGATAAATACTTAAAATTGTTATATCTTCTTCTTGGATTGGTCCCTTGATCATTATGTAGTGTCCTTCTTTGTCTCTTGTGATAATCTTTATTTTAAAGTCTATTTTGTCCGATATAAGAATTGCTGCTCCAACTTTCTTTTGTTTTTCATTTCATTTGCATGGAGTATCTTTTTCCATCCCCTCACTTTCAGTCTGTATGTGTCCCTAGGTCTGACGTGGGTCTCTTGTAGACAGCATATATATGGGTCTTGTTTTTGTATCCATTCAGCCAGTCTGTGTCTTTTGTTGGAGCATTTAATCCATTTACATTTAAGGTAGTTATTGATATATATGTTCCTATTACCATTTTCTTAATTGGTTTGGTTTGTTTTTGTAGGTCTTTTCCTTCTCTTGTGTTTCCTGCCTAGAGAAGTTCCTTTAGCGTTTGTTGTAAAGCTGGTTTGGTGGTGCTGAATTCTCTTAACTTTTGCTTGTCTGTAAGGGTTTTAATTTCTCTGTCAAATCTGAATGAGATCCTTACTGGCTAGAGTAATCTTGGTTGTATGTTTTTCCCTTTCATCACTTTAAATATGTCCTGCCACTCCCTTCTGGCTTGCAGAGTTTCTGCTGAAAGATCAGCTGTTAACCTTATGGGGATTCCTTTGTATGTTATTTGTTGCTTTTAATATTTTTGCTGGTTTTAGTATTTTTCTTTGTATTTAATTTTTGTTAAATTAAATAACTTTGTTTTTAGTTTTTGATTAATATGTGTCTTGGCATGTTTCTCCTTGGATTTATCCCATATGGGACTCTCTGTGCTTCTTGGACTTGACTATTTCCTTTCCCCTATTAGGGAAGTTTTCAACTATAATCTCTTCAAATATTTTCTCAGTCCCTTTCTTTTTCTCTTCTTCTTCTGGGACCCCTATAATTCAAATGTTGGTACATTTAGTGTTGTCCCAGAGGTCTCAGAGACGGTCCTCAATTCTTTTTTCTTTATTCTGCTCTGTGGTAGTTATTTCCACTATTTTATCTTCCAGGTCACTTACCTGTTTTTCTGCCTCAGTTATTCTGCTATTGATTCCTTCTAGAGAATTTTAAATTGCATTTATTGTGTTGGTCATCATTGTTTGTTTGCTTTTTAGTTCTCCTAGATCCTTGTTAAACGTTTCTTGTATTTTCTCCATTCTATTTCCAGGATTTTGGATCATCTTTACTATCATTACTCTGAATTCTTTTTCAGGTAGACTGCCTATTTCCTCTTCATTTGTTTGGTCTGGTGGGTTTTACCTTGCTCCTTGATCTGCATATTTCGCTGTCTTCTCATTTTTTTAAACTTACTGTGTTTGGGGTCTCCTTTTCACAGGCTGCAAGTTTGTAGTTCCCGTTGTTTTTGGTGTCTGCCCCCAGTGAGTGAGGTTTGGTCAGTGGCTTGTGTGTAGGCTTCCTGGTAGTGGGGACTGGTGCCTGTGTTCTGGTGGGTGGGGCTGGACCTTGTCTTTCTGGTGGGCAGGGCTGTGTCCGGTGGTGCGTTTTGGGGTGTCTGTGACCTTAGTATGATTTTAGGCAGCCTCTCTGCTAATGGGTGGGGTTGTGTTCCTCTCTTGCTAGTTGTTTGGTATGGGGCGTCCAGCACTGGAGCTTGCTGGCCGCTGGGTGGAGCTGGGTCTTAGTGTTGAGCTGGAGATCTCTGCAAGAGCTCTCAACAATTGATATTACATGGGGCCGGGAGGTCTCTGGTGGTCCAATGTCCTGGACTCAGCTCTCCCACCTCGGTGGCTCAGGCTTGGCACCCGGCTGGAGCACCAAGACCCTGTCAGCCACACGGCTCAGAAGAAAAGGAAGAAGAAAAAAGGAAGAAAAATAAATTAATACAATAATAAAATGAAAAAATAATAAAAATAAGAAACCAAACTAATAAATCCACCAGTGATAACAAGCACTAAAAACTAAACTAAAATAAATATAAAAATCAGAAACAAATCAGTTGCAAACAGCAATCCCCAAGTCTACCGTTGCTCCCAAAGTCCGCTCCCTCAATTTTGGGAACGTTCGTTGTCTAGTCAGGTGTTCCACAGAGGCACGGTTCATCAAGTTGATTGTGGGGATTTAATCTGCTGCTCCCTGGGCTGCATAGAGAGATTGCCCTTTCTCTTCTTTGTTCGCACGGCTCCCGGGGTTCAGCTTTGGTTCTGGCCCCGCCTCTCTGTGTAGGTCGCCCTCGGGCATCTGTTCCCGGCCAGACAGGAGGGGGTTAAAGGAGCGGCTGATTAGGGGGCTCTTGCTCACTCAGGCCGGGGGGAGGGAGGGGTACAGTAGTCATAACTGCAATGCAGGGGGAGCCTCCAGCGGCAGAGACCGGCGTGACGTTGCAACAGCCTGAGGTGCGCCGTGTGTTCTCCCAGGGAAGTTGTCCCTGTTCCTCGGGACCCTGGCAGTGGCGGGCTGCACAGGCTCCTGGGGGTGTGTGGATAGTGACCTGTGCTCGCACACAGGATTCTTGGTGGCTGCAGCAGCAGCCTTAGTGTTTCGTGCCTGTCTGTGGGGTCCGAGCTGATAGCCGCGGCTCATGCCCGTCTCTGGAGCTTGCTTAGGCGGTGCTCTGCCTTTCGGTGGGCACACTGGGGAGGAATGCTCTCTCCTCGAGCACGCTGAAAGGATGGTCTCTTGCCTCTTCAGCAGGTCCAGACTTTTTCCCGAACTCCCTCCCAGCTAGCTGTGGCGCACTAGCCCCCTTCAGGCTGTGTTCACGCAGCCAACCCAAGTCCTCTCCCTGGGGTCTGACCTCCGAAGCCCCGAGCCTCAGCTCCCAGCCCCCGCCCGCCCCTGCGGGTGCGCAGACAAGCCTCTCAGGCTGGTGAGTGCTGGTCGGCGCCGATCCTCTGTGCTGGAATCTCTCCGCTTTGCCCTCCGCACCCCAGTGGCTGCGCTCTCCTCCGCGGCTCCGAAGCTTCCCTCCGCCTACCCCCGTCTCCTCCAGTGAAGGGGCTTCCTAGTGTGTGGAAACTTTTCCTCCTTCCCAGCTCCTTCCCAGAGGTGCACGTTCTTTTGTCCCTATTCTTTTGTCTTCGTTTTTTCTTTTGCCCTATCCAAGTATGTGGGGAGTTTCCTGCCTTTTGGGAAGTCTGAGGTCTTCTGCCAGCATTCAGTAGGTGTTCTGTAGGAGTTTTTCCACGTGTAGATGTATTTCTGATGTATTTGTCGGGAGGAAAGTGATCATCCATGTCTTACTCCTCTGCCATCTTGAAGGTTCTCCCCCCCCAAATTAATCATTTTAAAGTGTACAATTCACTGACATTTAGTACATTCACAATATTGTGAAATAATCACCTCTATCTAGTTCCTTTCATCCTTCTAAAATAAAATCCTATACCCATTAAGTAGTAACTCTCCATTCCTCCCTCCTCCCAGCCTCTGGCAACCACCATTCTGCTTTCTGTTTCTATGGCTTTACCTATCCTGGATTATTTCGTATGAATGGAATCACGGGATATATGTGATATTTTGTGTCTGACTTTTTCACTTATTGTAATGTTTTTGAAGGTTCGTCCACATTGTAGCACGTATCAGTACTTCATTCCTTTCTCTTTTTTGAACTGTGGTAAAACATACATAATACAAGATTTGCCATTTTAACCATTATTTAGTGTATAGTTTAGTGGCATTAATTACATCCACAGTATCGTGCAACCATCACCACTATTTCTGAAAGTGTTTCAACACTAAACAGAAACTCTACCTATTAAGTGATAAGTCCCCATCCCCCACTCCTCCCAGCGGCTGGTAACCTCTAATCTGATTTTTACCTCTATGAATTTACCTATTCTAGATATATCCTGTAAGTGGAATCATACAATATTTGTCCTCTTGTGTCTGGCTTATTTCACTTAGCCTAACATTTTCCAGGTTCATCCGTGTTATAGCACATGTCAGAATAAATCCTTCTCATGGTCGAATAATATCCTGCTGTATGGATATACCACATTTTGTTCATCTGTTGATGGACACTTGTGTTGTTTTCACCTTTTGGCTCTTGTAGTAATGCTGCAATGAACACTGCATACAGGTGTTGTTTGAGTCCTTGCTTTCAGCTGGTTTGGGTCTGTATCTAGGAGTGGAGTGGTTTGCTGACCTCTGGTCTAGATTATGTATAATGATAAACTAAATTCCAGAGTGGTTAAGCCTCAGTCTTGATAATGCATAGTTTTATCAGATTTCTAAATTTTTGCCAATTTGGTCTGTGTGTAATGGTGTTTCACTGTGATTTTAATTTGTATTTCCTGATTTCGAATGGGGGTGAACATATTTCCACATGTTTATAAGCCATTGAATTTCCTGTTTTGTACTATGCCATTAATTTTCCTATTGATGGTGTGCCTTCCTAAATTAATATTAATGAATTGATGTCTCCAAATAATGTTTACTTTCTATTTCTGCAGAACAAATAGTGGAGAAAGATGAAGGTCCGTATTATACTCATCTGGGATCTGGCCCCACGGTAGCCTCCATCCGGGAACTCATGGAGGAGCGGTGAGTGATGCACAGATGTCCAAGGAGAAGTGGGCAAGTTGTTAACAGAATATGGATTTTAAGCACATCTCGTTTTCATTGCCTTATACTAGACAGCCTACAGAAAGGAATCCCTGATACACAGACTGGAAAGTTGAATGTGGGATTTTCATCCCCAGTGCCCAGGGTTTCTTTCTGTCTATCGGTCTGCCCTTTACAGATCCCCGTAATCCCCTTTTATCTCACTCTTCCTTGAAATAATTTTTATTAAAGAAATGGGGTTAAATGGTTGTATGTCCTGTAGAGTTTCTCATGGTCTGAAGTTTGCTGCTACCTTTCCTGTGGTATTGTTTAACAGGTTCTTCTGCCCTGTGTCGTGTAAATTGGTTAGATCTAAAGGCTTGATCAGAATCAGATTGTTTCTTTCTTTCAAAATTACTTCCTAGGTGGTGTTTTGTACCACCAATAGGAGAAATGTATGCCTCGTCTTTGGCCAGTGGGCACCTATTCACATTGTCTCCCGAGTCCTTTTGACATGATCCTAGGAGTTCTTGATTTCTCGTATTTTTATTGGGGGAAGAAATATTTAGAAAACAGACTCTGGGTGCTGGGGGTGCTCATTTTTCTAGGCCATTTCAGTAGAAAGAGCCAAGATGTATGTGTAGGTTTTTTATTTTTGCTACTGTTTAGTGATTAAATACATACACTGAGTTTATATACACTTCCAATTCGAACTCAAGACTATAGGGCTTTTACTTGACAGCTCTGTTTTGCTTTTTTAAGCAGTTTTGTACAGATAGAAACTTTAAAATCTATGTACGTGTCCACAGTAGATATTAAATACTGTGAGTTCCAGTGTGTAGAGAGGTAAAAATAGCTTGGTGATTGAGAGCATATGGACACTGGAGCTAGACTAAGGTCCAGTCCTGGCCCTTCCACTTACTGATGAGTTCTTTGGTAAGTTGCTTTACTTCTCTGTGACTCGGTTTTCTTATCTGCAAAATGGAGAAAATAAAAGTACATACATTGGAGGAGAGTTACGAGGATAAACTGAATTGATGTCTGGAAAGCACGTAGTGCTTACTAGTAAATGTTACATACAGGGTGTCTACATCATATCTGCATTTACTGACTGCATTTTTATAACAAACGTTAGTATTTTAATAGTAAAGGCGTAAATTATGTAAGACATAAACATGTTTGCTCATACATATACGTAGACATACAGATGTATGGAAGGCTGGGGGCTGAGAATTATAGCTTAGAATTTCTACAAATTTGGGGACCAGGTTTTGTCTGACCAGGGTAACTAATACTGTCATTAATATAGCAGGGAACATGATTTTGAACTAAATAACTGTAGTGATATCCCTGAATGAATAAAAGGTAAGATGGGTGGAGCACAGTGATCTGCTGTAAACACTTATCGTGTACCATCTGGAAACATTTATGTTCATAGAAGCCCATCAGAAAAGCATTTGATCCAAGACCCAATCTGTAAATTCAAGACGGATTGAAAGAGCACCTCTGAGTCCATAAGAATCATCAAAAAGTCTACAAATAACAAATGTTGGCAAGGATGTAGAGAAAAGGGAACCCTAGTGCATTGTTGGTGAGAATGAAACATTTAAAACAGTGTGTGGGTTATTCATGCACGCCTGCATGTGCCCACATGTGTATGTGTTACAGCTTCGAGGTTGGAGCGGGCATTATTTTGGCCAGCGAGTCTTTTTTTTTTTAACATCTTTATTGGAGTGTAATTGCTTTACAGTGGTGTGTTAGTTTCTGCTTTATAACAAAGTGGATCAGCTATACATATATCCCCATATCTCTTCCCTCTTGCGTCTCCCTCCCTCCCACCCTCCCTATCCCACTCCTCTATGTGGTCACAAAGCACCGAGCTGATCTCCCTGTGCTATGCGGCTGCTTCCCACCAGCTATCTGTTTTACGTTTGGTAGTGTATATATGTCCATGCCACTCTCTCACTTTGTCCCAGCTTACCCTTCCCCCTCCCTGTGTCCTCAAGTGCATTCTCTAGTAGGTCTGCGTCTTTATTCCCATCTTGCCCCTAGGTTCTTCATTACCTTTTTTTTTTTTTTTTTTTAGATTCCATATATGTGTTAGCATACGGTATTTGTTTTTCTTTTTCTGACTTACTTCACTCCGTATGACAGACTCTAGGTCCATCCACCTCACTACAAGTGACTCAATTTTGTTTCTTTTTATGGCTGAGTCGTATTCCATTGTATATATGTGCCACATCTTCTTTATCCATTCATCTGTGGATGGACACTTAGGTTGCTTCCATGTCCTGGCTATTGTAAATAGAGCTGCAATGAACATTGTGGTACATGACTCTTTGAATTATGGGTTTCTCAGGGTATATGCCCAGTAGTGGGATTGCTGGGTCGTATGGTCGTTCTATTTGTAGTTTTTTAAGGAACCTCCATACTGTTCTCCATAGTGGCTGTATCAATTTACATTCCCACCAGCAGTGCAAGAGGGTTCCCTTTTCTCCACACCCTCTCCAGCATTTATGGTTTGTGGATTTTTTGATGATGGCCATTCTGACTAGTGTGAGATGATACCTCATTGTAGTTTTGGTTTGCACTTCTCTAATGATTAATGATGTTGAGCATTCTTTTTGGCCAGAGATTTTTGTGAGGAATCTTGACACTATTGTTTACAGGTTGAGGGCTGCAGGGGAGTCAAATGTACAAGTTTGATCTGGGACAGTTTTTATGTGTGTTTGTTTTTTGGTAGCAATTTTGCAAGATTTCTAGACAGCTCTCTCAATAACTTTTAGTTATAGAAGAGTATGTTTTGAAACAAGGATTAAGAGATAATGATAAAGTTGAGATTTGTCCTTTTTTTTTTTTTTTGTCATTGCTTTAAAAATAACAGCCAAGTGTAGATTCTCCAGAAACTGATCCAAGGGAGGAATTCCTCTCAAGACCAGGAATACTTGTGTTTTTCCTCAGCAACTGGTTTATTTTTATCTTAAGGGCCTTGTAAATCATGGAACAGATTGTGTTTCCATCTTAATGTTGGCTGCTAGTAAGCTTAGAGCCAGATTTGTGTATCCTCATTAGGAGGAACGTAATTTCTCATCTTTGGCCCGTGGGAGCCTATTCAGGTTCACTCCTGAGTCCTTTTGACATGACCCTAAGGAGTCTTCATTAGCTTCCTTGATTTCTCATGTGATGAAATGTTCTAGGCTCATCTCTTAAAAATATGCACAAGATCCCACCGTCTGCATTTTACATAACAACATCATGTGTATCTGTTTCCCCCTTTACTCTGATTTCATCACCTGTTATTTTTATCACATAGACATCTTTTTAAGCTCCTTCTGGAACAGGAGGGGAATGAATGATTGCTGAAAATCACCTGGACGGGGGTCTAGTTTGTGAATGATCCAGGCTGTCTCTTTCTCTAGACTTCCCGCCCAACCCTTACTCTGCAGGACCACTCCACTGCCAGGAGTTGGCCAAGGCAAAGAGGGAAGAAAACTGAAATCCAGGGGATGTTGGTGCTTTTAGTTTATCTGGGAAAGACTGTGAAAGGAGGAGGTTGAAAGCAAGTCCTAAAATATTATCAGATTTGTTAATGGGTTCCATACCTCCTGGGTACCCAGGTCCTTGTTGTCATAGATAATTGGAGTCAGGTGTTCAAACCCATATCTGAGAATGGCCTGCTGCACAGCGCCACATGTCCTCTAACTGGAAAGGGGATTCTCTGCAACCTAGGAGTTCATTAAATGTTCATTCTAGGAATGAAAGCACCAACACCGTGCCAGCAAATCCTCTGAGTTTGGGGGGAACTGGTCTCATTAATGTGTGATAAAGGTAACCCTGAAGAATCACAACTTTAGATCAGCGGTTATCAAGCTGATAACTTTAGATCAGTTATCAAGCATGCTTCAGGTCTCTGGAGGACTTGTGAAAGCACAGATCGCTGGGCCCCACCCCGGGGTTTCTGACCCAGCAGGTCTGGGATGGGACCCGAGAGTCTGCATTCCTCCCAAGTTTCCAGGGGATGCTGGTCCCAGCACCACCTTTGAGAATCACTGGCTAAGACGATGAAGTTACCCTTTAGAATAAGGTTTCAGCCTACCCTTCCAGACTTAGTTTAGGGTCTAGGAGTTCACCTGTATCCTAGCCTCTTAATGATAGGCCGGAAAGTAAGACATTTAAGAAAAAAGAACTAAATCCAGAGTTGGTTGGTTGTCTTTAAACACAGAGACAGTTCTGGTTAAAAAAAAAAAAAAAAAAAAAAAAATTCTAACTGATCAGACAGTGCTTGGCCCTTTTATTTGCTCTCAAATATGAAGTTCACTACAGGAAGCATTTCTCACAAGGATGAGACGGTGGGGAAGGTCTTGGTCAGAAAGCCCTAGTCTGTGTCCTCAGCTCACCCTCCTGTGGGGAACACGATATCCTGTCTGTTCCAGTGCGAACAGTATGGTCACCTCAGGTTGTTCTTCCCACAGCGACCCCAGGACACACTGAGCGTCCAGGCTCTGCGCTCCTGATAGATGCTTGTGGAGCTGAAAGTTTTCCAGGAACCAAACAAAAGCAGCACTATCTGGTCTTTTCCTCTTGAGCCAGACCACGCTATATAAACTCCCCAGAGTCCTGTCTCCAAACACATTCTATAAGGGACTAACATAGCCTTAGAATTTTAATGTGGCAGTTATCAGCTTTTCACCTCATTCCTGAGGTCTTGAGTGAAATAGAGAACATTGAACTCAGAGAAACCTTAGATCAGCACTTTTTTTTTTTTTTTTTTGCGGTACAAGGGCCTCTCACTGTTGTGGCCTCTCCCGTTGCAGAGCACGGGCTCAGCAGCCATGGCTCACGGGCCCAGCCGCTCCGCGGCATGTGGGATCCTCCCGGACCGGGGCACGAACCCGTGTCCCCTGCATTGGCAGGCGGACTCTCAACCACTGTGCCACCAGGGAAGCCCAGAAGCATTTTTTTTTAATATTTGTTTTCGTTTCCAATTACAAAAATAAAACATGTCTATAAAAGGCTGTTTTTTAAAAGTCTAGAGTGAATAAAGCTCTCTAATAATTATCCTTCTTAGAAGAAAAAAAATTTTTTTAAAGTTTGACGCTTACGTTACTATTTTTTCTAAGCATTTATGAAGATACACGTATGTATATAGAGAAATTTTGAACAAAATGGGATCAAGCATACTATCCCCATGTTTGTAACTATTACCCCCCACCCCACTTAATTTCTTTCGTGTCAGTACATACAATTCTGTAGAATCCTTTTTGACGACTACATGGTTTTCCATTGCACGGACATTTATTTTATTATGGTTAATTTAGCCAGTCCTATACTGGGTATTTAAGTTCTTTCTAAATTGTCTCTTGTTGATGCAGCAGTGAATATCTTGTTCCTAAATCTTGGTGTATTTGTACAGTTAGGTCTGAGGTAGAGATTCCTAGAAGTAGAGTGGATGAGATAAAGAATTATGTGTAACTACATATGCATTTATATAAAGAATATGTAAAACGGAATATGTAGTAGCTATGATAACATTATCCTCTGTTAACTAGTATATTAAAATATGCTATGACCAAATTGGATTTATTACAGAAATATAAGGATTGTTTGCTTTAGACAGTCTGTTAAAATAGCGTACCTTGTTGATTGACCAAAGGAGAAAAACCATTCAATCATCTATGTCCTTAGTTGCTAAAAATGTATTTGATATAATTGATCGATTCTTGATTAAAAATCCTTAGAACAAGGACTTCCCTGGTGGTGCAGTGGTTAAGAATCCGCCTGCCATTGCAGGGGACATGGGTTCTAGCCCTGGTCCGGGAAGATCCCACATGCCGCGGAGTAACTAAGCCCGTGCACAACTACTGAGCCACGTGCCACAACTACTGAAGCCCGCGTGCCTAGAGCCCGTACTCCGCAAGAAGAGAAGCCACCGCAACGAGAAGCCGGCGCACCGCAACAAAGAGTAGCCCCCGCTCACCGCAACTAGACAAAGCCCGCGTGCAGCAACGAAGACCCAGTGCAGCAAAAAAAAAAATAAAAAGAAAAGAAAAGAAAAAAATCCTTAGAACAGGAGACCCTTAGTAGAGCCCTTCAAAGTAAGGGAGTCTCTATCTCTGTCCCAAAGTCAGCGAGCTTCATGCCCAGGGATGAGTAGTTAGAAACATTTCCAGTAAAGTCAAGAAATAAGCAAAGATGCCTGCTAGTGCTTTGGAAGGGGCTGGCCAGTACAGACACAAAAGAGATGGAAATAGAGGCATGGAAAGTGGAAAGGAGGAGGTGGCAAATAACCAGTACTTGCAGGCGATAATATTATTGTACTTGAAACTAAAAGGCTATTAAAAATAAGATAATTCAGCAAGATGGATGTTTACAGTATTAAGAATAATTAATATTTACTGGGCTCTTCCCTCATGCCAGGAACTTCAGAGTACTTTAATGCACTCCCTGTGGATTATCTCATTTGATCTTTTCCCAAGCCTAGGAGACAGGAACCATTTTTATATCCATTTTACAGATGAGGAAACTGAGGCTTAGAGAAGTTCAGTCATCTGGCCGTGGTCCTGTAACAAGGAAGTGCTGCGCTGGCACTCAAGCCCCAGCTCTCTGACCTCCAAGGCCGCACTTTAACCGCCATTGCCCCCAGGTAGCTGTGTGGTCTTGGGCAGGTCAGTTCAGCTCTGGGGGCCACAGTTTCATCACCTCTGAATGTGGTGAATCCCTGAGTGTGTGCACACGTGTATGGGCCAGGGCAGGGGGGTATGCAGGAACCAGACGTGTTTACTGTCCTAGGGAATCTCAGAGCCAGTTTGTGCTGGGTAGAGTCACTTCCCCCTGGCCTCAGCTATCTGTCCTCATCTGTTCAAATGTCAGTTGGGGATTGTTGAAAGAGAATAATAAGGGTTTCCCCATTTGTTTTGTCTATTGCATTTTACTGAATTTATAAATAACTAACTCTGCTAACAGGGCTGGATACAAATGCCTGTGTTGAGCCTTGGGTTTGAGTGCTCAGAGGTAATAATCAGAGACCTTCTGCCCTGGGACAGAGCGGAGCCGGGTGGACCAGAGGCCCTGGGAGTCTGTAAGTGGAGCTGTGTCCGCAGAGGCTTTCACACGGAATAAACATTTAAATCTTTCTCTTCCTTCTCTATTGCCCCACAGTAACTAGAAACCCTAGCTGAAACACACTGAGGCTTGCCTTCTTACCACGACTTGCTCTCCTTTGGGCTTCAGCTGTGCTAATGGTGCCTTCTGTCTCCCTCTCCAGGTACGGAGAGAAGGGGAAAGCCATCCGTATCGAGAAGGTCATCTACACGGGGAAGGAAGGGAAGAGCTCACGTGGCTGTCCCATCGCAAAGTGGGTACGTGTCAAAGCTCCACAGCCCAAGCTGGGCCGGGGAGTGGAGGGCAGGCGTGTGCACCGTCCAGGGAGCTGTGAGCCAGCATCTGGTGCTGGTTAGGGTCATCGTCCCCCAGCCTCAGCTGTTAGTCCTCACTTTGTTTAAATGCCAGCCTCTGATGTCCAAGGCTGGCCTTGGAACCGCTCTGGTCATTACGCTCAGCTCATACTGCCCCTGTGGTTCAGGGCTGCAGAGGGACGGAGGAGAAGCGGAAGCTGGAGATGTCATCTTGCTCAAGGCTGAGCCCCACCACGGTCCCTGTGACTCCTCTGCCCGCTTTGTGTGCCCTGTAGCTGCAGGTGTTCCTGTCTCCTGTCCGCAAGAACTAAGCCTCTGGGCAGGGTCAGGGACAGCACTGCATCTGTTTTACTTCTGAGCCACTGTTTCCTATAAGGCAGCCTGTGTGTCTTGGCAGAGGGGACGTCAATGACTCAGACCCCAGTTTCACCCGAAGTTTTCTGACCTTGCCCTTCCAGTCCTCATAGAGCACTGTGGAACCAGTGCCCAGAGCAGCAGCAAGGTTATCCGGCAGCTGTTTGCTCAGCGCTTGGTAGGGAGAATGCGCATGGAAAATAGAAGGCTCCACCCCTGTGTTCAAGCTTCTTACGATGTAGAGACACAGGGCGCAGACCATGGAGACTTGAATAACCGAGCTTTAACACTGAGAGGCAGACTCGGTGCTGTAGAGTTCAGCGGCAAAAGGGACACGACTGGCAGGAGGAGTGTTCAGGCAGTTTCCCAGAGAAGGTGGATATGCGTGGGGCCATATTAAATGGGCCGGGAGAAGGCAGCAGCATTCCTGGTGAGGAGAATCATGTCGACAAAGGCAAAAAGGCTGGGTGAACATACACACGGCTCGCTTTGAGTGAGGGATGGCGGTAAGATGACCTTTGTCGTCCTCTGTCCGTCTGCGCACATGGCTGTTTTTATCTGGTCTGTACCACATGCCTTTGCACCTTTATGTTTAACGAAAATAAAAGGTGTCTGAACCTGAACTACCACATACCCGTTTGTAGCAACTTTCAGACAGTAGTGAAGAATTATCTGGAAGAATTTGGAATACTTAAGAGTATTCACAGGTATGTAGAAGCATGTGGCCCCCACCCTTGTGAAAGATGGTCCTTACAGTGGGAGGTTGACTATGTCTGTGGCTGATCAGGGTGGGGTGTTATCCCCCCAGAGAACCTGTTAGAGAAATGGCATTGTCCCTCTCTCCTGCTAATTCAGGCAGTTGTTGAGGAATTCCAAAGTCTTGGGCAAGAAACTGAAGATCCTTGGGGCGTAGGTAGAGATAGGGACTTCTCAGCTTCAGAAACAGCACCTTAAAGAAAGAAAGCACCTGGCTATGTGGATGGTGTTGAGGATAAGAACATGCATTTCCAGTCCCCAGACACCCATGGCCAAGCTTTATAGCTCTTGACCAGCACTTGTATGTCTCTGCTGAGGGCTGAGGAGGAAGCTGCCCAGGTAAAGCGTGAGATCAGTTTCTGGGGCTGTGAGAGGAAAGCAGAATGATGGGGGAGGAACTTGGTCCTCAGAACTTTGGTCCTCCAGAGTCTGTGGACAAATGCCCAGAGCAGGGCACATGTAGCACGGTGCTTTGTCCAAAGGTTGGAATAACTTGTGGGTATCACCAAGTCTGGTGGGGGATGCCAGCTTTGAAAGAAAAGCTTAGATAGAAGGGAATCCATAGTGACAGAGAGGTGAGGAAATTCTGTATCTGATGAGTGAAGATAAAAGGAGAGAGGAAAGAAAATTTTTTTATGAGAAGAGTGGTAGATCATAGAACTGTTACAGCGGCAAGAAAAAGGCCGTGCTGAGTTGTGGGGTTTTTTTTTTTTTTTCCTCTTTTATAACCATCTCTCATAGTGTGGTGGACTTCTCTTATTTTTTGCCTACACAGCCACTAAATACCCTATGTATTTTGGTTGTAGAGCTCATCCAGAGTTCCACCTCCTTGGAAGTTAGAGAAGAGGCAGGTGTTCCCTTTCCCCGCCCCCCACCCCTGGGGAAGTGACCCACAAATGCTAAGAAGGACAGATTATCCTTGGTGGTAGCATGGCATCAAGAGCGCAGGAAGTGGTCCATGGCCACGGGGGACTGGCAGCATCCAGCTGCCTGTGGTGGACAGTGCCTTCTGTGGCTCTTCCCACTTCCCCTGTCCCATGTCTAGAGCCTGGGTTTTCTTTCCAACTGGGGTTCATGTCTGTGTTTGCGGCCTGAACCCCCAACCAATACCTTCATTACAAGCAGTGTACCTGACAAGCTCTAGACTTAACCGGCTAGGATCTTGGGGGACAAAGCTGAGGTGCATCATGGATGTCCAGCAAATGTGTGTCGAGAGAATGATCTAAGAAAGCAATGGGGACTACCCAGAGAGCCTGCTGGTAGTCTCTGATTTTAAGGTGGCCTGTACAAAGGATGGAAGTCACCAAGCATGGGAGTAAGGGAGTGACCCATGGAGCATTCCAAAGGCTCAGAATAAACAGAGGCATGCCAGAAGCAAACACTGCAGATGGGGAAAATGGGCTTTTGGTAGAAGAATCATAGAGATACTGCTTCGCCAGCCTGTAAAGGTAACAGGCCAGAAGGCGGATATTTGAAGACCCTTCAGGGGCATGGTAGAATAGACTTGCTGGGGAACCCCAGTAGTTGGAACTAAGTACCAAGGGTGAGAGTTATGGGGGAACAGATCTGAGTTTCTGCCTGGTGCTGTTCGAGGTTCAGTGCTCAGGGAATTCCTGCCCAGAATCTAGGTGATTGGTTTACAGTCCTGTGATGGCATGGGAACAGTCTGTGTTGCCGTGCTCGAATGTTGGTTTGTTCACACCTTACGTTGGCCTTTGACTTGTGCACTTTGTGTATTTCACCCTGCTGGGTTCCTTCATAGAGTGTGGATAGGGAGCTCCGCTTTGTTATAGCTTTTTTGAGTGTACCCAAAGGCCTGTGAGGGTGCCACAGGGCTGTCTGCTCACGCCTAGTCCACCTTTATGTGTTTGTCACTTGGGCACCCCAGAGGGCGTGACCTCAGTCTCAACTTTGACAGGTCGGGTGTCTCTGTGTGCTCTGAGCGTGTGTCGCACATGAGCGCAATGAGTCGATGCACTGCCCGGGCAGTGAGCAGAGGTTGACAAGTGTCTCAGAAACCCTAGTACCTACGATGTGTGCAGTTGCCCGTGAAATGCCCGGCTCAGTCTGCAGTAGGCCAATCACACAGGGGTATGATTAATGGCATGTTCGTATATTTACTGAGCCACAAAAACAATTTTATAAATAATGATGTAATCGATGCTTCCACCAAGGGTGAGGGTGGTGGACACCATTATTGCTGTGGCTCAAAACAGGAACTCTTGGCCCAGTTATATGTTTTGTTTAGCACACAAGGTGTCCTTCAAATTTTTGAAGCAAATCCTGATACATGCTGCGTCATGGATGAAACTTAAGGACATTATGCTAAGCGAAATAAAGCCAGTTATTAAAGGACAAATGCTGTATGATTCCGCTTCTATGAGGTACCCAGAGTAGTCAGGTTAATAGAGTCAGAAAGCAGGATGGTTGTTACCGTGGGCTGTGGGCAGGGGAGGATGGAGAGTTAGTGTTAAATGGGTGTAGAGTTTCTGTTTGGGAAAATAAAAAGTTCTGGAGGTGGAAGAAGTTCTGGTGATAGTTTGCACAACAGCGTGAATATACTTAATGCTACTGAGCTGTACACTTAAAATGCTAAATTCTAAGTTACATATATTTTACTACAATCTTAAAAATTGCATTTGGTGTTCCTGTGTTTAAAAGGAGAGATTTCATGTGAAAATCTGGATTTCTGTTTTCTTCTTGCAAAACTGGAAGAGGTAGGTACACTCGGCTGGAGTTCCCACCAGGCAGTGGTCGATGGAGAGAGGTCTGGCTTCCCACCCCCACCCCCCACCCCCAACTCTTTAGTTGTACATCTGGCCTCCTTTCCTTATTGGTATTTCCTGCCCGGTGGCTCTCTCAGCATCTCCCTGCACTGACGTACTCATGACCAAGTCTGTCTCCAGCCCAGACATCTCCTGACCTCCATACCCATTCTGTTGGGGCTGCTTAGAATAGCCACTCCAGTGTTCCAGAGTGCCTGTGGCCTCAGCATGCTCCCTGCTAACCTGCCAGGAAACACGGCCCACACTCGCCCACTTTTCTGCGCCACGAAACGTGGAAGTGATTTAAGACTTCTCCCTGTCCCTCAGCTCCTATAGTCAGGTGGTCCCAAAGTTCCCTTTCTTCTAAAGGTCTCTAGAATCCATTCCTTTTCCTGTTTCATTCCCCCCCATTGTTCTAGTTCCGACTTCATCTGTTTTGCTTGTGTTACGTCAGCGGTCTCCCCATTTCACCCCTCTCCCGACTATCTGTGCCCCTTTCTAAAGCATGTAGCTATGTATATAAGTGAGCCCCCTGCTTATAGTCCTTTGTAGAAGCCCCGCCTCGAGGCCTTGTCCCTCCTCCTGCCACTCAGAGCCCTTCCCAGTCTCCCCTCTTCACAGGTCCCCACATCTTATCGAGTCACAGAATTCCCTGGGATTTTGGGGGGAGATTCAGCCACCTCATCCCCCACTCCTGGACCCTTTGCCTTGACACATCTTTGTGTGAGCCAGGACGGTGTTTAGGGAATGAGTGAAGAGGAGAGCAATGCCCAAGGCCCGTGCTTTTTTGTTTTGTTTTGTTTTTATTTTAATTTTTTTTTTTTTTTTGCGGTACGCGGGCCTCTCACTGTTGTGGCCTCTCCCGTCGCGGAGCACAGGCTCCGGACGCGCAGGCCCAGCGGCCATGGCTCACGGGCCCAGCCGCTCCGCAGCATGTGTGATCGTCCCAGACCGGGGCACGAACCCGTGTCCCCTGCATCGGCAGGCGGACTCTCAACCACTGCGCCACCAGGGAAGCCCGCTTTTTTGTTTTTAAACAGCCTTATTGAGATATAATTCACATACCATACACTTCACTCATTTAAAGTATATAGTTCAATGGGTTTTGGTATTATTAATTTTTTAAAATTGTGTTAAAATATACATAACATAAAATTTGGCATTTTTAAGTGTACAGTTCAGTGGCATCAATTACATTCACGTTGTTATGCAACCATCACCACAGTCTATTTCCAAAACTTTTTCATCAGCCCGTACTGAAACTCTATACCCATTAAACAGTAACTCCCCAAACCCTCCCTCTCCGCCATCCCAGCCCCTGGTAACCACCATTCTACTTTCTGTCTCTGTGAATTTAACACGTACAGGTACCTCATGTGAGTGGAATCATACAGTATTTGTCCTTTTGTGTCTGGCTTGCTTCACTTAGCATAGTGTTCTCAGGGTTCACTCACGTTGTAGCATGAGTCAGACCTTCGTTCCTGTTCAAGGTTGAGTAATATTCCATTGAATGGACGTGCCACATTTTGTTCATCCATTCGTCAGTTGACGGACATTTGGGCTGTTTCTGCCTTTTGGCTATTGCTAGGTAATGCTGCTCTGGCCATGGGGGTACAAGTACCTGTCCAAATCCCTACTCTCAGTTCCCTTGGGTGTATTCTTAGTTGTGCCTGGTTATATTTGTTTAAATTTTTGAGGAACTACCAAAAACTGGTTTCCACAGCATCAAGACCCTTGCTTTTTAACTAAAAACATACAGATATGCACCGTTTTCTCTGCAGATGTTTTAGGACAACATAAAAAATCTCTGAATATGTTTTGGCTTATAATTTTATCTATGTTTTGGGTTGGCCAAAAGGTTCGTTCGGCTTTTTCCGTCAGTTGGCTCTAGTAGCGTTTAGTTGTCTTTAACTTCATTCGAAACAATTGGATTGGATTGTGACAGCTGTCATATCAGAGTGCATTAAAAAAAAAAACCATCAAAATTGGTGAATTTTTGTGTAGACATTTTAATATTGAAGATGGAAGGAAAAACAACATTTTTGGCATATTATGATTTATTATTTCAAGAAAGGTAAAAACGCAAAAAAAGATTTGTGCGGTGTATGGAGAAGGTGGTGTGACTGATCACATGTGTCAAAAGTGGCTTGTGAAGTTCCGTGCAGGAGATTTCTCGCTGGACAGTGCTCCACAGTCGGGTAGACCTGTTGAAGTTGATAGCGAATCAAATCGAGATATTAATTGAGAACAATCAACGTTATACCACGCGGGAGATAGCCGACTTACCCAGAATATCCAAATCAAGCGCTGAAAGTCATCTGCACCAGCTTGGTTACGTGAATCGCTTTGATGTTTGGATCCCACATAAGTTAAGCGAAGAAAACCTTCCTGACCACATTTCCACGTGCGATTCTCTACTCAAACTTAATGAAAACATTCTGTTTTCAAAACAAATTGTGACGGGCGATGAAAAGTGGACACTGTACAATAATGTGGAACGGAAGAGATCGTGGGGCAAGCGAAGTGAATCACCGCCAACCACACCAAAGGCCGGTCTTCATCCAAGGAAGGTGATGTTGTGTATGTGGTGGGATTGGAAGGGAGTCCTCTCTTATGAGCTCCTTCTTGAAAACCAAACGATTAATTCCAAGTACTGCTCCCAGTTAGACCGACTGAAAGCAGTGCTTGATGAAAAGCGACCAGAATTAGTCAACAGAAAACGCATAATCTTCCATCAGGATAACGCAAGACCGCATGCTTCTTTGATGACCAGGCAAAAACTGTTACAGCTTGGCTGTGCAGTTCTGGTTCATCTGCCGTATTCACCAGACATTGCACCTTCGGATTTCCATTTATTTAGGTCTTTACAAGATTCTCTCAATGGAAACCATTTCAATTCCCTGGAAGACTGTAAAAGGCACCTGGAACAGTTCTTTGCTCAAAAAGAAGAAGTTTCAGGAAGATGGAATCATGAAGTTGCCTGAAACATGGCAGAAGGTAGTGGAACAAAAGGGTGAATATATGGTTCAATAAAGTTCTTGGTGAAAATGAAAGATGTCTTTTATTTTTACTTAAAATCCGAAGGAACTTTTTGGCCAACTCGATATTCTTATCCCTAAGTCTATATACATCACCAATGACTCAGCTTTTGTAGTAATTGTTTTTCTGTTTTGCTATTTAATGGTTTTCTTTCCCTAATTATAATGGCCCTTTAGCCTGTGTGGTTGCTGTCACCGAGGTGTGACGCCCCTGGTACACTGCCCTAAAGATCTGCACCCGCAGGTCTTTTGGGCAGAGGTGAGGGTGTGTGGCATCCATGCAGAGGATCATGGGTGCCTGGCTCCTGTGATTCACAGCACCCCCCGCCCCACCTCCCTGCAGGTGATCCGCAGGCACACGCTGGAAGAGAAGCTGCTCTGCCTGGTGCGGCACCGGGCAGGCCACCACTGCCAGAATGCCGTGATCGTCATCCTCATCCTGGCCTGGGAGGGCATCCCCCGAAGCCTCGGAGACACCCTCTACCAGGAGCTCACCGATACCCTCCGGAAGTACGGGAACCCCACCAGCCGGAGATGTGGCCTCAACGATGAGTATGTGGACGGTCCCAGTGGGCAGGGGTGGGGCAGTGGGGTCAGGGCCCTGTGTGTCCGGCCAAGTTAGGACTGTGGTGGAAAGAATGCTTACCTACGGATCTGGCCTGGGGTCTGGCCCTGGCTGGGGAGGGTCTCTTGACTCAGCTTAGCTTTGCTTTCCGCCCCAGATTGACTCTGAGGCTCTAATAGTGGCAACAAGTGTGGAAAAGTGTGAGTGCCCCGCTAATACAAGGCATCAGTGGTACTCACAAGACCTACCCTTATAGGGTCCCCTCCCCCATTTTTTAAATTAAGATATTTTTACTTCCAGTAAAATTCATCCTTTGAGGTGTACAGTTTGAAGAATTTGACATGTTTACAGTCATGTAGCCACTGCCACAATGAAGATATAGAAGAGTTCCATCACCCCCCAGACTCCACCGTGCCCTTTTTATAGCCAGGCGCTTCTCCCCACCCCTGGCAACCACAAATCTTATTTCCTGTCCCTGTAGGGTTGCCTTTACAAGAATGTCATATGAATGGAACCACGCATCATGTAGCCTCCTGAGTCTTGCTTCTTTCCCTGAGCACAGTGTTTCTGAGTTTCATCTATGGATGTGTGTATCAGTAGCTCATTCCTTTTCACCACTGAGCAGTATTCCACTGTGTGGGTGTGTCACGATTTGTTTATTCATTCCCCAGTCGGAGGGCATTTGGGTTGTTTCTGGATTTTATTAAGTGTTGGATGGTAAAGTCAGTGTTCATTTGTTTAAAGGCCTGTCAGCACCTGGGCCTGCAAGAAGCAGGCATGTTCAAACTCTGCGGTTCACATTATTCCCATTTGTGTGGTCTGTGTTGGAGCTGGTCAGGATATTAAAGTTAAGGCAAAGTGTAAACGTTATTGGGTTTTTGATTAGATCCTCCCCAGCCATCTCAAACAGCCCATGTGCTTCTCCCCGCAGCACACTCTCAGACTTCAGGCTCAGGGGCGGGAGCCAAACAGGCTGCTCAGAGCTGATTCCCTGCCCACAAGGGTAGAGATTTGGGAAAGGAGTTGAGGTCAGGGAAGGATGTCATGGCCGTCACTGGGAGGCCAGTGGATGCCAGGCCTCAACAGGGCCTCCCCCCGAGGGAGGGGGAAAATTCTAGAACTAAAAATGTGCCTTGTATGCCTAACATGTGATATATGTTGCAGCCGTACCTGCGCTTGCCAGGGCAAAGACCCAAATACCTGTGGTGCCTCCTTCTCCTTCGGTTGTTCCTGGAGCATGTACTTCAATGGCTGCAAATATGCTCGGAGCAAGACTCCTCGCAAGTTCCGCCTCGCGGGGGACAACCCCAAAGAGGTGAGCACAGCCCCACAGGGAGCATGGGACCCTCCCGCTCACCCTATTCCACCTACTGCCTTTAATAGTCCCGGTGGGATGTAGGATTAGCACACTGTGACTCAGATGTGTAGAAAATGGAACTTCCTTTCTTTTTTTTAAACTGACCTTATCTTGCAGTGAAATGAGGTATGTGGGGTGTAGTGTGGAGGGATACGATGAGTGAAAAATTAGACTTACCAATTACAGGTACCTCAGACTCTTGCAGTTTAGAAAAGTCTCTTTTAAGGTAAATGTTCAGATTCCTCATTAGAACTTGACCCTCTTAAAGGGTTATTTCTCCCCTCCATTCTTCTCAAGACATCTTTCTGGGTGTGACGTGTGGCACAAAGAGGGGCCACTGGGCCTCAGGCCACCTTCTGGCCGATGCTGGATGTCCCGAGGTGTCCCTCATCCTGCCTGGCTGCGGGGCCCACATCTCTGTGCGCTTGTCCAGTTGTCTAAGTCCTTGGTGTCTCCTTCCTTGCTGGGGGCCTGGCACGGTCCTCGGGCCCTGGTCTGGCATCCACATGGTATGGCCACTAGGCCTGAGGCCTCCTCCCGCCCACCAGAGCTCCTCCCCAACCCAGTGACAGCAGCACAAGGGGCCTCAGGGTCTCCTCCGCAGGCCGAGCTTAGGCTGGGAACCAGAAGCGTCAGGTCAGGTCACCTCCCACTCTGCCACTTCTCTGTTGCCCTGGTTATGAGGGCCATCCCGAGGGGGTCTCCACTTGGAGTCCAGATGCAAAGCAGGCATAGGCCTGAGTGGTCTCTCTGTCATGTCTCCTCCAGCCTCCCTGCCTTCTGCCTCTGCTGCTGTGAGAGGGGTACTGGATCCAGGCAATACCTTGATCCCAGCCTCTACCTTCCAAACCTCTCCAAGCTCCTTTTACCAGAAGGGCTTCCCCATTTTCCAGGAGACAGGGACTCTCCCGGGGCACATTTTTTTTTACACCACATGTAAATTTCTATGCTCAGACTTCCAAGCTTTGCTTTTCAGAAATAAAAGGAAGCACGTCCAAATTTAGAACCCCTTTTTTCCCCTCAAAGCCCAGCTTTCTGACTATTACACGACCTAGTCTAAGAGTCTGATTTGACACTAGACTTTAACTTTTGGCAGTGCCTGGCCTCCCCCAGAAGCAGCAAATGCAGTTGCTTCAATGAATGGAGGAGTCCCAGTGCCGCCAGGAACTAGGAATTACCGTGAATGAAAATAATTGCTTTAATTTCTCACAAATACTTTCCCTGTTCCATCAGCTACCATTTCCTGTGCACTAAGTGCTGGGTACTCCGCCCAGCACCTCACAGGTGTCTCAGTTAATCTCATGACAGCCTGAGGATCTAGGCCCTGTTACTGCTCCCTTTACACGTGAGGCAAATGGTTTGCCCAGGGCCATGTGACAGTGATGATGAAGTCAGCATTTAAACCCTGGCCTGTGTTTCCCCAGAGCTCACAAGCCTCACCCCCGTGTTGTGCTGGCTTCCGGCCCACTATGCTGGTGGCAGCGTCTGGAAGGCAGCCAGGGAGGTGCAGTGAGGCTGGCTGGCAACTCTGGCCGCCCTGCTGGACAGACAGCTGAGCCATTGGTCTCACCCTTCCATTTCTAATTCTGTGAGTTTGGTACCTTTTTTCTTCCCTCTTCCTCTTCTTTCTTCTCCATAAACTCTCCATGCCTGTGCTCAAGGCTGGCTAGGAGCCCCCATAGCCCAACTTGTTACCCTCAGAGAGCCAGAGAGAGGCTACAGATACCTTAAACTCTCTGCCAGTCTGAGGGCTGCTGCTTTGTCGAGGGCAGCACTATCCAGTGGAACTTTCTGTGATGATGGAAATGTTCTCTGTAGAAAACACAGCCATGGGAGCCACATGTAGCCACTGAGCATTTGAAATGTGGCCAGTGCAGTGGAGGGGCTGAATTTTTTTTAATTTTTAAATTAAAAAAAATTAATTTAAACTTCTTAATTTAAAAAAAATTATTTAATTTTAATTAAAATGAATTTATATTTCAATAGCCACACGTGGCTTGTGACTAAACACATGAGATGGTGCGGGTCTAAAGGACAGAACATTGTGGTCTGGCCGTGTACCTGGCTGGTGATGGGCGCTGGGCCTAGCTGGCTGTGGGATTTCTAGCACGGGCCTCACCCACCTCTCCCTGCCTTTATTTACCTGTCTGGACCACTGCAAGAAGGACCCACGCCTGCCGCTCGTGCTTGTACATGCCTGCCATCCCGCACCTCTGACCTAGGGTGTTGAGCAAGTGCTTAGCAAGAGCAGGAACCTGTTCTAGGTGTTCCGAGCAGCACTGGGCTGGAGCCTGGCAGAACAGGTGCTTAGTAGTCAGGGTGACCAGACCCTCAGGCAGTGTCTTTCCTGGTGAGCTTCAGCGTCTGTCTCCAGCATTAAAACAGACCTGGCACCCCTCCCAGAGGGGAACACCATAAAGATACCTGATGGCACCTTACTTCCTACCTTCCCAGTGGCAACCCGGCAGTGGTTCTAGAATGGAGGTCAGTTTCCAGTGTGCAGAGTTTGCCAGGCAGGGCTGCTCTGGAGGTGTGTGACTGTTCTTCTGTCCACAGGAAGAAGTGCTCCGGAAGAGTTTCCAGGACCTGGCCACCGAAGTTGCTCCCCTGTATAAGCGGCTGGCCCCCCAGGCCTATCAGAACCAGGTACTGAGTCTTGGGCTGTTCTGTACCTACATGTCACCCACATCTCTGCCCAGGCTCCCTGAAGTGGGGGAACAGCGGAGTGGGTTCCTTACGGGAAAAGCCCAGCCAGAGCTAGAGCAGCGATCTTTGTTAAGGTCTTTGTTAAGATCCCTTGTTTACACCAAGCTAACCACATCCCAGGCTGTCTCTCCTGTATCCTTGGTCTCTGTCTCTCTCCCCTTAATAATCCTCCACCTCCTCTGCTCTGGTTTCTACTGGGGAGGCTTGAGTTTCTCTCACCTGTCACTGCTGCACCCCATAGACGAGGTGAGAGGGACTTGAGATAACCCAGAAGGAAGTAACCCCTTATAGGGACTTCAGCCAGAAAACCTCCCTCCTACAGCCCAAGTACAAGATGGCTGTGGTCCTTAACCTCCTTCCTCCCTCCTTCCCTCTAAGACCTGGCCTCCCCCATGCCGAATCAGGGCCACTCACCTCAGGTCACTCGAGCAGCTGTCCTTGGCCATCCACACAGGTGACCAATGAGGAAATAGCGATTGACTGCCGCCTGGGGCTGAAGGAAGGGCGGCCCTTCTCAGGGGTCACGGCCTGCATGGACTTCTGTGCCCACGCCCACAAGGACCAGCATAACCTCTACAACGGGTGCACGGTGGTAAGGAAGCCTGTGACCTGTCACAGCCCCACCTGAGAGACGATCCTGGGAGGGCGCACACCTGTTCTCTGCAGATAGGTGGGCTCAAGGCAGGGAGGGACCCTGCCAGACTACCTGCTCCTGCCCACTTCTCTGGGAAATGCAGGGGCAAGGCTGGCTTGGGTGCTGCAGAATGCAGCCTCTTGGGCACCCAGTGTCTCCCAGTTCTCTAAAATGTGGCTCCAGGTCTCTCTGGGCACTAGGATTTAAGTCCAAACAACCTTTTGATTCATTCACTGAGCAAATGTTTATTGTGCCTCAGGTACTGCTCTAGATGCCGGGGAATAAACTGGACAGAGTGCTGCCTAAAAATGTGATATAATGTCCAGTAGCAAGGAAGGCTGTGAGGAGAAGATGAAGTAGGGTAAGGGATGAGATGACAGCAGATTCTATTCTAGATGACATGGAGAGAGGCCTGTATGAGGAGGGGCACCTGAGCAGAGATGCGGAAGTAAGGGACTGAATGCGTGAGGGTGGGGTGCTCCAGGCAGAAGGACCAGCACAGGCAAAGGCTCAGAGGAGTGAGATTAGAGGGGCAGGCAGGGGTGGGGTGAGGTCGCAGGGAGCATGGGAGGCTGGGAGGGCTGTGGGTTGTGCTCTAAGTGTGATGGGAAGCCCTGAGATCTCATTTATAAAGTCAGAAGCACTCTCTTGCTCCTGCAGATGGAGAATAAAATATGTTGGGGTAGGGGTGGGTGGGGGAGAATCAGAGCAAGCAGGCCAGGTAGGAGGCTGGGACACTTGTCCCGGCCAGAGGTGACAGGGCTTGGGCAGGAGTGAGGGTGGGGTGTGGGGAGTAATCGGACAGGTTGTGGGTTGATTTTGAAGGCGTAGCTGAGAGTAATTGCTGTTGGGGTGGACCTAGGATGTGTGAGTTGCTTGAGCAACTAGGCAAGTGTTGGTGTTTACTGAGATGTAGAATATCAGGAGAGACCAGTTTTGGGGTGAAAATCAATAATTCTATTTTGAGATGCCTGCTAGACGTCCAGGTGGAGATGTAGAGTAGGCAGGGGAGAGGGAGGGTCTGGAGAAATGAATTTGAGACTGGAGAGCACTGAGTTCATAGCTAGTGGAGAGCACTGAGTTTATAGTTAGGGCCATGAGCCTGGATGCTGGCCCCAGAAGAGTGAGTGCAGATGGAAAAGAGAGGAGGTTTGGGCTTGGGTTGGGGGCACCCTGGAAGGGGTAATGTGGCTGTCTTCTCTGCTTTTTAACTAGGTCCTAGGAGACAGGGCTCCCAGGGGGGCTGTGGAAGAGGCAAGGGCACGGGCATATTCAACTGAAAGGGGGCTCCCAGAGTCGGTATAGCTTGTGTCCCCAAGTGGATGAATGGCCCAACCCTAGGATTTCATTTCTCCACCTTGTCCTCCTTCCCCATGTCCAAGACTGAGAAGCAAGATGGGGCAGGCTTCTGTCTACACTGTATTGTGAGGGTTTCTAGCTAAAATACAGAGAAAGAAGGGTGGGCCCTCCAGGATTAGGAGAGGGGCAGGGAAGGAGGATGGGGCACCAAGAGATAGGAGCACAGTGAGGTTATTTGGATCCCAGAGCTTCCGGAGTTTGGAGTGAAAAATAAGTTTTTTCCAAAAATGAATAATATTTTTTGTTCTAATTAAACAGTTATTTATTGTAAAAAATAATTTTAATAATACGAGAAAGTATAAAGTAAAAATGCCTGTTATCTCATAGGTAACCTGTGTTAGCATCGTGATGACCATCCATTCAGACACCTGAATGTATGTGTGTGTGCACAGTTGTAAACATTTTACACATTATGTGTATGTGCTGTTCCATGATCTTGCTTTTCTGAACTCAAGAATATGTGGTGGACAACTTGCTGGTCAGTGGATATAGGCAGCATGTTCTAAGGCTGTGTGTGTGGCTGTGCCACCACTTATCGTCCAGTCTCCTGTGGATGGCAGTCAGTGCTTTCGGACTCCTCTAGAGACCACAGGGAGGGTGTCCTCAGCACAGCTTTGTGCAGTGGCCCCAGGATAAGGACACTTACAGCCCTGGAGTCCTCATTTGGCAGCTCACTGGGCAGCAGCAGGGTTTGTCAGGAGGCAGAGAGGGGAGAGAATAGCCCAGAGCTTTACTGGGGATTTCGTGGAAAGGAATGGGCAAGGTAGGATAAGTAAAGCTGAATAAGCTGAGGATGGAGAGTTTGAATCATTTCTGCAGGCTCTGGGCTATAGAGGTGGTCCCTAGTTGTCAATACCTAGCCCTGGGGTGATTTAAGGCAGAGAGAATATTTGCTTGGTGTGTGAGAGTTTTATAAAGGAGATGGTTGGGGGTGGGAACTCTGGGTTGGTTGGTTTGTGTATCAGAGTTGCACTGGCAGGGGGTCATTTGCTATCTATAGGAATTAGCTAGTCTTAGGGGAGGGACAGTCCCTCCAGGATCAAGGCCCCAAATGCCAGAACATCAGGAATACAGAAAATAAAATATAGTCAATGTAAGAGTAAAACGTAAACGAGAAAAAAATCAATCAAACCTTATTAATAATCAGAGAAACACATACCAACGACGAGGTACATTTTGATAACAGGCGAAAGTTCTAAAGAAATTAATAGCAAAAGTATCAGCAACAGTATAGGAAAGTTGAAACTCATTCTGCCAGGGTAAGTGAAACACTGACGATCATCATTTTGGAGCGCAGTTTGGCAATATGTGGCAGTTCTCCCTTACGGCTTTTATTCTAAGGAATTAAATTCAGTGAAAAGGATAAACGTATTATTTATGATAGGGAAACAGGTTTAAATGGTCATGAGGGATTAGTTAAATTAACACATTGATACAGTGGAATAATATTGTGTGGCTCTTAAATCATATTGGGGAAGCATACTTAACATGTCAGAAAATATACTGTGTTAAGAAAAAAAAGTTATTCTAAAACTGTACGCATAATATAAATGATCCTATTTAATTATTAAAAAGTGAGTGTGTTCTTAATAACATTAAAGTCTAAAAAAAAAAAAAGTGAGTGCGTATATGACCAGGCATATGCAAGGGTTATTTCTAGTTGGTGGGATTATGGAGATAATTTTTATGTCCTTTGTGCTGGCCTACATTTTCTACAACCAGCACATATAATTTTCAATTTTAAGGGCAAAAGGAGGCTGAGTGTTGAAGGCAAGGAGGATAATGGTGGAAGGTCTGAGATCTGTGTGATGACATGTAATGGCCATGATGGCAGTGGAGGGCAGAGCACGTCTCCCAGTCGTGACCTGGCCCCTTTCTGGCCTTGTGACCCTGAGCCGGTCATCTTATCCCCCCAGAGCCTTGTGTTAGACAAAGTGAATGGATGTGCTTTGAAAACTGTCGAGCAGACTCTAAACGCTGGTGATACCGTTACTCTGTAAAGCAAGACAAATGCGCTTTTTAGATGCTCCGGAAAGTAATAGTGGATAGCTGGGGCCGGGACGGTGTGGGGAAGGGGCGGCCTTGTGTGCGGGATGCTCAGCCCCTCCCGCTCAGTGTCTGGCTACCCCAGGCCCAAGCACCCTCCCCGTCTCTATGTTTGGGGCAGGTCTGCACCCTGACCAAGGAAGACAATCGCTGCGTGGGCAAGATTCCCGAGGATGAGCAGCTGCACGTACTCCCCTTGTACAAGATGGCCAACACGGATGAGTTTGGCAGTGAGGAGAACCAGAACGCCAAGGTGGGCAGCGGGGCCATCCAGGTGCTCACCGCCTTCCCCCGCGAGGTCCGGCGCCTGCCGGAGCCTGCCAAGTCCTGCCGCCAGCGGCAGCTGGAAGCCAGAAAGGCGGCAGCCGAGAAGAAGAAGGTTCAGAAGGAGAAGCTGAGCACTCCTGAGAAGCTCAAGCAGGAGGCCCTGGAGCTGGCTGGCATCCCCACTGACCCAGGTGTGTGGGGAGAGGGTGCCCGGCGGGGGTGGCACGGGCACTGTTGGGTGGGGGGCCCTGGACGGCTCCCTTACCACCACTCTTCCTGCCTTGAGGTAGAATTCCGTACAGAAAAGTACTGGGGTCTCTCAGCCACCTGGACCATCAATTATCTTAATTTTGTCAGTCAGCGCCATAGCTGCAGCAGCCCCGGGAAACCAAGCCAGATGGGAGGCACCTGGGAGCCAAATGAAGGCGGTCTCCCTGTCTTCCCAGAGGGCAGCTGGGCGTCCCCCCGGCTCACCGGCTCTCCTCGCTGCGGAAAGTACCGAGGCGGCAGGCGTGTGGTCTGCAGCAGGGCTTTCGGGTGTGGGGCGGCCCTCGTCCCTGCAGTGGCTGGCACGAGGGGGCTTCAGTGAGGCCGGGTGGAGTTCGCTAGAGCCGGGAAGAATGACAACACCGGAGCCCTGGGCGCTGCCGGCTGCTCTTCTGGGGCTTCCGTGGGGCCGGGCCACGCTGCGCTGCACGGGGAGCAAGTCCAGCCTCACTCGTCTCGCCCGCCCAGCAGAGGAAACCTCTTGGCAAGAGGGAGCGTCCGTCTCTGTGCTTCTCTGTGCTTCTTCTCTGTCTTGCCTCCTGTCTTCCTCAGGCCTGTCTCTGAAGGGTGGATTGTCCCGGCAAAGCCTGAAGCCCTCCCTCAAGGTGGAGCCACAGAACCACTTCAGCTCCTTCAAGTACAGCGGCAACGCGGTGGTGGAGAGCTACTCGGTGCTGGGCAGTTGCCGGCCCTCCGACCCGTACAGCGTGAACAGCGTGTACTCCTACCACTCCTACTATGCACAGCCCGGCCTGGCCTCCGTCAACGGCTTCCACTCCAAGTACGCGCTTCCATCATTTGGCTACTATGGCTTTCCATCCAGTAACCCCGTCTTCCCCTCTCAGTTCCTGGGCCCTGGCACCTGGGGGCACAGTGGCAGCAACAGCAGTTTTGAGAAGAAGCCAGACCTCCACGCTCTGCACAACAGCCTGAGCCCAGCCTACGGTGGTGCTGAGTTTGCCGAGCTGCCTGGCCAGGCTGTTCCCACAGACACCCACCACCCTGCTCCACACCACCAGCAGCCTGCTTACCCAGGCCCCAAGGAGTATCTGCTTCCAAAGGCCCCCCAGATCCACCCAGTGTCCAGGGACCCCTCTCCCTTTGTACAGAGCTCCAGTTGCTACAACAGATCCATCAAGCAAGAGCCAGTAGATCCACTGGTCCACACCGAATCTGTACCCAGAGAGCCTGGCAAGATGGGCAAAATGCCTTTGCCCGAGGCATCTCAGAATGGGGGACCCAATCACCTATGGGGACAGTACTCAGGAGGCCCAAGCGTGTCCCCCAAGAGGACTAACAGTGTGGGTGGCAGCTGGGGTGTGTTCCCTCCTGCGGAGAGCCCTGCTGTTGTCCCCGATAAGCTCGGTTCTTTTGGGGCTGGCTGCCTGACCCCTTCGCACTTCCCAGATGGACAGCATCAGTGGGGGTTATTCCCTGGCGAGGGACAGCAGCCAGCCCCGCAGCCCGGAGGACGGCTGCGGGGCAAGCCGTGGAGCCACTGCAAGTTTGGGAACAGCACCTCGGCCTTGGCTGGGCCCAGCCTAACTGAGAAGCCGTGGGCGGTAGGAGCCGGGGATTTCAACTCTGCCCTGAAAGGTGGTCCCAGATTCCAAGACAAGCTGTGGAGCCCCCTGAAAGGGGAGGAGGGAAGGATTCCAACCCCGGGGGTGAGCCAGCTGGACAAAGCCTGGCAGTCCTTTGGCATGCCCCTGGGCCCCACTGAGAAGCTATTTGGGGCCCTGAAGACCGAGGAGAAGCTGTGGGATCCCTTCAGCCTGGAGGAGGGGATGGCGGAGGAGCCCCCCAGCAGGGGCACAGTCAAGGAGGAGAAGGGCGGCGGAGGCGGCGGCGCTGCTGGGGCAGAGGAGGCAGAGGAGGAGCTGTGGTCCGACAGTGAACACAACTTCCTGGACGAGAATATCGGCGGCGTGGCTGTGGCCCCCGCTCACGGCTCCATCCTCATCGAGTGTGCCCGGCGGGAGCTGCACGCCACCACACCCCTCAAGAAACCCAACCGCTGCCACCCCACCCGCATTTCGCTGGTCTTCTACCAGCACAAGAACCTCAACCAGCCCAATCACGGGCTGGCCCTCTGGGAGGCCAAGATGAAGCAGCTGGCCGAGAGGGCGCGGGCGAGACAGGAGGAGGCCGCCCGGCTGGGCCTGGGCCAGCAGGAGGCCAAGCTGTATGGGAAGAAGCGCAAGTGGGGGGGTGCCATGGTCCCCGAGCCCCAGCATAAGGAAAAGAAGGGGCTTGTCCCCACCCGGCAGGCGCTGACCGTGCCCACGGACTCAGCAGTCACCGTGTCCTCGTACGCCTACACGAAGGTCACGGGCCCCTACAGCCGCTGGATCTAGGCGCCAGGGTGCCAGGGAGCCAGCGTACCTCAGCGTCGGGCCAGGCCCGAGCTGCCTCTGTGGTGCTTTCGCCCTCACACCTGGGGGCGGGTTGGGGGTGCAGAAGTCTTTTTAAAATCTATATATACATATATAGATACGCATATATATGTATTTATGGTCCAAACCTCAGAACTGACCCGCCCCTCCCTTCCCCCCAATTCCCCAGCACTTTGAAGAAGAAACTACGGCTGTCGGGTGATTTTTTCGTGATCTTAATATTTATATCTCCACGTTGGTTTTTTTCCTCCCTTGTTTGGGGGGACCTTTTATTTTCTCTTGTTTTTAAAACTCTATCCTTGTATATCACAATAATGGAAAGAAAGTTTATAGTGTCCTTTCACAAAGGAGTAGTTTTAAATTCCATTTAAAATGTGTATTTATTGGATTTTTTTAAAAGTGACAATTGTAATGGTAAAGGATCGGCAGGAAAGGCCAGAAGCACTCATTCCTGCCCAGTTGTGCTGGGCCTGGTGAGCCTGGCCCTCTTGGGAGCTGACAAGGTTCTCTCAGCCATTGGCCCCTCATGAGCCAAGTGCAGGTTGTAGCCACCCACTGCATCCCTCCTGACAGACATGCCTTCCCTTCAGGGGAGGGAGCCCTCAGGACAGCTTCTGTCCTCTCCGGTAGGATGGGAGAATCTGTAGAAAAACAGCTGGGGTCCCTTTTCCAGTCACCGGCTTGGAGTCGGGGATGGGGGCAGGTGCACCCCAGGCCAGGCACCTGAGATGCTGGCATAGATTTTCCCGGAAACCAGGTTGGAAGTAGACAGCTTCAAGCTTGCTAGTCTCCACACTGAATCCTCTCTGTCCCTTAGCTATCAAGTCACGTGATACCGTGGTCCCCTCGGCAGCACCTCGGGATGGAGCTGGAATCGAGAGGTTCTCAGGAGCCTTTTCCACCGAGCTGACTAGCCAACGGATACTGGCTGAAGGAATTTGTCTTAGTGGCAGTTTTTTGTTTTAAAAAATGCCCCAAAGTCTGTGCTGATACCGAAAAGGGCTACTGTATCTTTAAAAACAGGGAGTTGAACCCAAGCTGTGAAAAGCCAGCGGTGCTGTAGTGTTGTGCTGGGACTTCCTTGACTCGGGCAGGCTGCGTCTGCAGGAGCTCCACACAGCAGTGTGACAGCAGTAACGCATCTCCTTATCCCTGGATTTCACATTGGACAATGGTGCATGCCTCATACCTGAGCCCACCCCCTCCATGCTATCATTTGGGGAGTGGGCCTACGCGTAATGATTTTAAAATGCAAGAGTCAAACATTTTCAGCAGGTAGCTATGATTTTCCTCCCTAATTGGTGCCATTTCTCTATTTGGTCGTTTTCTCCTTTCCCTCCTCCCCTCTCCACCCACTTGAACATGCCCGTTCTAAAATTCTGGTGCATTCATTCAGTTCTTTGAAATGAGAATGTGGTGCTTAATTTTTTCAACATTGTTGAGAGAGGTTGGGCCTGACAGGCAGAAGCAACATGCGTTGACAGCAAGTCAGACTTCTTGGGAGTGTCTGTTTTTCCTGTGGTATTAGCAGAAATTGTATCCAGCTACCCATGTGGATGTGTGTGGTGAGTGGGAGGCTTCATAAGGACACAGAGGGGAATGTGGCCCCACAGGGAAGGACAGCCAAGCCCTGAGGTAAACGCCCGACACGTATTGAGCAGTTCTGTTCGGATGTGGGTCTTCACAAAATGAGCTTAACGATCAGATGATGCTAAAGGCAAGCTCCTGAGCTTCCAGGTGCCTTGTGTAAGGGCTGAGAATTGACCCGCTGGGCGTTTACTGTAACTGTTCCAGAAGCACTGGCGGAGAGTCGCTGCGAGATGTCCTGAGCATTTATGTGGTCTGGTTTTAACTGTAAATAGTGAAAGAAAAAAAAAAATTTTTTTAAGCACTTTTGCCTAGATTTAAACAGCAACTTGAAAAAAAGTATGTTTTAACATGTAATTGTGGGAGAAATTGTAAATAGTAGCTGAATATTTAACGTGCTCTGTCTATCCTTCACTTTTACCATATTCTGTAAAGTTGCATTTATTTTACAGGACAAAAAATGAAATATTATTGCTTTTGAAATAAATACCCAAGAGCTTATCAGGATTTCGAATTATTCAGAACTCAGATTTATAGGAAAACCTCTGACCTTCAGTTTGACAAGCTAAAGGAAGCAGAGTCTTTAATGAGCATGCTGATTTTCTAGTTTTGAGGAAAAGTTGGGTCCTTTAAATGCTATTTTGCTTATCGCATCAGTACTTTTATGCAGGTCTCATTTGACTCCGTGCTTAGGTAGATGCGGGGGTGCCTTGAAAACTTCATTTTAAATTATCTTAAGCAAGAAATACAATATTTTACAAAACATTTGGAGAATGTGACCGTCTGTATGACCCGGGAAAGCCCCAGGTTGGCTGTTGGTTTGGAAGGTCCTGAGTGTAACCCAGGTGATTCTGATGCTTGGCATGTATGAATCTCCTTGATGTGCGTTAAATAGACTCTTCCCCTCATCCCCCTTTGGTAGCAAAGCCATTAGATGAAAGAAGAAACCAGTACAAGCTAAAAGCATGTGATGTCTGTCCCCCCAGCCCAAACAGCCTTCGGTTCGTAAATTCTAGATCAGCAAGTAGACTGCTGAGAAGTGAGTCAAGAGGCAGTCTCCATTGGACGTCCCCACGCCCGTCAGAACGGTGTTTCAGAAATTAGGTGGTGCTGTTGCCATGCTCAAGCCCATGCTGATTTTTACACACTACATGTATAACCTACCTCAAATCTCAGTCATTAAATTAGCATGCTTTAGACGTATGTTTAAAAAGTAACTATGCACAGCTCTTTATCGCCCGCCCCCCTTGCTGCTGAAGGTTTCTTAAAGAGAAAAATCAAATTTTTATTTTTTACTGGCACTATCATTTTTTAAGTCCTAAAGATGATTAACAGACATTTTTATCATGAGAAGAAAAATAAAGCCATTGCAACTAAAGAACCTAACAACATGATCAAGTTTTAATAATAGTATAGCAGCGGAAATGATGGAGTCTTAAGAGTCATCCCCCAGTGTGCCCTGTCCACAGACGCCATCCACATGCAGTGCAGACATTTGGTTCTTCTTTTCTTTTGTTTTCCCTGCCTTTTGCTTGCAAGGAAAGTACTTGCAAAGTTTTGTGCTAAGAGGTTTTTAAAATAAAAATCGCTTTGCGGCAGGTTCTCGCAAAATAACTGGTGCTAGCTCAAGAAACCGTTATCTCACCATCAGAAATCTTGAGTAAGGTGTTTCATGGATTTTGAGGTTTCTTGTTTTTGTTGTTTGGTGTGTTTTTTGGCAGGGCCTAGGTTTCCCACACTCTGGCTTCGTGGGTACTGCTTTGCTGTCTCACTGAGGTGACAGGTATGCGTGGAAAGAGATCGTACCCACCCCTCTTGGTCCTTTCACCAGCCTCTTTTGGAAACAGTAGTTTGCAGAACAAGGGACTTTTAAAGTGCTAAAGTAAGGAAAGAAAGAGCAGATCTTAATTGCTTTGTACCAGACAGCAGTGGGTGTGCGAGGACGGGTGACAGTGAGTAAGTAGATGGTAACCCGATTCCATTGAGAGAACCCGGCCAGGCTTCATGAAGTTAACCACCGCCAGATCTCACACCAAGGCAGTGCTGTGGAAAATTAAAATGATAGCCCTGACGTGCCTCAACCAATCTCTCTTTCCTTTTGTTACTGAAGTGTGTTTTATGGACTAGGAAGCATTTTTATGAATTGAAATAGTATAAATAAAATGGTGCTATGGTGTTTTAATGTGACTGTCCCTGATCCTGTCCTGCTGAGGTGCTATCAAGGTTCTGAAACCACAACCAACCAAAAACAAGGTGGGCTCCAGTCTCTCTTGGCTTCTCCCCCCCCCCCCCCCTTTTGGTGCTGTCACCTTAGACCTCTGTTTACGTGCTAGAACCTGCTCTGAGCAGTTTTTCTGTTTTGTTTTATTCTTCCCTTGCTGGCCAAATAGAAAGGCAAGTCTCGAAGGCAGCCAGCCCCCTTACTATGACAGGGGAATGGGCCTTCCTGGCTTGGAGGTGGCGGGGGCGCTCTCGTTTCACATCTGTCCTCTTAGGCCTGATAAGAAAGGAGGTGTGAAGGGCTTTTCTTTTTTCTTTTTTTTTTTTTGGAGGAAGGGGAGTTGGGTACTCCTGCCTCTTCTAACGTGGCAGGCATTCTCATAGCCAACACACGTTTTCCTCCTGCAGTCCAGGGTGCCAAGTAGATGTCTCTGAGGGTTCCAAAGGTGCTCTGCATACCAAGGTGGGCCAGATGGGCCTCCTTCCTCACCTAGCACTGGCCAGGACCATGGTGGGCAGGGGTCTCGTTCTTTTGCTCCCCACAGCCTTTGCCCCAGCAATGCTTCTGCTTCTCATTGGGAACCCCTCATGTTCAAACTTAAAGGAAGGAGCTTTCTTTGCTCACTCAGTGCCACTGAGGCTCTTTTTAGTTGGTGCTATTCTAAATTTCTTCTTGGGTCCACAAAAGTTGATATTTTAAAAACTCAACAGGAAGCTCCATTTTGTGTCATCCACTGTCACAATAATTTTTTTTAAATACCTCAAAAACGGGACATCGTGACAACTTTGGTAAAGTAGATTCCATGAGGGTCTGATACACACAGGTTGTCCATTTGGTGACATACCTGACCTTGAAGAATCTGGGGTCATTTCGCGTTTCATTCTTCAGTTAAAATGGCAGAATGCCTAAAGGAAGGACTGTGGTTGACCTTATTTCATTTCCTTTTTTTGCTTTTGAATAAAATGTGAATTTCCCATGCCCATCTCATTGAGCTTTTTCAGTCATCGTCGCTGTCATTTGAAATGACTCCCTCAAAACCTAGTTTTATTAGCCAGTTGCATCTGCTGTAGTACATGGCCAACTTCAACATACCCTGGACCAAAATGAACATTTTTGGGGGTGCATACCGCCAACATAGGTTATACAGTCCCACACCCACATGTGCAAAGAGTTTTTCCATGTGTGAGGCCCCTGTCTTGGCGCTCCCAGCCCTTCCTTCTGCAGAGCTGCCGACAAGAGCAAAGCGATAGGCTTCTTCCCTGAGCAGAGACTGCAGCACAGAAATGCAAAGTCTAAAGTTGCTTTTTGCCTAAGAATCAGTGAGAATTGGCCTACTTCCTTGTTTGCTTCTATTCTGATATCAGGGATGCTTTTTGTAGTGGTATTGTTTGCTCTCTTTTCTCATTTTGACTACCTGTCAGTTCAGGGATAACTCATCATTATTCACGTGAGGATTTAAAAAATACTATCTGGCTCATTTGGACATCCAAATTTTCTTGGTTCCAGTACTTTTTTTTTCTTTTGAGGGGAAAAAGGAGGAGAAAAACAGGAGCGATGTAATTTCTTTTTCACGTATTCTAATTTAAAAAAAAAAGAAACAAGGACAGGTCATATTGTGGCATATTAATGCATTAGACTTCATCTAGAACCCCTGTAGCTTTTTGGTGTGTTTTATTTCTTCTCTCTTTGAATTCCTGTTTGGTTACTTGGCTTCCAATGGAGGTGAACTTAACAACCATACTTGAATATTCCGTCTTGACTTTGTAACTGTGGCTACTTGAAATGAAGTTTATCTGGGGTTGATGGATGAATGGTAGATTTTTGCAATGTCTCAAGGCAATAGGATGTGTATTATTAAACTGTAGATATTCTTAGTACAGTAAATTTATGCTGATAATTTTATTTTGTATAATTTTTACTTTTTTGTTAATATTTTTTCCTCCCACTTTATTGGTTTGCCTCCTGAGCTACCCTCCTTGCCTTCCCTTCTCCCCCAGTGTTTCAGCAGATTTAATTTAGGGTGCCTAGAAATTGCAAGTATGTATCCTTTTTTGATTTGTATTTTATTATAATTTACACAAACAACTGGGTTTGTGAACTGTATTACTCCTGGTATCTTTAAAATATTGTGGGTGTTTTAATAAATTTTATATTTATTTTTTGCACTCAAATTCTGTGTGGCTTCTTCCCCCACCCCACCCCTTGAATTGGGCCCAGATTGCGGTATTTAAGATTCCCTGTAATCCCACCGTCCCCCTGCAGGTTGTAGGTACACAAAGGAAGCCCTGACTAATAGCCTGTTCCCCTTCCACCTCCCGCATAAAGTGATGTTCAAAGACTGGAAGCTGTTAAAGCTGCTATAAAGGGGGAAAGTAGATGAGGCCTTTTACTCATCTGTTTCTCCTTTTGTTTGTTTTTCCCCTTTGATCTTTCTGTCCCCTCTTTCCATTCAGTTTGGAGACTCCCACCCCCCGCCCCCATTAAGACTGTTCACTTCTGATGTACTGTTTGCTAAGGATTGCTGCATCCTGCTCCATCCTGATGGCCTCGGCAGCACATCCAGTAGGAAGGGCCTATCTTTGGAGAGATGAGCTTTCCCATAAGGTCCCATGCCTGGGGCTAGCCTCTTTTCATGCAGATTGCCAATTCTGTTGATGGCTGAAAAGGGAACTGTAAGTTGAAGAAAGGAAAAGAGAGAAGGGCCAATGGGAGGAGGAGAAACCATCGCTTCTGCTTGAAGCATCGGACTAAAATGCATTCAGCATCTCTGAGGGACAACCAACCCCGCAGCCCAGCGCTCTCTCCAGTTGATGCCAGTATCCCGTTAGGTCACTAGACAGGAAAGCTCCTCTCCGAGGACATTCGCGTGAAAACCCCATCATTCCAATAGGGGTGCCAGATGACAGCCTCGGGGGGTTTTCTTCTCTGTTTCAGTTGCAAAGGGACCCTCTGGAAATGCCTGGGCACACCAGGGTTACCAGGGCTCCTCACAGATGTTCGTGTGTTTTATGAAAGTGGGGTCACACTGTGTTTGGTAACCTGCTTTCCACTTGACATCTTTGAGTTGAAAGAGACCTAGTGTCCCCTTTCCCAGCCCCTGTTGTGTTGGCCCCATTTCCAGACCCTGAGGTGAGGGGCTAGGAGATTACTGCTTCGGCAGGGACTGACTCACTACTGGGTAATAGAAATATGCTTTCATCTCTTCTTATACAAATTCCGTATTAAATATAGAAAAATTAGAAGACAGGAGTTTTAAAAAATTATTTGAAATCCCACTACAAGAGAACCACATATTATTGGTCACAAACATTTTCTGAGTATTTAAATATAACCATATGTGTGTGTATATATATATATATATTTTTTTTTAATGGAATAAAACGATAATACCATGTTGTGATCTTTTTTTCACTTAACATATCTTCAAGTATCAGTCATCCAGAACTAATCCAGAACTATAGCTGACCCTTGAACAACGCGGTGGTTAGGCGCACCAGCCCTCTGCACAAAGAGCCCCAGATTAATTACTAGTCCACCCTCTGTATCCGCAGCTCCTTGGTATCCGAGGTTCCACGTCTACCCACTCAACCACCTTGGATCCTGTAGGACTGTAGTATCTACTATTGAAGAAAATCTGCGTTGGGACTTCCCTGATGGCGCAGTGGTTAAGAATCCACCTGCCGATGCAGGGGACGTGCGTTCGATCCCTGGTCCGGGAGGATCCCACATACCACAGAGCAACTAAGCCTGGGTGCCACAACTACTGAGGCCACGTGCCGAGAGCCCGTGCTCTGCAACAAGAGAAGCCACCGAAATGAGAAGCCGGAGCGCTGCAATGAAGAGTAGCCCCCGCTCGCCCCAACTAGAGAAAGCCCACGTGCAGCAACGAAGACCCAGTGCAGCCAAAAATAAATTTTTAAAGATTAAAAAAAAAAATCGGCGTATAAGTGAACCTGTGCAGCTCAAACCCGTCTTGTTCAAGGGTCGACTGTACATCTTTTTAAAGAGTTGCCTAGTATTTCATTGTGTGGATTTACTCATCCACACATTACTATTGAACTCTAAGATTCCAACTCGTTGCAGTTATAAACTGAACTAATCTAAATCTGCCTCCATCATATTTCCACTTAATTTCTTTGTACTCCAAGAAGCATCTCAGTTCATCCCTCTGAGCCACATGACTGCATCCTTAATTCCCTGAACCTTCTTGTGACCCTATACTACCCCCACCATATCCCTGTTCACACCTAGAGCATCCTTCATTATAGCGGGATCTCTAGAAATGACCAATGTCCCAGATGGGATCTGGCTGGCCTAAACCAAGCACACAGACACCACGGAGTCCCACAACCTGGACACGCCATTCTTATTAACACACACCAAAGTTTATTAGCTTTTTAAGCAGCTGAGTCACGCTGAGGGCTGTGTGGCTCAGTGGAAAGAACATGGCTCCCTCACTTCCCAGTTGTGTGACGTGAGATGAGCTGTTTCATCTCCCTGTGTCCTTTTCTTTGTCTGTAAAGCAGGCTAATGACACCACATAATATGGATATGAGGATCAAAAAGAAATACTAGAGGAGTAAAAGTACCAGCCATCTGAGATGTGGCAGGTATAGAAGCTATCGTTATTACTCTGGGCATATACAAAGCTTTAAGTCACTAAAGGAAGAGTCCAAGACTCAGTTGTGGACCACAGAGTGACCTCTTAGGTGAACTACTGCCAAGTCAGGCTCCCGAGCTCCAGCCTTTATGCAATTCATCTTGTGTTTTTACTTCTACACACGGCACTTGGACCTTAACCATCCTAAATGGGCTGTTTAACCCATCCTCCCCGCCAGTGTTGAATCTTAATTTTGTCAATATTGTTTAACCCTACATAGCTAGCTATGCAAACTTGTTCGACAACCTTATCACAAGTTCTGCTGATGCTCTTGTAGGCTGCTTAACCTAGGAGAGCTGTTAGTCATTTTATGTCTCCCATTGTACTCTGAAAATAATGGGCACTCATTGTCCTGTAAGAAGAAATGAATTGATACCCTTAGGGAGCGGGGGATCAGCTGAAATACATTAAACACGTGTAACGGCGCACGTTCCCGTCAGAGACACAAGCACACCACAGAAGACACAAGAGGACCACACATAGAAGACACCACAGAAGACATAATCAAAGCTCCATCAAAATCTAGATCCAGGGCTTCCCTGGCGGCGCAGTGGTTGGGAGTCTGCCTGTCAATGCAAGGGACACAGGTTTGAGCCCTGGTCTGGGAAGATCCCACATGCCACGGAGCAACTAGGCCCGTGGGCCACAACTCCTGAGCCTGCGTGTCTGGAGCCTGTGCTCCGCAGCAAGAGAGGCCGCGATAGTGAGAGGCCCGCGCGCCGCGATGAAGAGTGGCCCCCGCTTGCCGCAACTAGAGAAAGCCCTCGCACAGAAACGAAGACCCAACACAGCCAAAAATGAATTAATTAATAAACTCCTACCCCCAACATCTTCTTAAAAAAAAAAAAAAATCTAGATGCTTCCAATGCTACCCTGACTCCCACCTGCAGAAGCCTTGGCAGATACCTGCTCTCTTCCTCTGCCAGCAAGCCCAAACCCAGGCCCAATACCCCTTCCCTACCCTTCAAACATCTTCCCTATTTTGTCTCTTTTCTTCGCACACATTGACTCCTACTCCTTGGGACTACTCCGCTCCCCCCGGACATTTTCTCTTGATTGGCACCCTTTGCTTCCCCTCTGACATGCCTCATGAGCTATCCTCTTTCCGCAGCTCCTCCCCTCACCGTGCTCTCAGGACTGTCGGCCTGATGCTGCTCTGCCCTCAAGCTCACCGCCTTTCTCCCTGCTTCCTATCACCACCACGTTTCTGCAGGTGTAGACAACCTCCTGGCTTCAACATCCACACTACTCGCTCACCGTGTCTTTGTTCCTCCAGAAAGAACTGTCTTCTAGGCAAATGATTCTGTCTTCACTGATCTCTCAAAACCCTCTACTCCTGGGACGTACCACCAGTGACGTCCCATTATCCCAGAACCCTAAAGCCCTCTGCTCTTCTCATGGTCCCTTTGTGCCCTCATGTCCATTAAACACATATGCCCCCCAGGAGAACAGGCTCAATCCTATGACCTATAGGCGTTCCCTCAGAGGCCTTGCTCAGCCACCAGGCCTCAACCATGACACTAATGCCAGTGATTTCCAAAGCTGTGTCGAGCCCTGAGACCCTCATGAGTTTGGGCTGCTGGATAGCTCCGGATGGCTGTTTGGCAGGGCCAAAGTCTTAACACACCTAAAATTGACCTCTCAAGTCTCTGCCATATTTTCCTCTGGCTGTTGATGGCCCCATCATTCTACTGGTCACATCCTGACACCAGCCAAGGCTGGATTTTACCCCCTTAGTGTCCTCAATCCTGCCTCCTCTTTTCACTATTGTTAGCGGTCCACACTGGGCAGTTGCACAGGATGTGCACTGCACAAGTCTGGGGGGCACCATTCACATAGACTAACATGTGGGCCTTGATCATTGGCATAGATTCCCTGGGGGCAGGAGAGGACCACAGCAGGGCCTTCTAAAGCCAGGGGCCCAGGGAAGAGGCCTCTCATACTTTGGTCTAAAAATGAGAACTTTCTGAAAGATTAAGTGACTTGCCCAAGACCATCATCTAGGAAGTGGCAGAATCCGGACTCAAACCAGGTGTGTCTGACACCGAAGCCTGAGCCCTGTCCAAATATAGCCCTGCTTCTTCTGCACCTCAAGAGCCATGCATCCAAGGGATACACATTGTTCTCACTGGCAGGAATCTACCCACAAGCTGAGCTTAAGGTATGGCTGGCAGCCTGCAGGTCTATGAGTACAAGAGGCATAGGACAAGGTGGCTCTGCAGGAAGACTTGCGCTTTTTAGAGCTTTTCAAAAGTATCAATATTGGAAAGTCTGCATTCTAGCCCCCATTTTATCTCTCTGCTCACCTCACCAAAGCCGATCTCCTTACCTAGATAATCTTCCTTAAACCAAAGAGGATGATACCATTTCCCTGTAATACTCCTCACTGCTCTCCATTTGGCACAGCTCTCAGGGTAAGGTGCAACACCCTAACTCCGTCCGAAGGCCCTGCAGGACATGGCCCCAGTTCACAGCCCATTCGGTGTCCTTGTCCCATGATCTCCTCAGTGCCTGCCCCCACCCCGGCCAGGTGGCTTCTCACATATGAGAGTGCTCTCAGGCTAATCGTAGTGCAAATAATACCCCCAAGAACTCACTCCTTTTAAAATCCGTTAAAATATTTACATAAACTATAAAACCACTCCAAATAAATTATCAATAAGAACAAAAAGATCAACAAGATTTTACTCAAGGAAGTATGAATAAACAGGAAGTCGAGTTTTCTGAAACCAAAGAAAAACTTTTACTGCACAAAGAACCTCAAACATTAATTCAGAGACTAGCAATGAATCCTTTGCAAGAAATACAGAAGGTTAGACAGTGGTTGCAATCTATTCTCAAAAGAAAAAAAAAAAAAAGCTACAAGTGTATATTGTACAACACAGGGAATATAGCCAATATTTTATAATAACTATAAATGGAGTAGAACCTCTAAAAAGTGTGAAGCACTATACTGTAACCTGTAACTTACATAATATGGTACATCAACTACACTTCAATAATAAATAAATAAATGAATAAATAAATAAAAAGAATATCTCACTCAACAAAAGCAAGATTCCTCGATAATAGACTAAATAGTATCGATGCTGAAAGCACGACTGATATGCTGAGAACAGAAGAACTAAGGTAGATCAGGAAACAGCTATTTAACACAAAAGATCACACAGGGAGATGCACAAGCCCGCAAAAGACTATGAGAATAGAGCAATGAAATGCCTCTTGAAAATACAGAATTCCCAACATCATTAATCATTAGAGAAGTGCAAATCAAAACTACATTCCTCTCACACCAGTCAGAATGGCCATCATCAAAAAATCTAGAAACAATAAATGCTGGAGAGGGTGTGGAGAAAAGGGAACACCCTTGCACTACTGGTGGGAATGTGAATTGGTACAGCCACTATGGAGAACAGTATGGAGGTTCCTTAAAAAACTACATATAGAACTACCATATGACCCAGCAATCCCACTACTGGGCATATACCCTGAGAAAACCAAAATTCAGAAAGAGCCATGTACCACAATGTTCATTGCAGCTCTATTTACAATAGCCCGGAGATGGAAACAACCTAAGTGCCCATCATCGGATGAATGGATAAAGAAGATGTGGCGCATATATACAATGGAATATTACTCAGCCATAAAAAGAAATGAAATCGAGCTATTTGTAATGAGGTGAGTAGACCTAGAGTTTGTCATACAGAGTGAAGTGAGTCAGAAAGAGAAAGACAAATACCGTATGCTAACACATATATATGGAATTTAAGAAAAAAAAATGTCATGAAGAACCTAGGGGTAAGACAGGAAAAAAGACACAGTCCTACTAGAGAATGGACTTGAGGATATGGAGGGGGGAAGGGTAAGCTGTGACAAAGCGAGAGAGAGGCATGGACATATATACACTACCAAACGTAAGGTAGATAGCTTGTGGGAAGCAGCCGCATAGCACAGGGAGATCAGCTCGGTGCTTTGTGACCGCCTGGAGGGGTGGGATAGGGAGGGTGGGAGGGAGGGAGACACAAGAGGGAAGAGATATGGGAACATATGTATATGTATAACTGATTCACTTTGTTATAAAGCAGAAACTAACACACCATTGTAAAGCAATTATACTCCAATAAAGATGTAAAAAAATATATATACGGAGTTCCCAATAAAGGACACAGAATAAATGGTTCTGAATCAGTAATCGGAGGTCTATGGGAAGGGCTTCCCTTCCCTGGTGGCGCAGTGGTTGAGAGTCCGCCTGCCGATGCAGGGGACACGGGTTCGTGCCCTGGTCCGGGAAGATCCCACATGCCGCGGAGCGGCGGAGCCCGTGAGCCATGGCCGCTGAGCCTGCGCGTCCGGAGCCTGTGCTCCGCAACGGGAGAGGCCACAACAGTGAGAGGCCCGCGTACCGCAAAAAAAAAAAAAAAAAAGAAAAAAAAAAAAGAAAAGGTCTATGGGAAGAAAAATGTTCTGAATGAGGTCAGGTGGAATTGCTACCTTCAAGGCATTGCAGGCTCATTTGATCAAGAAGTCCAAGTCCTGGAGATTAACCTCCTCCTCATTGGCTGAGGAATCACTTCTGCAAAAACATTTCAACTCTTCAGCCATGTCTACATTCGGAACCCTGAGCAAAAGCTGTAGGCCCACAGCCCACAAGTCTCAGATCCACTCCATAGCCAGCACCGAACGAACGCCTTGCTCTCAGCAGCTACTGTGCTGGGTGCTGGGCACACACCGCCAGGCCCAGACATCCAAGCAGTTCAGAGCAGAGGACCTCACTGGAGACTAAAATGTCTGGCTGGTTTTTACTATCCCTATGCACTGGCAATTCTAAACAATGTCATTGCTAAGGCAATAAATGAGGTAAATATTACGGTACAAAAAAGGAAAAGTGAACGGATGCTTTGTTTTAAATTAATAAACTTTATTTGTAGAGCAGTTTTAGGTTTATAGAAAAATTTATTAGTAAGTAGAGAGTTCCCATATACCCACCCCATCCTCCCCAATTTCCCCTATTACTAACATCTTGCATTAGTGTGGTACATTTGTTATGACAGGTGAGTCAATATTGATACAAAATAATGAACCAAAGTCTATAGTTTACATTAGGGATCACTCTTTGTATTGTACACTCTATGGGTTTTAACAAATGTGTGATGACATGTATCCACCATTGCAGCATCCTACAGAATAGTTTCGCTGCCTTAAAAATCCTCTGTGTGCCACCTTGTTCATCCCTTCCTCCCCTCCAACCCCTGCCAACACTGATCTTTTTTCACTGCCTCCATAGTTCTGCCTTATCCCGGAATGTCATATAGTTGGAATCCCACAGTGTGCAGCCTTTTCAGATTGGCTTCTTTCACTTACAATATTCATTTGAGCTTCCTCATGTGTTTTCGTGGCTTGATAGCTCGTATCTTTTTATTGCTGGAATTGACACTTTAATTGCATTAACGTGTGTTTTGTCTGCTGGGTGAGCACCGAGAAGCGCGGTGGAGAAACTTCACGTCATAGGCGGCCTGGAGTCCCCAGGCTGGGTCTTTGCTTTCAGCGGGCGCTCGCAGATGGCCTCCCCAAGGAGCCCACGTTGTGGGTCTAACAGTTGTTGTGGTTACTGTTTTAACAATAAAGAACCTTCAGATTAGCACTTTTTTTTTAATTATTTTTTTTGATGTTAACATTTCATGTTTTTTTTTTAACATCTTTATTGGAGTATAATTGCTTTACAATGGTGTGTCAGTTTCTGCTGTATAACAGAGTGAATCAGCTGTACACATACATATATCCCCGTATCCCCTCCCTCTTGCGTCTCCCTCCCTCCCTCCCTATCCCACCCCTCTAGGTGGTCACAAAGCACCGAGCGCATCTCCCTGCAGATTAGCACATTTAACAATTACTCTTTAATAAACATTGCATTCTGCAGGCAAATCAGTACCAAGTCAGCCCCTGACACGCAGACTCAGCAGCATGCTTTTTTTTTTTTTTTTAATTATTACTATTATTTGGGTTAAAGTGAGTTTTCCCCTTGGTTTCTGTTTACTTAGCAATTTTTCCAATTTATTTTTTATTGTAAAATGTACATCAAATAAAGTTTACTATTTGAACTATTTACACGTTTACAGTTCAGTGGCATTAATTACATTCACATTGTCGTCTCCACCATCCATCCCCAGGACTTTGTCATCATCCCAAACAAAAACTCTGTGCCCACTAAGCAATAACTCCTCATCCTCCCCTCCCGGCCCCTGGCAACCATCTTTTTACTTTCCCTCTCTATGAATTTGACTACCTAGGCACCTCATAGAAGTGGAATCATACAATAGTTGTCCTTCTGCGTCTGGCTTAATTCACTTTGCATTAATGTCTTCAAGATCCATCCATGGAATAGAATGTGTCAAAATTTCACTCCTTTTTTTTTTTTTTTTTTTTGCCGTACGCGGGCCTCTCACTGTTGTGGCCTCTCCCGTTGCGGAGCACAGGCTCCGGACGCGCAGGCTCAGCGGCCATGGCTCACGGGCCTAGCCGCTCTGCGGCATGTGGGATCTTCCCGGACCGGGGCACGAACCCGTGTCCCCTGCATCGGCAGGCGGACTCTCAACCACTGCACCACCAGGGAAGCCCTTCACTGCTTTTTAAGGCCAAATAATATTCCACTGTATATGCGTTTCATTAGCCGCATGTTTTAAGAGTGAATTTGTAAAGGTTCTGAATCTTTGGTTCTGGCTTTGAGCTCCTTAATGCCTCTAATTACCCCCTCCCGCCATACCTTGCTTTAAATCGTACATTTGAAATACAGTCCCCACAATAAAATGTAAGGATGAAGAAATAGACATATTATTTCAATTCCATCATTCTGTGTGGCCACTTTGAATTGTATGTTTAAAACTTTTAACTTGGAGACAAATCAAACCCACTAGAATCAGTCTTGAAAAAAAAGACAGACATAATTGCAATTTCTGGAATTCATTGTGAAAAGCCACTTTTATGAATCTCTGCTGCACTTTGCCTTTTTTTTTTTTTTTTTTGGCTGCGTTGGGTCTTCATTGCTGCACGCAGGCTTTCTCTAGTTGTGGTGAGCGGAGGCTACTGTTTGCTGCAGTGCGCGGGCTTCTCATTGCGGTGGCTTCTCTTGTTGCGGAGCACAGACTCTAGGCGCGCGGGCTTCAGTAGTTGTGGCACGCGGGCTCAGCAGTTGTGGCTTGCGGGCTCTAGAGCACAGGCTCAGTAGCTGGGGCACATGGGCTTTGTTGCTCTGCGGCATGTGAGATCTTCCCGGACCAGGGCTCGAACCTGTGTCCCCTGCATTGGCAGGCGGATTCTTAACCACTGTGCCACCAGGGAAGTCCTCCATTGGTTCTTGTGCGAATCAACTATTAACCATGGCTGTTACAAAAATGGTAATTTTCCAATGTTATAATTCCTACATTTATTGGTTGGCATTCTTCTATTTTAAAAAAGCACTTTTCCTTCTCCCTCCTTTTGTATTATTAGTAGTAATGTTAGTAGTACTATGAACTCGTAGATTCTTATTTATAATTGCACGTTTTTTAACTATTCATTTTTGATACACAAGTTGTCTCTACTTTAACCAGTGGCAGCCCCTCAAGCTCATGCCTGTGACCTTTGATATGTCCTCATCATTCGAGTGTTTTCTTGTTTTCTGTCACACAATATATTCCAGGCTTATCTCACACTTTCCCTGACCCAGTCCTGGAATCAGCCATTTCTCCAAGAAGCCCTGGTTCTTTTTAAATGGGAAATATTTAGAAATCAAAATCTGGGAGATATTCATGTCCAGTGCTACTTGGAGTATCGCTTCCCAGCCCTTTCAGCTGACAGATTTAGGAGATACATGAACACATTTTTTAAAAAAATCATGAGCTCAAATAGATAACCCTAATTCCCCTCTAACACCACAGGGCTTTTCCTCTCCGTTCTGTGTTCCACATCTATATTGTAAATTTCCTTCATCAGCCAAAGGCCACCAGAAGCACACCTACAGTTAAACGAAGTTAGATTTATGACCTGTTGCAACAAGGGAAACTGCTCAACTTGAGGAGCCATGGGACATCCCAGGGGGAGGGTGTCAGAAAGGACTTAGCCGGATTTGGGCTTGTGTTGGGTGATTATGGAGGAAGGTTTGAGGGAGTGCACATTGCTCTGGATATGGCTGTAAGGAGGCAGGGCTAACTCTATGGGCAGGTATCTTAATTCTTTTCTAGAAAGAGTGCAGCATGGGAACAAGGCTACCAATCACAGGGTTAGGCCATTTTTGTGGTTTTAAACAATGTTCAAGTTTTTGTCTGTGTTTGGACACGATTATGAGGTGGCCCTCTTTTTATTTGGATCCATCACCATCACAGAGTGGCCTTCCCTGACGTTGGTGTTCTGTGAAATTTTTACTTTTAATAAACACCACAGCCTACCTCCGGTGCCAGGTCAGCTCCCAGCTGTCAGGGGCTAATTCTCTCTCTCAATATCTCTTTTTCCACAGTGAAAACATTCACTCCCAACATTATTGATGTACTTAGTCATTTGCTCAATCCTACAATACACACAAAATAGTTTCAGAGTTGTTACACTTATACCACTACCAACAGCAAAAATATCAAGTAAAAGTCAAGAGTTCCTTGTAGATTTTTTTTTAATTCTCAGAATATGTCCAATTAAAAGGACGGTGTTCAAAGTTACTTGAACTAATCATATTTTTTTCTTCTGTATAAATGAGTTTGTTATCAATTTGACTTTCAACTAGGTTCATTTTTAAATGTTAAGTATTTTCCCCATCCTCATCGATTTATTTTTTGAATATGTAAAATATTAACAGTTAAAAAGTCAACACTATATGAAAAAGATGTATTCAGAAAAGTCTCATTCTTTTCTCTCTTCCTCTCTCTCCATTCCCACCTAGCCCCTCTAGATAAGCCAGTTTCATTAAATTTCTGGTTTATCTTTCCAATCTTTCCTTTTACAAAAATAAGCAGACACAATATAGACTTTTATTTCCCTTACTTACACAAAAGCCAGCATATGAAATATACTTTCAAACTTTTGTGTTTTTTTAAAAGGAAGGTTTATTGAAGTATGATATATTCACTCCTTTTAAGTGTACAGTTTGATTGATGCTGGCTATCAAACTAGGTAACCACCACCAAAATCAAGATACAGAACATGTCCAGCACCCCAATAAGTTCCCTGTCCCTTTGCAGTCAATCTTCTTCTTCCACTCCCAGCCTCTGGCAAACACAGATTTAATTCCTCTCTCTATTATTTTACCTTTTCTGGAATATCATAGAAATGGAATCAGACAGTATCTAGCCCTTTGTATCATCTGGCCTCTTTCACTTAGCATAATGAAAGTGAGATTCATAATTGTTGTTAAAAGTACCACTTGTTCTTTTCCTTATTATTGTTGTGTACTATTTTGTTGTGTGGCTAGAAAAATTTGTTTATCCCTCTACTGGTTCATGGACATTTGGGTTGCTTCCAGTTGATTGCACTTTTATATCTTAACAACATAAACTGGAAATAATTCCTTATCAATTTATAGATTTCTTTCTTATCCCCTTACCTCCACTTTTATATGGGTTATAAAAGTTAACAGCTTTACTGAGATATGATTCACAAAGAGTAAGGCTCACCCTTTTAAAGTGTACAATTCAGTGGTTTTTAGTATATTCATAAAGTGTGTGGATCAACAGTATATAATTCCAGAATATTTTCATCACCTCAGAAAGAAACTCCATACCCATTAGCAGTCACACCTTATCCCTAACCCTATCTACTCTCTTTTTCTAAGAATTTGTCTACTCAGGAATTTTCATGCAAATGGAATCATATAATCTGTGTGTCTGGCTTCTTTCACTTGATATAATAATTTCAAGGTTCATTCACATTGTCGCGTGTATTAGTACTTCATTCCTTTTTATGGCTTAATAGTATTCCATTGTATAAATATACCACATTTTGTTTACCCATTCATCAGTTGATGGACATTTGTATTGTTTCTACTTTTTAGCTATTATGAACAAAGCTATGAACATTCGTGTACAAGATTTTGTGTCCACATATGTTTTTACTTCTCTTGGGTAGATACCTAGGAGTGGAATTGCTGGGTCATATGGTAACTCTATGTTTAACTGTTTGAGAAACTGTCAGACAGTTTTCCAAAGCAGCTGCACCACCAGCATGTATAAGAGTTCCAATGTCTCCACATTCTCTCCAAACTTGTTATTGTTCATGTTTTTTATTCTAGCAATGCTAGTGGGTGTGAAGTGCAATTTCATGGTAGTTTTGATATTCATTTTCTTAATGGCTAATCCTGTTGAGAATCTTTTCACGTGCTTTTGGCAATTTGTGTATCTTCTTTGGAGATATTCAAATCTTTTGCCTAGTTTTAAATTGGGTTATCTGTATTTATTGTTGGGTTGTATGAATTCTTTATATAAGCTTTCTTCTACTACTTGTGTGACTACATCTTTAACATTTAGACCTCTGATCGTTTGCATATTTTTCTTGTGTATGGTGTGAGACATAGGTCCAGGCCCTTTATTTACAAATTTTTTCTCCCACTTTTGAATTGTATTTTCACTTTCTTGATGGTGTCTTTGAAGCACAGAAGTTTTTCATTTTGATGGATTCCAATTTATTTTTCTTTTCTCACTTGCTTTTAGTGTCATATATCAGAGGGCTTTGTCTAACCTAAGGTCACAGAAATTTACTTCCATGTTTTCTTCTAAGAGTTTTATAATTTTAGCTCTTACACTTAGGTCTATGATAGATTTTGAATTAATTTTTCTGTACAGGGTGAGGAAGGGGTCCAACTTTATTATTGTACATCTGGATATCCAGCTGTCCCAGCGATAGTTGTTGAAAAGACTATTCTTTCCACCTTGAATTGTCTTGGCACCTTTGTTGAAAATCGAATGACCATAAATGTAAAGGTTTGTTTCTGAACTTTCAATTCTATTCCATTAACCTCTATTTCTATCCTTATACCAGTACCTCATTGTCTTGATTACTGTAGCCTTGTAGTAAGTTTTGAAATTGGGAAGTACAAATTCTCCAACTTCATTCTTATTTTTCAATACTGTTTTGGCTAATCTAGGCCCCTTACATTTCCATATGAATTTTAGAATCAGCTCGTCAATTTCTGCAAAAAAAAGGCAGCTGGAATTCTGATAGAGATTGTGTTGCATCTACAGATCGATTTGGAGAGTATTGCCATCTTAACAATATTCTAATCCATGAACAGGTGGTGTCTTTCCATTTGTTTAGAGCTTCTTCAGTTTCTTTCAATAATGTTTTGTGGTTTTCAGTGTACAAATCCTAAACTCATTTTGGGAAATTTATTCTTAAGTATTTTATTCTTTTTATGCTATTGTATGTGGAATTGTTCTAATTTTATTTTCAGATTATTCACTGTCAGTGTATAGAAGTACAATTGACTTTTGTATATTGATCTTGTATCCTGCAACCTTGCTGAACTCATTTACTAGTTCTAATAGTTCTTTGTGGATCCCTTAGGATTTTTAAAACAGTTTAATTCTATTAATTAATTTATATTAATTGATATACTTGCTTTGCAAAAGGATTTGGCTATTTCCTTTCATCTTTTAGTTCCTGGAATAATTTGTGTAATATTAGGCTTGTCTGGTGTTTAAGGATTTGATAGAATTCTCCTATATATGGTGTATTTATTTGATAAATTTCTCTATTATTTTATGGAGATTGGTCTGTTAATGTTTTCTCTCTCCATGAGGGTCAATTTTGGGAAACTGTATTCTCCTCTGAAATTATTGATTTCATCTGTAGTTTGAAATTTATTTGCATAAAGTTGTACAAAGTAGTCTCATATATTTTTTTTAGTTTCCTCTGTTTCAATGGTTAATTCCCCTATGCCCCTTTATATTTTGTATTTTTGTGCTTTCTTCCCTTTTTTCTCAATTAGTTTAGCTACTGGTTTGTTGATCTTGTTAATTTTTTCCAAAAGAACCAGCATTTTGATTTATTATTTTCACTATCTTTTGCTTCCTACCTCATTAATTTATGCTTTTATGGTTATCATTTCCTTCCGTGTTCTTTATTTGGTTAATTTTGTAGTTCTTTTTCTGGCTTTTTGAGGAAGCTAAAATTTTAAACAAACAAAAGATAGCTTATAGTCTGCCAACTAATTTTTAGCAAAAAACAAAGGGTTTTTAAAATGTCTATTCAAGCTATGAATCCTAGGAACAAAGTTCCTCCTAGAAAATTTTACTGAAAAATCTCCTTCGTGAATTAAAGTTAATGATAATGATGCAATAGCATGACGTGAACATAAACATTTTTTTCATCCCACAAATGTGTAATATAAGGACCGCAGGAACTATCTAAGCCTGACATATCTGAGATGTTGTCTGTACAACCTAGTATGTAATTTTTAGTTGAATTTTTAACCATAAAACATCAGATTACTGACGTTAATTATCTCTGAAGTTAATTCTCAGATGATGGCATTCCATTTTATGCTTGGCTTTGGCTTAACATTTATTTTGCCTGTATGGACTGAATGTGTCTGGTTCACCTCTACCAGAAGAGGGCGAGAAGGTTGGACGGTACAGTCTGGTTTATGGGTGGTCGAGAGAGAATGGAATGAGGAGGCAGAGGTAAGTCTGGCTTGAGGTGCCAGCGGGAAGACCCAATAGTGTTCCAGGGGCCCTGTTACCAGAAGCGCTCTGGGACCACCCACGGGCCAACTCCTTTCTTACATGAGAGGGCCTCTTGGACCTCCGGGCTCCTCCCAGGTTGCTGCATCCCAGAGGCCCGTCGGACCTCCCTCTGGAGCGCTCCATCCTGCTAGGTCCAGGGCCAGGGTAGCGTTGACAGGCGACGTCCGTACCCCTCGGTCTTTCCCTCCTGGCCCGTGCGCCGTTCGCCTGGTCAAAGCTTGAGCGCGCGCTTCCGGACTCGGGAGAACATCCGGGTCATTTACAAACTAAAGCACACAAGAGGCCACGGCGGGCGGTGGGTGGAGCGATCTTAGTGCGGGTCTACCCGGAGCGGGGTGGGGGGTGGGGGGTGGGGGGGGCCGTGGGGGAGACCCAGCAGGACGCGGGAGGCGCGCCCGCCGCGGGGAGCCTCTAACCGCCCCTGCGCCCGGACTGGGGCACCGAGCTCGGGGATCCGTTCGACTTAGGAAAACACAGTGAGGAGCTGGTATTCTTGAGAAATACATCACATTTGTCAGGGAAACGACAGAGACTGAACTCAGCTTTACAAAGCAACTCAGGAATCTTTTGAAGAAATACCAACCTAAAAAGAACTGGAAGGAGGAAGAATACAAGTATATTCGTCATGTAAAGCGTTCCTTCCCACCCTGTGAGCGAAATGAGCGGTCACGCTGGGCACCATGCATTTACCTTGGAGAACTTGACCTCACAGGTCACTGTGGAGTTAGCGGGCTGTGTTCAAGACCAGAGCAGGAGTGGATATCGTGATGCACAAAAGAGAGCCACCGATAGACACTTGCTGGAAGCAACGTAAATCAAGTAAACGACGGTATGTGTGAGATTCCAAAAGACTGACAGAACACAGCAGTATTTTGGAAAAAAAAAAAAATCATGCTGACATGAGTGTTTAAAAGGTAGGTGTTGAAAAGGCACACCAACAAACTCAAAAGTATCACCAATAGCAGAGGACAGCAAAGCAGATTACTCACCAAGTCTTCAAGAAACTGGACCAGGACCTGCATGAATATTACCATCCTCATATATCCAACATCCTTCAGAAAATACAAGAGATGGAAGAAAGAAGGACAGTGAGAATTGGAGGATCAATGAAGACATGGAGATGTTGATCAACAGGCAATAGTAATCAGTGGGAAAAGCTTGGATACCATAGTTAAGTCAGCTGAATCAATGATCAGATAAATGTCATAGTTGGTAACAGAAACTTTCAAGTCAGAGTTTGAGGCTCCTGGAGACATCTGAGGAAGACACTCAGCCAATGAAGTGTACTGTGTCTGATCATAGTGTTTAAAATTCCAGAGTAGACAAAACAGAGGTCAAATCTGATAGCAAATCCAAAGGAAAGTTATGGCTGTTCATAAAAATAAATGTTTCCCACACAGTAAAGTGTACTCATTGCTTCAATGAGTTCATGATCTTCAAACCCCAAATTCACTTTAACAACCTAAAGCATGGGGTGGGTGGGGGAGGGCAACACCAGAGGGTTTCAGCAATCTTTCATCTCAACAAAGAAGGAAAAAGCTATATAAAGAAAGTCAATGAATTAAATAAAGAAATCCAGATGGATATGGATCAGAGATGGTATAACAAAGATGAAGAGTGACTGTCTAATGAATCCTCAAATGGGAGATCCAGCCAGTTTGGGTCACAAATTAACTATATATATATATACATATATATATATATATATAGAGAGAGAGAGAGAGAGAGAGAGAGAGAGAGAGAGAGTTTCATATACATATATACATATACGTAGGAAAACTGTGACGAGAGGCCCAGAACCTTGAAGTCTGGCTAGCTGAGGTTGAAGGCACGCTCTCAGCACCAAGTGAAGAGGCCTGACAACAGAGTGTAATGCATAAAAATCTCAGTCCCAAATAACTGTGCACAAGACTGGAAGAATACAGACACCAGTTACACAGAGGAGCAAAGTCAGGAGAGTGAGGTGCAGGTCTGGTCATGACTTTTAATAATAAATTCGATGACAAGGAACATATTCCCCCCCACAGGGACTTGTAAAATTCTCTACATATTTGAAGATCAGAATGAAGGAATTCTTTCAGCAGTTGAAGCAGAAACATTGTATGTTATAGAGGAAAATGAAGGTGATTCTGCATTTGGAGAAATGAAGATGAAAAGGGTTATATTCACACTTTATTTGTCAAAGTCTATTTGGACAAAAATGCCAAAGGTGCTAAGATGTATACAGGCATACCTTGGAGACATTGCAAGTTTGGTTCCAGATCACTGCAATAAAGAGAATATGATAATAAAGTCACACGAATTTCTCTGGTTTCCCAGTGCATATAAAAGTTATGTTTACGGGGCTTCCCTGGTGGCGCAGTGGTTGAGAGTCCGCCTGCCGATGCAGGGGACATGGGTTCGTGCCCCGGTCCGAGAAGATCTCACATGCCGCAAAGCGGCTGGGCCCGTGAGCCATGGCCGCTGAGCCTGCACGTCCAGAGCCTGTGCTCCGCAATGGGAGAGGCCACAACAGTGAGAGGCCCGCGTACCGCAAAAATGAAAAAAAAAAAAAGTTATGTTTACGTTATACTATAGTAAGTGTGCAATAGCATTATGTCTGAAAGAACAACATATATAACTTAATTTTTTTTTTTTTTTTTGGCTGCCCTGCATGGGATGTGGGATCTTAGTTCCCCAACCAGGGCTCGAACCCCCGCTCCCTGCATTGGAAGCGCAGAGTCTTAACCACTGGACCGCCAGGGAAGTCCCACACCTTTATTTTTGTTTCCTCCATGAAAGTCTTGAACCCCTCAAAGTCACCTGTGAGGGTTGGGATCAACTTCTTCCAAACTCCTGTTAATATTGATATTTTGACCTCTTCCCATGAATCATGAATGTTCTTAATGGCATCTAGAATGGTGAATCCTTTCCAATTCAGAGGGTTTTCAACTGACTTCGCCCAGATCCATCAGAGGAATCGCTATCTATGGCAGCTATAGCCTTACAAAATGTAATCCTCTTTTTCTATCTGAATTTTAATTTTAATAGATATTGCCAGGTTTCTCTTGTTTAGTTAAAATCAACTATGCCTAACAAAATCCAAAATGTATTTCTTAAGTACTAACACTTGAGAGTCAAAATTACCCCTTGATCCATGGACTGCTGAATGGATGTTGTGTTAGCAGGCATGAAAAAAGCATCAATCTCATTGTACATCTCCATCAGAGTTCTTGGGTGACCACGTGCATTGTCAATGAATAATAATATTTTGAAAGGAAACTATTTTTTTTTAATAGCAGTTGATTTCAACAGTGGGCCTAAAATATTCAGGAAACCATGTAGTAAGTAGCTGTGCTGTCATCCAGGCTTTATTGTTCCATTTGCAGAGCACAGGCAGAGTAGATCTAGCATAATTCTTTTTTTTTATATATTTTTTTTATTTTTTAAATATTTTTATAGCATAATTCTTAAGGACCCTAGGATTTTCAGAATGGTAAATGAGCATTGGTTTCACCATAAAGCCACCAGATGCATTACCCCTAGCAAGAGAGCTCTGAAACTAGGCATTGATTTCTCCTCTCTAGCTATGGAAGTCCTAAATGCCATCTTCTTCCAATATAAGACTGTTTCATTTACATTGAAAATCTGTTGTTTGGTGTAGCCACCTTCATGAATTATCTTAGCTAGATCTGGATAACTTGCTGTAGCTTCTACATCAGCACTTGCTGCTTCCCCTTGCACTTTTATCTAATGGAGATGATTTCTTTCCTTAAACCTCCTGAACCAACCTCTGCTAGCTTCAAAGTTTTCTTCTGCAGCTTCCTCACTTCTCTCAGCTTTCATAGAATTGAAGACGGTTAGGGCCTTGCTCTGGATTAGGCTTTGGCTTAAGGGAATGTTGTGGCTGATTTGATCTTCTATCCAGACCACTAAAACTTTCTCCATATCAGAATAAGTATGTTTCACTTTCTTATCATTTGTGTGTTCAGTGGAGTAGCACTTTCAATTTCCTTCAAGAACTTTGCCTTTGCATTCACAACTTGGCTAACTGGCACAAGAGGCCCAGCTTTCAGCCTGTCTTGGGTTTTGACATGTCTTCCTCACTAAACTTAATCATTTCTAGCTTTTGATTTAAAGTGAGAAATGTGTGACTCTGCCTTTCACTTGAACACTTAGAGGCCACCGGAGGGTTATTAACTGGTCTAATTTCAATATTGTTGTGTCTCGGAATAGGGAGGCCCAAGGAGAGGGAGAGAGACAGGGAACAGGTGGTAGGTGGAGCAGTCAGAATATACACAACATTTAGTTTTTTTAGTTTGCTGTCTTAAATGGGTGCAGTTTGTGGCTCCCCAAAGCAATTACAATAGTAACATCAACTCAGCCATAAAAAAGAATGAAATAATGTCATTTGTAGCAACATGGATGGATCTAGAGATTGTCATACTGAGTGAAGTAAGTCAGAGAAAACCAAATATCATATGATATCGCTTATATGTGGAATCTAAAAAAAAGGGTACAAATGAACTTATTTACAAAACAGAAGTAGAGTAACGGATGTAGAAAACAAACTTATGGTTACCAGGAGGGAAAGGGGGGAGGGATAAATTGGGAGATTGTGACTGAAATACACATACTACTATATAAAATAGATAACTAATAAGGACATACTGTACAGCACAGGGAACTCTTCTCAATACTCTGTAATGACCTATATTGGAAAAGAATTTCTAAAAGAGTGGATATATGTATATCTATAACTGATTCACTTTGCTGCACAGCAGAAGCTAACACAATATTTTAAATCAACTATAGTCCCAATAAAAATTTTTAAAAAATAGTAACATCAAGGATCACAGTGATCACAGGTCAGCATAACAAATATAGTAATAATGAAAAAATTTGAAATATTGCAAGAACTACTAAAATGTGACACAGAGACACAAAGTGAGCAAATGCTGTTAGGAAAATCGTGCCTATAGATTTTCTCAATGCAGGGTTGCCACAAACCTTCAATTTGCTAATAATGCAGTATCTGTGAAGCACACTGAAGTGAAGAGAGATAAAACAAGGTATGCCTGTATTTAATATTACTTTAAAAACTTAAAATAAAAACACCTCAACAACACTGGAGTTTGTTGAAACACAGTTGTTTCTACCCACAACTGTGACTATTACAGGAAGTTCTTCAAAATACTGGATGGTTGGATAGCACCACAATACATATTTTTATACAGCCACATAGTGAGCTTTTAGGCATCATACCCCGAATTTTCCTTGACTTTCCTTTCCTTGAGTTTTGACTTAGTCAAGTTTCTCCTGCTAAGTTGAAGTTTTACATTCAAAGCTGCCAACTACCAATTTACAACTTAACAATATTTGAAATCTGATAAACATTTCTTCCTTGGGCAGCATCTATAAATAACAAAAAATTTGGATTCTACCTTCTAACCATTATTTCTGAATCAAAAAGCACAGCATCTTGGGGGTGCTTCTGCTCTCTCCTGATCTCTTCTTTTAATTAATTAATTTATTTATTTTGGCTGCGTTGGGTCTTAGTTGCTGCGCGTGGGCTTTTCTCTAGTTGTGGTGAGCGGGGGCTACTTTTCATTGTGGTGCGCGGGCTTCTCATTGCCGGGGTTTCTCTTGCTGTGGAGCACGGGCTCTAGGCGCGCGGGCTTCAGTAGTTGTGGCTCGCGGGCTCTAGAGTGCAGGCTCAGTAGTTGTGGCGCACGGGTTTAGTTGCTCCGCGGCATGTGGGATCTTCCCAGACCAGGGCTCGAACCCGTGTCCTCTGCATTGGCAGGCAGATTCTCAACCACTGTGCCTGATCTCTTCTTTATATATAGTGTCTGCCACAAATTGAAGCATATTCTAATGTTACATTTTGTAACTTAATAAGTTGAACTATGCTAGTTTGTTAAACTTTACCACTATTCACTTAGAGGAAATCATGAACAAAATAAAATCTCACCCTACTTGAGTAAAGAAGTAAATAAGAAAATACTTATATTGGTACTAAATGCTTAAATGTGGTTAAGATCATGGCTAGTTCATCATGATTATCCCAGCCTGTCTATTTGATCCCAAACAACTAATTGAAATCTATAAAAGTTTGGTCAATTAACCTGTTGATTTTTACATATGGCACCAGCTGAGCTCTCCACCAATTGCAGATCAGATATTCTAGTGCTGTACAGACACACTTACATGAAAACAGCACATGTCCACTTCTCAGTCACCTAGGTTCTGTTTCAGCTGGAGGTTTGGTGGCAGGAGAAGCTGTGTTCAGCTCACACTTCCCCAGGCTGGGCTATAATTTGAATGCAGTGTGGTGATAACTACAGTCATACACAGACTAAGAGCGCAGCATACTGTTTCCAAAGGGTAGATTTTAAAATCATTCCCATCTTTAAGATCCAAATTTTCAGTTACTGAAATTTTTAAAAAGTAGTAAATGTAAGGACCCACTTCAGAAAACGTGATTAACTTTAGCCAGAATAAAATAAACATTTCTCACCATCTTTAAAGAAATCTGGCCACATAGGATTTGCATTCTTAAATTGGCACTGAAGCAGGAGGATGGATAGTGAAACTGGTCACATGCATAGTCAGCCACCAAATCGAGTGTTTGATTATGCTCAATAAAGACCCAGCTATAAATGGGTCAGAAGGAAGGTGTCAGGTTGAGACATACCCTTTTTTTTTTGGCTTTGAAAAATATTTATTCATGTCTTTCCTACATTTAGATAGGAAAATTAGCTTCTTGCCTCTACTTTATGGGCTCATTTCATAAGCTCATATCAGAGGATCAGAAAATGGCAGGAGGGACTCATACTTGTTGCTCTGGATGGCCTGTGTTTCAAGGTAAGTTAGCTGCAGTCAGCTTACATTTTACACTGGCTACCAAAGTGAGATATAGCGGACTGTACTTAATGACAGCCCAACTTACAACTACATATATAATTTTTAAAATTTTATAATTAAAATTTCTTTTGCATTATTATGCCTTTACTGACATGATATTGATAAAGCCACCTATCTTGATCCAGACCTCTTCAGGGGATTGTTTCCTTCAGATCTCCTTTTCAAGTATTGCATCAAGAAAATCAGCTGACCCTTAAATGAGGGAAATTTGTTTTAATGAGCCGTAATGCTCATTAAACTAGTGGACTAACTGCTTCTGGCATTTAACCAAATGAATGGGAGACCAAAGGTATTATAATCTGACCTTCTTATGTCAGATTATGAGCTCACTTCCAAATTGTTAACTACCAGAAAAAGCCTAGAACAGGCCAAGTCAACATTAGTTTTTAAAAAGCCTGCCTTGAAAAACATCCTGTTTTTTGAAGTTTTTTTATTCTTTAGGATTGTGCAGATTTGATTCAGAAAATAGCTCGATTTGTTTGTATAGAGCAAGTGTTGTGTGCATAAACTTATAATCATTATTTTAAGCCATTGCCTCCACACCAAAAACAGATGGAGATATGGGACATTGACTAAAGAGTTCAAGATATTTTGTAGCTGCAGTTCCTTTAGTCAGTGCCTGAAGTATTAGGAAAAGTACTGAACAATTTCCAAAGCATCAGGAATGTCCTTTTCCACCCAAGATATTCTTTTCTTCCAACAGTTCTCTGTTAAATAAAAGAAGAAAAATCTCAGCCTGATTATAAAGTTTTCTTCCTTTATTTTACAGGTTAATAATAACACACTTATGATAGGGACAGAGTGAAGGGACAAAGATGGTGATTAAATAGTTAATCCCACTAGGAGACTGTAAGTAGAAAAAAAAAGTATGGGAGACCCCTGTAAGTTAATGATCACTGAAGAAGGCAGGCTTGCTTAGCAACAAAACCATGCAACAGAAGCATGAGACATGCCCCCAAACAATAAAACAATGGTGAACTGAGACCCACATCCTGCCCAGTGAGGTCAGTAAGTTAATGATTCCTAGGACATGCTCCTCTGAGCATATTAAAAACAAAAATACAGGGAAAAGATGACATTATACTGAAACCTGAGATGATTTACCATACTTTAGTATATGTTACTGCCTTTTTGCCCATTTCCATTGTGCCATGACAGTCCCAGTTTGACCATGACCATGTAGGGACAAGAAAACTCCCCCGCCTGACATGGAGGAGGAACTGATGACAGAAGCTTGACATCTACTGAAAGAATGAGGAAGAAGGTGGTCTTCTTTCTCTCCCCGCTTCTCCTTTGATTATAAAAATGTAGCCCGCCTAGCTTTCGGCGCAGCACTCCATTGCCTGCCTGCTTGTACCCCTCACAAGGGTCCTAGTCTAATAAACTCTTTCCTTACCTGTCATTCTGCCTCTCACTGAATCCTTTCTGCGTGGAGACAGAAGAACCTATGCTCTACTAAGCCCCGAAGCGTGTTCTGCAGTTTCACTTACAGGTTAATAATGTGTGTGTTGAAGTCTTTCCTCCCTAACCTTGTTTATAAATCTACCAAACCTCACCCCAGACAATGCATTTCTTTAAACTCCTCCTGTTTGGGTGAAGCTGTTACTCCCTGAGGTCCAAAACTCAGGGCACTTGTTTTCTTTTTAATAATGCTAGGGCACTTTTTCGGTGTGGTGTCTAACGTGTGATTATTTAATGTTTGCCAAAATGTTTAGAATAACTTTCAGTTGGCCAACTGGATTATGACTCCCTTTGTGGTTTTGTTTTTGTTTTTAAAAGTGCTTTCAATCAAACACATCTATAATTCGCCGCACAGAATATACTGCTATTTAAAGAGTCACCAAAAACAAGGAAATTATGAGAAACTGTTTTGAGGGAGAGGGGAGCCTAAGGCGACTGTACGACTAAAAGTAATGTGGTGCTGTGGAGGGGATACCTGGGTAAGACATTATGGAAAACGATGGAAATGTGACTAAACTTTGGGCTTTAATTTGTAATACTGTATCAGTATTGGGGTTTACTAACAAATGTGCCATAATAATGTAAGCTGTTAATAATAGGGGAAACTGGGGTACAGAGGAACTCTCCATACTATCTCATTTTCTTCTGTAAATCTAAAGCTGTTCTAAAAACACTTACATTCAATATAAACTGTTCTAAAAACTGCTTATAAAAAACAAAAACCTAAAGTGATTACCTGAACTTCAGTTGTTTTAACTTTTTACTCTTTTATCCATTTGTTTAGCTGATTATTCTGCTCCCTAACGACCTTTTTATTTTCATACCTGCCGGAGAGGCTGCCTGCTGGATGAGACACATGAGACTACTATAGACACTTGGGTTCTGAATAAACTGTGTTTGAATAAAGGTCAACATGATTGTTTGTTTTTATTCTTATTCTAAAAGAAATGAAACCATCTGGCACCTTTTACTTGTACCCTCTTATCTGCCTCTTTTATAAATATTATATTTTCCTCAAAAAATTAAAGTGCATAAATGTTCTTTTAAATTCACAGTGTGCAGTGGTTGAGAATCCGCCTGCCAACGTAGGGGACACATGTTCGAGCCCTGGACCGGGAAGATCCCACATGCCGCGGAGCAACTAAGCCCATGCGCCACAACTACTGAGCCTGCGCTCTAGAGCCCGGGAGCCACAACTACTGAAGCCCGCGCGCCTAGAGTCCGTGCTCCGCAACAAGAGAAGCCACAGCAATGAGAAGCCCGCGCAGCGCAATGAAGAGTAGCCCTGACTCGCCGCAACTAGAGAAAGCCCAAGCCCGCGCGCAGCAACGAAGACCCAATGCAGCCGAAAATAAATAATTAATTAAAAAAAATAAATCCACAGTGTCAGGGTATTTTACCACAGCCTAAGAGCTCAGTTCCGTGAAATGAGGTGCCTAACGGCAGACTTCACCCCCCACAACAAATGCAAATAAAAAGGCGTCCAAAGCGTGGCTCGGCGGGCGAGCAGCAGAGACCCCGCCGGCCGGGCGAGGGGCGCCGGGAGCCCCGCAGAGGTTGGGGTGGAGGGAGCTGGGTCTTCGGCGGCGCGGAGCCGTGGCCACGGACGCCGGCCCGAGTCTCCGCCGCGCGCCGGCCGGCGTGTCTGAGTCGTCGCGAGGAAGCGCAGGGCGGGAAGGCGGCCGGCTCTGCTCCCCCGAGACCGTCGCGGCTGGTGGAGGCCCTGCTCTTTGGCCTGGATCCCGGGGCGGATCCCGCCCAGGGCAGCGTGCCCTCGGCCCAGGTTAGGTCGGAGCTGCACCTGGCTGGGGGGCGTCGCGCACTGCCACGCTTTACTCTGCGCAATTAGGGGCCTGGGGGTGGCTCCCCCTAGACGGTGAGGGCGGAGGTGAGCTAGCCAACTGCCCTCTGTGCAGCAGCTCCCTAGAGGGAAAAGGGGGTGGGCAGGGCAGGCCTCACCCGACTGGGGGCAGAGGTGAGGGGTCTAGGGTGGGGGGTGGGTCCCGACTCCTGGGCCACTAAGGGAGTCTGTCTTAAACTTGGGCTCTGGAATCCACTCTCCCCACCCCTCACTAGCTGGTCTCTTAGACCTGGCAGGGACCAGGTATGGGGATTTTTTAAATACCCGAGGTAGTTGTGACTTGCAGTAGGTTGAGAATCGCTGTCTTTATTTCCTAGTGTTGACTTTCTCTAAACTCGGACTTGCCAGTGCCCCTCATGACAGCTCCCAGGCCGGTTTTTTTTTCAACTTCCGCTTCTCCTTGACTGATTCTCTCCGTATTTCCAGATTTGAACCAGATTTGTTTTCCCAGAGCTTTCCACCAACCATTATCTGTCCTTTGGTCATTTACCCTTTCCAGTTTGGATTCCCATGAAAGGAAATTGAATCTATTGATCCCCTGCCACTGCCACTGTCTGGGTGGGGCTTTGTGGCCCTAATCCCCTCCCAGGTTGCAGGCCAGCTTGTCCCACAACTGCTAGTTGGGTACTCTAATCAGGGGTGAGAGGGGCACCACAGGAACCCATGGAACAAAACAGGCCTGGGACCCGGCAGTGTCTCTTACTTAGGTTGACTTGCCTAGTTAGCAATCACCTACCCTAGGACACTTTGGATTTTCCACTGGAAAACTGCACACTGTCTTCAAAAGGACCCTTGACTCAGAAAATGTCTCAGGTTAATTCAGCAGTTTCCGTAAGTAGCACTTAAACTCTAGGAGTTGGCTGTATCAGATGCAATGTATATACTGTGGCTGCTAACATGAAACAATTTCTTCTTATTCAGTCAACTAAAAAAGAAACCCTGTCATTCCTCTCCCAACTTGCCTTCTAATCTGTGGGTAAGAACAACTGTGTATGTGTGTGTGTTTGATGGGGGGCGGGGGGGTACATTAAAAAGTTCTTGCCATATTTGGGAGCAGACATGTGAGGTGGTAGGACTGACACATTTCACTGGGTCTGAAGGGTCCTCTGGGGTGGGGGTGTGGTGAAGCAGAGGCAAGAGTCCCAGTTTCTCTAGTGTCTCCACACTCCTATGAGGTCTTTTCTTCCTATTCTCCCACTCACCTTTTCCTCCAGTTGAGAAATCCTGTTGTTTCGTCCCCAGTCTCTGCTTTGGAGAATAGAACCCCTACTTCTTTTGGCAGTCGTTCCTCCCTCCACTCCAAACCCGAGTCCAGAGAGAGGCTGCAGTGTATTCCAGGTGGCTCCTGATTAATGACAGGCTGATCAAAGGCCCTCCCTGGCATCCTTTGAAGTGGAAGTTGGAGGGACAGTCTGTCCTTCTCACGATCTGCACATTAAGATATAAAAATTAAGAGCTGCTGGCAGTACAGTCGGTTGTATACTGGCAGCATGTGGTGGACGCTGGTGCACAGTAGGAGACAATAAAGCCGATCTGCAGAGAGAAGCAGACAGGAGAGGCAAGGAGCCCCAGTGGCGGCGGTGTTCCTGTTCCTGACATTTAGCTGTAACCCTGTCCTTTCTGCAGTTTGGCTCTTCAACCCTTCCTTCAATATGTGTAATCCCCAGTGTCCTCCTAGTAATGCACAAGTGTATCAGTTATCTATTGCTGCATAAACATTCACCCCGGAATTCCATGGCTGGAAACAACAAACATTTATTATCTCACAGTTTCTATTGGTCAGGAATTGAGGAGTAGCCTAGCTGAGTGGTTCCAGCTGTTTGCAGTCAAGGTGTCAGCTGGGGCTACAGTTTTCTGAAGGCTTGGCTGTGCTGTCACACACTTCCAAGATGAATGGCTCTTGTCTTGGCAGAAGGCTCAGTTCTCTATGGGCTGCTGGCAGGCCTACTTCATTGGCTGTTGGTAAGAGACCTTGGCTCCTCACCACATGGACCTCTCCACAGGCTGCTTGAGTGTCCTCACAACATGGCAGCTACCTTCCCCCAGAGCAAGCAATCCAAGAGAGCAAGGAGGAAGCCACAGTGCCCTTTATGACCTAGTGTCTGAAGCTGTGGTCACTTCCACTTTAATCTGTTCTTTAGAAGCAGATCACTACGTCCAGCCCACCCTCAAGAGGAGGACAATTACGCTCCACACAAGTAATCAACATGTATCTAATTCTGTGGTCTTTCTGTTCTCACTGACCACTGCCTTCTTCTTGCCTCTGGGACTTAGGTGTTCCCTCACTATACCACCTAAAAGCTGTCCTGTGGGGTGTCTAGGTCTTTTGGAGGTGCCCTGGGCCCTCAGGAGTTGTTTTATCCTGTCTTTTCAAATCTGATACAACTTAGTGAATCTATTCCATGTAAAAGGCAGTTCTGCCTTGGCAGGACACCAATCCCTCCCCCAGACTGTGGGGTTAGAGAATAATTTTAAACCAAAAAATGAGGGCACTGTATGTGAACAGAATATTTAAAATTTGTGCTGCTCCAAAGCTCTGGGGCTTAAGGTTGTTTTACCTACATACTTTTATTTCTTAGGGAGGCAAGAGGGATCTTAAGGGCTGATAGTGACCAGTGATTTCTCCGGTGGTCAGTTCCATGAAACACAAAGGAGGAGTTTGAGGAAGGAGTGGATGGTCAACCTGCAATCGCTATGGTGACAGGTCATGTGGAGGACTGAGAGAGGCAGTGGATGTGATTTCTCATAAAGCTGTCCAGTGGAGAGATGGGAGCAGGAGGGCAGGAGCCACACTGTGAGGGGCGGGTGAACCCATCAGAGCTCTCGGTTGTTAAGCAACAGATACCGACCAGGCCAATGTGAGCAGAAAAGAATTTAGTGAAAGGATATGGGGATAATCATAGAATTTCTGGGAACACTGATGAAGCAGCTTCTGAAAATGGGCCGGAAGAGGAAAACTGGCCAGAGCCCAGATCATATCGCAGACACAGTGACTACCACCATGGACTCCAGAGACAGCGGCCTATAACACCGACACCTCCCAGAACACTGGACATTGCTGCCACAGCTGCCAAAATGGACACGCCACTGCCCCGCTTCTCAGCGTGACTTGCTCCCGATGCAAAGTTCAAGGCAGATCCATCTGGCTGAGTCTAGATCATCTGCCTGTGCCTTGTTTGCCAAGGAGCTAGGAAAGCAAGCCTTCTTAGCTGCTGACACTGGAGGTGGGCTCAACCTCCCACCAAGGTGCAAAGGGTGGGGGATCTTCAAACGTGAAGAAGACCCTGATCCAGGCAGCCCACACTCCTCAGAGCTCACTCCAGGAAGTAAGAAACTTGAGGGTCCAAGATCATTCTTGTAAGAAGTTTGGAAGGAAAGGGAAACAGAGTGGTGAACTAAGGGAAGAGCAAAACCAAAGGGTCTTTCCTTTTCTTTTTGGTAAAATTAAGGGACCTGAGCAGTTTCACAGAGGAGGAGAAACAAAGTTTCTTGACAAGACAAGGAAGCTGGCACCCCATTCTGCCTCTAGCATCAGGACAGAACTGTTCAAAGACAAGACCACTTTGAACAAAAGGACATGCTTCTGAAGCAAAGGAACTAAAAGCATTACTCATGACTGTTCTAAAATTTCATATAGTCTTTCTTGGTCTGCTTCTTATTAATTACATTATCCCCATATTAAGAATGTTGCCAGGACTTCCCTGGTGGCGCAGTGGATAAGACTTCTCGCTCCCAATGCAGGGGGCCCGGGTTCAATCCCTGGTTGGGGAACTAGATCCCACATGCATACCACAACTAAGAGTTCGCATGCCACAACTAAGGAGCCCTCAAGCTGCAACTAAGGCGCCCACATGGCGCAACTAAGGAGCAGGTGAGCTACAACTAAGGAGCCCCCGTGCTGCAACTAAGACCCAGCACAAACAAATATTAAAAAACAAAAAAAAGAAGAATGTTGCCTAGCACAGAGCAGGATCAAATAAATATTTTTGTAACGAAAAACTTTTTAGTTGTCTGTTGCCTTTAATTAACATCTAAATAGATATCATATTCTTCTATAATTACAATATGGAAATGTCCATGAACAAAATAGATAAATTTTTTGTTGTATGCCTAGGAAAGAATGGTGGCAATAAGATACATCCAAGGTTTCAGCAGCAACATCTACGCAGCCAGGGCGTGGTCAGTGTTTGGGGACAGAGGTAAATATCCGCAATCCGTGCATACCTTTGATTTCTTCTTTTAGTGCCTAGGGAAGCAGAAGAGCATCATCACTGTTTTGTATTTGACACTGATTACAATAAGTCTCTATGGGAGTATTTTTATATAGCTCTATCTCTGTAGGAAACTTTGCACACACTTTCTTTAACAATGTTTCCTTTTTATTTTTGGAATCAGCATTTAAGCTGGCTCAAAAATCAAAAGGCATAAAAGGCATGCAGTAAAGTCTCCCTCCCACACCTGTCCCCCAGTTTCCACCTCCAAACCAAATAGAGAACTGTTGGTATTTTCACGTGCATCTTTGCAAGGATTTAAAAATGCATATTCAAACTAATATTAATGTATATTCCATCCCAATACCTTTTTAAAACACAAATGATAGTATTTCAAACACATTGTTCTGCACTCTCTTTTCCCCTAACACTGGGGATCTTTCCATATCAGGCACAAAGCATGCCCTCATTCTGTTTTGTATCAGCATAGCATTCCATTATATGTCTCATAACCTTTTAGCCTGTCCCCTAATGAAGAACTTTCGGGCTGTTTTTTGTGTTTTGCTATTTTGAGCAAAGAACAGCTGTTCTTTAAAACCACACTGGGAGTTCCCTGGTGGTCTAGTGGTTAGGATTCCACGCTTTCACTGCGGAGGCCTGGGTTCAATCCCTGGTCGGGGACTGAGATTCCACAAGCTGAGTAGCACAGCCAAAATTTAAAAAAATTACTTGAATAAAAGACAATATATAACTTCATGTAAAAAAATTGTTTTTTAATAAAAAGATAAAACCACACTAATCAGCACCAATTCCCCGATTTTACTCTAAATCAGAAAACAAAGTTGTAAATTACGAGATTTGTTTAAGTTACAAATGATGTCAGGGCCCAAGTGTAAATGGGCAACCACAATCAAATAGGTATTTAGCTCCTGCAGCACCAGGAGACACACTACAGGACCTGAATGAGGCATGAGAGTCTAAGTCCTTTTATACTAGGCCCAAGACATCACAGTGGGGTAGACATTTTTTTCCAGTCTATCCTTTCCGCTTTAATTGTGTACTGCTGGTGGGACTACCAGTCGACCTGCACTGAGGTAGCTATGTGCCCCTGGACCAGCCTGACTGGTCCAGGGGAGGCACATGCCTCGAACTGGGCCAATCAGAGTCTTCCCTGGGATTTTTCAGTGTAGAGCCTCCTCTCTTGGTCACCACAGATACACCTTGTCTTATTGCACTTTGCTTTACTATACTTTGCGGAGATTGTGTTTTTCACAGACTAAAGGTTTGTGGCATCCCTGTACTATCAGCTGGTGATTAGAATTTTTTAGCAAAGTATTTTAAAATTGAGATATATAGTTTTTTTTTTTTTAGACATAATGCTACTGCACACTTGATAGGTACAATATAGTGTAAGCATAACTTTTATATACACTGGGAAACCAAAAAAATTCATGTGCTTGATTTATCATCATGGCCTGGAACCAAGCCTGCAATATCTCTGAGGTATGCCTGCATACTGGAATACTGTCACTTGGAGGCAACTTGGAGTCCCGTTCCCCACCAAGAAGAGAAAGCCCATCTCCAGTAGGAGAAAATGAGGCCAACATACAGAAACTGGAAGCTCAGAAAAAGAGAATATGAAAGAACAAGCAGATGAACTTAAGACCCTGAATCTAGATAATTTCATTACATGGGCCAATTAATGACCTTTGTTTGCTAATGTTCGTTTTAACTTTGCCTCTGCCACTTAAAACAAAGAGAATACTAACACATGCGGTCAAGTTTATTGAGTCAGAAGGATCCTCAGAGATAATCTAGTCCTATCTCCATCTTTGATAAAAAAAAGAAATAGAGTTTATCCCTTGTCCAAAGTCAGCACGTGAGTAACAGCAAGTGAGATAGAACCTGAACCCAGGGAATCCTGACATCCTGGCCACCCCTGATGCCAGGAGCTGTGGCTGTGTTGGGAGCCAATGAGCTGCCCCACCATCTCCATATTCACAAATAAGCCCCTCAGCTCTGCAGATAAGCAGAAATGCCCCTGGAAAAAGCCTCATGTCACTGCTGCGAGAGGGAAACACAGAGCCCTGAGCCACATGCTCTCTGCTTTCTGCAGGCATGGAATGCTCCCTAGAGGCTGTCCCTGTGTCTCGGCCACAATTCTTAAAGCCTCTGTGGCTAGATGAGGGCCCAGTCACAGCTTCACATGAAAGACCCTGGACAGAGAAACCATCCAGGCTTTGTTCCCTAAGCCCTGTGCACTTCCCCTTCCAGGGCCTTCTCCCCACTCTCTTACAGCCCTCAGAGGGCTCCCCAACACAGGTCACAGGATCTTACAGCTACAGAGGGCCTTAGAGATCACTTGGGTCACTTTAAATAGGTCAGGAAACTGAGGCCCTAGTAGGGAAATGACTTGGCCAAAGTCCCACAGTTTATAAGATGTACAGTAGGTAAACATTTTTCAGCACCCACTATGCCCATGGCATTATGCTGGGTGCTGTGGACACAAATGAAAAAGGCATGGGAAAATGATAAAAAAGGTAAGGAAAGTAACTCAAGCCCACAAGAAACGGATTCAGCACAGACTGTGATGGATGCTGCCAGACCACAAGTCAGCTCAGCGCTGCTGCGGGTACTGTTAGGAAGAAGCATTTGCTGCTGCACTGGCCGTTTGTGGAGGAGGTGGCCCAGGAGCGGGACGGCTGGAGGTGCAACAGGCACAGAGGCACAGGGCACTGGGCCCAGGAGAGCAGGTGAGGAAAGGCTGGGAACCTGCTGCAATTCACCAGGAAAAGCCTGGCTTTGAGTCAGGCCCATGGAGGGGAGACTGAGGCCGACCACAAAGAGGATCAGAAATCCCAGATGAGGGTGGGACCGGGCTCCATGGGCAACCAGGGTGCCCACCGAAGGGTTCTGAGTGGGGGAACAAGGGCAGAGGCACCCTTTGGGGAGGATGATGGACAACAGACAGGAAAGAGGGCAGAGAAAGGGAGAGGGCAACTGCTATTTACCAAACGCCTTTCCCATGCCAGCACAAGGCGGGCACGTGTGGCCAGCACCTCACGTGATCTTCAGCAACGAGGAATCTGAAGCTCTAGTCGCACTGTAACGTGCGGAGCTGGGATGGACCAGCTCACCCGACACAGACGGGAACACGGCGCTTGCTCTCCTCTGTGTGGCTGCTCCCCAGGGTAGGGGCAGGATGGATGGGGAAGGAATCCTCATCATCCTGCCATCACTGGGGCCCGGCCCAAAGCATATGGCAGTGACGCCCTCTGCCACTGCCTCCTGCGTCACCCACCCCACGACAAGCAGTGCTTGGCCCAGCAAAGCGGCTGCTGTGGTAACCCAGGCAGTAGCTGCTCCAGGTTAAAAGTACAGCAACGCCAGGAGGTGAATGCTCTGAAGTGGAAAGCCTTCCAGGCATTAAACATTTAATTTCTCTGTAAATCAACTAGAAAACCCAGGCCAGCTCTCCTTACTCTCTATAAACTCTCAACAAATACTGATTGAGCTGTTTTATGTACCAGGTCCTTTGTTAGGTGTTGGGGACACAGCAGTGAAGAAAACAGACCTGGGTTGTATAAGTGAATCACTCTGCTGTACACCTAAAACTAATACAACATTGTTAATAAACTATGCTCCCATATAAAATAAAAATTACAAAAAAAAAAAAGAAGAAAAGAAAAAGAAAACAGACCTGGGCCTGGCCCGCATAGTCTGCTTCCAGGGCAATGACAGACAAATGAGCAAGGTTCTCCAGCAAGGACGGGGCCAGGGAAGGTACATGTTCAGTAGGGGCCCAAAGGAAACCTTGAGCCCAAGATGATGTAGGTGACATTCTCCCAAGCAGAGGAAAACTGCTGCCCCCGAACTTGTGGCAGGTTCCTCACAGCATTTATAGGTAACAGTGATGATGATGGTGACAGCGGCTGACATTTGTGAAGGACTTAGCATGTGTCAGACACTGTTCTCAGTGCTTTACATGACTTTACCACTAATCCTCAAAAGAGCCCTTTGAGGCAAATCCTATTACTCTCCCTGTTACAGATTAGGAAACTGAGGCACAGGGAGGTTAAGTAACTTGCTCAAGGTCACACAGCAGAAAGTAGCAGAGCCCAGATTTGAAATGTGGGCAGTCCAACTCCAGAACCTGCATCCCTGTAACCATGGCTTCAGGCCAGGGGATGGGCTGTACTTAACAGCACCCCCCGGAGCCCAGTTGCACTAGGCAGCCTGAGTAGTTTTGATAACAAAGTCCTACCAGTTGGGGATGATCTGGGCCAGTTGGGTCTTCCCTGCCTTGTCTTCTACCTTGGCTCCAATCCCTGGGATCACATGGGGCTAGAAGCGCTTCTGGAGGACAGAAGCGGTTGCTGTTCCACCCCAGACTGCCCAGTCAGACCACCAGCACGCCTTAGGGCTGTATGTGCCCACATCCAAGTGAAGGTGGACTCCACGAGGAATCCAAAGATGGATCCAACAAGAAACCGGACCACAAAGGGCTCGCAGGGCCAAGGGATGGAGGCAGGGACCTAAGTATCCAGGACACAAGGCAGAAAAGCCTGGAGTCAGACGGTGGAGGGCATTCATTCCCTGCCGGGCAGGTGGGAAGACAGCATTTGAGCCTGGCAGTGGAGTGAGGGAGGGGCAGCCCAGGCAGGAGGTCTGATCTGGACAAAGGTCCAGATGCATGGAGAGACCAATGGGCAGGGCCCAGAGGGAGACTCTAGGCCAAGAAGGGTGGGGAAAGGCCTGGAAGAGCAGTCTGGAACACCTGGACTCGACTTTCATGACCAGAGCTGTGCTTTACAAAAGTTAAACTAGTTCACAAAGTGCAACTTTCCCGAATGATGTCAAACACACTGGCTGAATGGGGTGAGTTTATAGACATTGCACAAGGGTCAAGGCTGGAATAAATTCCAAGTAAAATAAGCATAGAAAATGAATACGTTGGGCCTTAGTCTGGTTTAATCTGATGTTCCGGACCCCTGCTGCTGTCACTGGGTCCAGGGCAGCTGGAGCAATTCTCAATCAGGCCATCCTTCAATTTACCCAATTTAGGACTACTTTAGTAGTCCTAAAAGAGGCTTAAAAAAATGTTCAAATCTACAAAAACATATATATTTTAGTACTCCTGTGTTTACAAATACTATTCAATATGCAACAATAACAGTACACAGTAAACATCGGTAGCACTATACAGGGAAACGCAAAGTAGCTATTGGGTGGCTTGTTTTCAATTTTGAATAAAATTCATATCTGCCCACAGTCCAATCCCAGATAGTTCGTTTATGTTTTTCTCAGATCCTGAGTCCTGTTCACATGATTGTGGTATTGCATTATTCTTTCCTAGGACTGGTGGTACAATACATCCCCACTTGCAGGCCCTTTCAGATGTGGAGACCAGTGGCAAGGCCTCTACTGACCTGATTTACCATCTGGTGCTGCTGGACAGTTCTCTTCTCCTTAAATTCTTCTGATTCAATTTGAATTTCATACATTGCCCCACAGCCTCCTGAAATAAATGTGATTTGAAAGTGTTTCAATTATTAAGTTACAGCAGCCACAGTTCCTTATGTCCTTGAAGTAAGTACCACACAATCCAAAGAAGGTCTGAATGTTATCATTCTGTAGAAAGTTGCTAAAATTGTTAGAAGATCATGGCTTACAATCTGACCATGTCCTCCACCTGGCAGGCTGCCTCAATCCAAAACATGCTCTTCCTTTTGTAAGGCACTTGCACTGCCCAGAATTTTGCTTTTGGGGTAGGAAAGATAAGGCACAAAACATGTAAAGCCTAGGAAACATAGGTTTTCCTACTATTTCCTTTTATTAAGCCAGCAAATGTCATGGAAGAAGGTGGGAGGGGCTGAATTTCAGTGCTCCACCTCCCAAAGGACTAGCAATTGGTATTTTTTAAAATGCAAAAACACACTAAAATGTGATTCAAAAACCACGTGCAATACTATCCAAAATAAAAGGAACAAGGAAGCGTGAGAGACAGGGACACAGCATTACAATAAACAGTGAAAACATGCTGGTCACGGAGCTGGGCTCTCCAGCACCCCTGCTCTACAAGCAGCATTAAGGGTTTCCCCCTGGGCTGCGGCAGGGAGGGGGTGGCTGTCTGGGGGTGCTCTCAAGGCAGAGCTTGTGTGGACCCATCCACTCCCAACCCGAGCTTTGTCTCCACATGGCTGGAAAGCTAGTGCTGATGACTGACGATAATAAAACGTGCTGCTCCAGCATGACACAAAGCGGCAAGAAAGAACTCAATAGGCTTTGTTAAGCTTTTTTCATGGGTTCTAGGAGCCTAAGCTTTGGCTAAACCAAGGTTCCTAGCCTTGATCCCCTTTCTGCACTCTACCCAGAGCTGGGCAGAGTGAGACTGGAGGTCAAGTTCCAGCTCTCCCTTAACTGGGCCTGAGGCAGGTACAAGACTGGTGACATCAAGACCTCAGCACTGGGACTTCCCTGGTGGCACAGTGGTTAAGAATCCGCCTGCCAATGCAGGGGACACGGGTTCGAGCCCTGGTCTGGGAAGGTCCCACATGCCGCAGAGCAACTAAGCCTGTGCTCCACAACTATTGAGCCTGCGCTCTAGAGCCCACAAGCCACAACTACTGAAGCCCACGTGCCTAGAGCCCATGCTCCGCAACAGGAGAAGCCACCACAATGAGAAGCCCGCCCACAGCAACGAAGAGTAGCCTGCGCTCGCCGCAACTAAAGAAAGCCCGTGCACAGCAATGAAGACCCAACACGGCCAAAAATAAAATAAATTAATTAAAAAAAAAAAAGACCTCAGCATTGCCCTGGGACCCCTGCAGAGGGCTCACCCAACCTACCATTCCAACAGATCTTTAGATTGGTTAATTTCCTATAGTGTCCAGAGTAAAACTACTTTCTAAACTTTCTCCCTATCCTTGTAAATGTTATGTTCCCAGAGAAGCCAGTGAGCCCTCGAGCAATGCAGAGTGACAAAGACTGGGTCTGGGTGTGGGAGATGCCACCCCTGGCCAGCTCTTCCACATGTGTGTCTAGATAAAGGCCTCATCTTCCCCGTCTGGTGTGGGCAGAAGCTGACATCCCAGCCTGCTCCTAACTCACAGTCAGCCTGAACTTTGAGGTGCCAGCGGCCATCTGAGAAAGGCAGGGCCTGTCTGGGGCTGGTCACTGGGCTCAGGACAGAGTCTGCCCTGGGTTCTGGCTCTGCCACCTATGCCCTGTGAAGGGCTAGGCAGGTTCTTAGACCTCTCTGGGCTCGTCTTCCTGGAGTCTGTTCTAGCTCTGGCATTCTAGGGTGTCAGAAGAATGTGGGGAAATTAAAGTCTGGCTCATCTCACAGTCAAATTAAAGGCTGTGGACCAGAGCCCCAGGGTGACTGAGAGAGACCTAATCTGAGCTGCGCCAAGCTGGCAACCACAAGTCCTCGCAGTTCCCCGCCAATGTTTCTGCATCCCCACCTCCACCCTTCCAGCGGGAGAGGCCAAGGTCTATGTGTCTAAAAGCCACATGTATTGAGAAGCCACTGATGGCGAGTTCCATTCAAGCCTCCTGCCCTCTATCCCTCCAGCAGGTAAAATCTTACCAAACTCTGTGGGAAAGATGAGAGAAAACCTTACCTGAAATGTCAGTGACTTTGATAGCTGTAGCTTGAGGAAATTTTTCTTTGAGAATTTGGGTCACTTTGAGCTCCCCCTCAGTCTGCGAGGCAAACATACGCTGGGCACAGTGGAGAAGAGGAAGCTGCCACAGAACAGAGGAGAGTCACTGTGCAGGCCCCCCCTGCCCTCCCCTGCAAGGCAGGGCCCTGAGCTAAGTCAGGGGGACTGCATGGTGTCTGATGTCCATTTAAGCTCTCCAGGATGCAGAATAAACTTTTTTTGAGGGGGGAGTGGAGTTGTAAATAACTCACTTTGACTCTAGAGATAACAAGGGCCCCAACTTAATTCAACAAGTGTTTAACTCCTCATGATAGTGAGACACTAACATGATGACGGTTTAATAAGTGAGGCGCCTGAAGCACTAAGTAATATGCCAAGGTTGGATCCCTTAATAAGATGCAGAGTCAGGAGAGGCCGGGCAGCAGCCTGGCTCAGGCATGCCCTGCTTAGGCCAGCATGCCACTGACCATGTACTGATGGGGCCAAATGCCACCCACCCTTTAAGCCTGATTAACATTCTACATTCTCTCCAGTGGGATGTAACCCTGTGACCTACTGCTCAATAAGCCAGCTACCCTTTGCAATTCTTACTGGGAGAAGAAACAGAATTCTATTAAAGGACCTGAAGTCAGAACATTTTTAGATTATTTACTACTGACAGTAACACTCCCCCCTCCCCCAATGGCTACCCTAAGGACCCAGTGCTCCTGATGGGAATGTGTCTCAACCCTTATGGATGAAAGAGCACAAAACCATGTCAGCAGCCCCTTGGCTGGGCTGAGCACATGCTGAAAGGGGAGACTGAAAATAGAGCATGGCAGGCCTTCTATGTCAGGCCAAAGATTTTGGACTTTGTTAGACAGGCTTCTTGGTGCCAAAGTAACAGTGCCTTTTGAAGTAAGTCAGGAAAGATCCCCAGATAACGGTATCATTACAAAGGGAGTAGTACCAGGCATCCCTAACTGGAGAAGGAAGGCGGGTGGAGCGCTGTTCATCAAGTGCTGGTGCTGAAGGTAACATCCCTTCACCTCCACAGTCCTGCCCATCCTCAGGCCTTTTCTGACGGCCCAGAGCAGGGTCCTGGGTTATAGAACCTCAGAGCGCCTCCTTTAAAATGCCCTGTGCATTGACTCTTTCACCAACGGGTCTTAGAGGCCAAGACTGGGTCTGTCTTGTTACTGCAGTCTTCTAGAGCTGACCCAGCGCAGGCCCTCAGGAGGACTTGGGTTATGGATGAATGAGTGAATGAATGAATGAGCAGGGGAAGAACCACACGATTCAAGGCATATGTACTGAGCACCTGCAAAGAAGTCCTGATTCTAGCAGGCGACTGAAATGCAGGTCAGGAGAAAGATCGGGAGGGAGGCTGTCTGAGTGATGTATAGAGGGACAGAATCTTAAGTTGTGGGCCTGGGTAAGACTGGGGGGGGCAGGGGAGAATGGGACCTCCTCTGAAGACAGTGCCCTGGGGGGCAAAGGCAGAGGGTAGCCAGGTGGCACGCAGAAGCGGCAATCACTAAGGAGTGAGGGTGGTTAGCACTGCTGACTCCTTGGGAGAAGCCTTTTCCTCATCTCAGCTGATCTGCAGGCAGCGGCCTTTAAACCAGTAATCTACTGACAAAATCCCCGGAAAGCCGACTGTCCACTCTGAAAGTCACCAGCAGAAGTGCTCTTCATGCTTGGGGGAGGCAGGTCCAAGAGAAGGAGGAATGTGAGAGGAAAGCGAAAGAAGTGGATGAAGTGAGGAAAGAATGAATCAGAAACGGCGGAGAGAAAATTAGCAGGGCGCGAGGTGAGTGCCCTCTGCTGGCCTCCTACCCCGGGAGTATGGGATTTGGGGAGGGTCAAGGTCACAGAAGCCAGGCGGACTTTCCGGAGCCCTGACCCAGCCAACAGTCCCCGGCACGCACGCCGCGACTCCGGGCTATGAGTCCCATGTCTTCGGCTCAGTAAATCAACATTGCTTTTTCCGTGCCCGCTGTATTATGACTATCTATTCCCCTCGGCCTCAACCCCCACTCCGTTCGGGAGCTCCCCCAGCACGCGCCGGGCCTGACACTTCTCCCAGTGCCCGTAGCCGGGCCCACTAAATGAACGAACCAACGAGTGAGTGAATAAGAGAAATGAAGGGCAGGCCCCGGGCCCAGCGCGCCTCCCTCGGTGGACCAGTTCCGCGGCCGCGGCCGGCCCCGCGGTCCCAGCGCAGCTCCCGCCCAGGGGAGAGCAGCCCGGTCCCCGCCCGCACTCACCCGACGGGTTCCGCGGAGCAGAGACGCTGCCGCGGCCGGGCTCCACGCCGCCATGCCCGGCCGACGCGGCCCGCCGTCTGAGGTCGCCTTGTCGCCCAAAAGACGCGGAGCCTGGGTCCAGGGCCGCCGCCGCCACGGGCTAGGCCGCCCCCTGCCGTCCGGAGGCCGCGAGCCGCCCCCGCACGCCCCGCCCACGCCGCCCCCCCACGCCCAGGGCCCTGCCTTCTGCCCTGGCTCTGGTCCGGCTTCCCCTGCCTCCCAAGGCTCTCCCCCAGCGGGTCCTTCCTCCTCTGCCTAGAAGCCGGTGCTAGGTGCTCGGTCCTGCAGGACTTTCCCTCGTCCCAAGGACCCTGGGGCCCTAGGTGGAACGCCTCCATTCCAACTCCCCCCCCCGAAAACTTGCTGCTAAACTGAGGAGCTTGGGTTTCTCCCTCCAGGAGGGAACCAGGAGAGGATTTTAAGCAGGGGAGTCGTTTTCAGATTCGTGTTTTAGAAAGATCACTCGCTCCTGCAAGGAGCGGGGACAGAAGGAGGCTGAAATTGGAGACGAGGACAGAAGTCCCAAGGCTATTGCAATGGTCCAAGTGAGACTTGAGGCCCGAACTAGAGCAGCAGCAGCAGCAGCAGCAGCAGCAGCAGCAGGGATGGGAGGACTGGACTGAGACACCTGGGAGGTGAATGGACTGGAGTGGCCCGATTGGCGGATGAGGGGATGAAGGCAGCAGGGAGGACCCTCAGGGTTCCGGCTTGGACAATGAGTAGAGGAGAACTAGGTTTGGGGTGAAGGGGGTCGACTAACTCAGTTTTGGATTCGTCTGAGTCTAAGGTGCCTGCAGGACACGGCCCAGCAGAGATGCTGCTGGAAACACAGACCTTGGATTCTTCACAGTGCAGTGGAAACTGGCACCATCAGGGACCGGTATTGATAGGGACTGAGTAAAGGAACAAAGTAGGTGATTAAACAGTTAATTCCACTGAGGAATCATAAGTAAAGAAAAAAGTATAGAAGACCCCTGTAAGTTAACGATCACCCAAGAAAGTAGGCTCGCTTAATCGCAAAACCAAGCAGGCTTGCCTAGCAACAAAACCATGCAACAGAAGCATGAGACATGCCCCCAAGCAATAAAACAATGGTGTAATGAGACCCACATCCTACCCAGTAAGTTCAGGAAGTTGATGATGCCTAAAACATACTTCTCTTCATGCACTGAAAACAGTAATATAAGGAAAAGGTGACATTATACTGAAACCTGAGATGATTTATCACATTTTAGTATATGTTACTGCCTTTTTTTTTTTTGCGGTACGCGGGCCTCTCACTGTTGTGGCCTCTCCCGTTGCGGAGCACAGGCTCCGGACGCGCAGGCTCAGCGGCCATGGCTCACAGGCCCAGCCGCTCCGCGGCATGTGGGGTCTTCCCGGACCGGGGCACGAACCTGTGTCCCCTGCATCGGCAGGCGGACTCTCAACCACTGCGCCACCAGGGAAGCCCTGTTACTGCCTTTTTGCTCATTTCCATTGTGCCACGGCAGTCCCAGTTTGACCATGTAGGGACAAGAAAACTCCCCCGCCTGACATGGAGGAGGAACTGATGACGGAAGCTTGACATCTACTGAAGAATGAGGAAGGTGGTGGTCTTCTCCCCTTCCCCACTTCTCCTTTGATCACAGAACTGTAGCCCACTAAGCTCTCGGGGCAGCACCCTTCTTGCCGGCTGCTTGTAACCTCACAAGCATCCTATTCTAATAAATCACTTATCTATCACTTTGCCTCTTGCTGCATTCTTTCTGTGCTGAGCCATAAAGAACCAGAGCTCCTTGGAGCCCCGAGACACATTTCTGCGGTTTCAGTATGATTATCAGCAAATCTGCCCCACTGCTGGAATGCTTCAGAAAGATATCAAAGCCAAAATTCAGCCAAGCCCTTTCTCTAGTAGGATATTTGCAGCATGTGGTCTGGTATACACTGAAGGATGTACCAGCTTTTTCGTATTGCATTCTGGCTTATATAATCAACATGTTCGGTGTTGCACTTGGATGGGTTGTGCAAGCAGATAGGGTAGGAGGTCCCCGGAGAAAAAGAATCAGGCATGGCTTTCTTGACATGAGCCATTTCTGGCCTAAGTCATTTTGTGATCTAAGCCTGGCCACAGCACTTGCCCTTGAATAGGTCTCAGTAATTAATGATCTTAAGGAAATAAAAGAATGCAGGAACAAACGACTGTAACCCAGCAAGAGTAGTAACAGTCGCAAAGATAATAAATCACTTATAAAGACTCCCAGTTCTGTTTCAACGGTAAAGATTAGCCTGGCACACACTCTTGAGTTGTTTTGCAGAATTCAAACACCATCCCTACCCGCCTTGAGAGCTCAGCCACCAGATCAACTGGAAGCTAAGAAATTATGTTGATCTTTCCTGACCCTTGTGACTTCAACTAAAACTTTGACTCTGTCAACCTGTGCCCCAATTCTAGACTGAATTCTCCTCTGCTTAAGCCCCTTCATGAATATGCATGTACCCTTAGCTTAAAACTTCTCCAGTTTTGCTCTTGGGGAGATACTGCTTTGGGAAAGATACCCAGTGTTATTACTTGCTGCAATAAATCCTCCCTTCTCCTCCTCTGACTTGGTTGTGTCATTTGGCTTGACACCCACCAAGAGGCAAACCCAGATGTGGGGTAACAGTTGGACGTGAGACAGGAGACATTTACAGACAGCCTTCTGTTTACACTTCCAGATAGAAGTAACAAAAGGAACAGGGTAAATAGCTGGACTTTGCCTCCAGTGGACACTTTAAGATAACAGTAATGGCAGGGGCAGAGAGGAGCTGAGCCCTGACCACATGAGACAAAGAGACCACATATTTCTCATTCTTGACGTCAAGGAGACCCTCCCGACTACACATAGTAGATGATGTCAACCTACCCATAGGCCTCTTCACTAGAAGCCATCTTGGCTAAGAGATGCACACACACAGGGAGGACCCTGAGATAAACCAAATATGGACTCAGAGCCAGGCAATGCTAGATGATTGGCCAGAGGAAACCCGGAAGAAATGTCCCATATTAAGTGATTCAAACTACCACGAGGGCATGACTCTGAGTCCGCCTGTGTGTGTCTATTCACACATACTATTTTTCCTCCTAATAAACACTTCATTTGTTTCACTACTTTCCATCTCCTTGTGGAAATTCATTTCTAAAAACCGACAGGCCAGGGCCTTGTCACTGGCCACTGTCTCTGGTGGTCTAGTGGCTAGGATTCAGCACTCTCACTGCCATGGCCTGACTTCAATCTCTGGCCAGGGAACCGAAATCTTGCTTCAAGCTGCTGCAGGCCAAGGCCACCTGATATCAGATGGACCTACAGTTGTTGTTTAAAGTGATCAGCTAAAAGTATGCTCATTCATTCTAGTATTAGTTGAATGACTCCTTTTATTTTTATTATTATTTTTTTTGGCGGTACACGGGTCTCTCACTGCCGTGGCCTCTCCCGCTGCGGAGCACAGGCTCTGGACGCGCAGGCCCAGCGGCCATGGCTCACGGGCCCAGCCGCTCCGCGGAACGCGGGATCCTCCCAGACCAGGGCACGAACCCATGTCCCCCACATCGGCAGGCGGACTCTCAACCACTGCGCCACCAGGAAAGCCCGACTCCTTTTTTTTGCGGTACGCGGCCTCTCACAGTTGTGGCCTCTCCCGTTGCAGAGCACAGGCTCCGGACGCACAGGCCCAGTGGCCATGGCTCACGGGCCCAGCCACTCCGCGGCATGTGGGATCCTCCCAGACCAGGGCACGAACCCGTGTCCCCTGCATCAGCAGGCGGACTCTCAACCACTGTGCCATCAGGGAAGCTCCGACTCCTATTATTAAAAAGAAAAACACAGGCCCCAAATGGGGTCACTTATGCCGGGCCACACCACCAAACTGGGGCTTAATACCTAACTTAATTAATTAAAGCTTTAGTATCCTCCTCTTACCCTCAGTTTTCCACACTGCTGTCAGAGCCATCTGAAACGAAAACTTGTCCATTTATTTGCTTACTTAAAATCCTTCAGAGTCATCACCTACAGGTAAAAATCCAAGTGCTTTCATGTGATTTAACCCCTACCTACCCGTCCAACTGAAATATACCCTTCACTAATACTGGACTGCTTATACCTCCCTATGCAAACCATGCAACAATTCTGGTTATTTGGTAACTACCCTTTTTTTTTTTTTTTTTCTTTTTTGCGGTACGCGGGCCTCTCACTGTTGTGGCCTCTCTCGTTGCAGAGCACAGGCTCCGGACGCGCAGGGTCTGCAGCCATGGCTCACGGGCCCAGCCGCTCCGCGGCATGTGGGATCTTCCCAGACCAGGGCACGAACCCGTGTCCCCTGCATCGGCAGGCAGACTCTCAACCACTGCGCCACAAGGGAAGCCCCTACCCATCTTTTGAGTCAGTCCAAGCCTTGTCTTCTCCAGGGAGCCACCTCTGACTGCCCTGCAGTAAACTAAACCATAACTTCTGCATAACTTTTACTACACAAAATAGCCCTTTAGAACTATCAATTTATGTATATGTCTGTTTTTCGCACTGGTCCATAAACTCCATGACAGGATCTTGCTTTAGTAACCTATGTCAAAGGCCCAGCATGGCATGGGACAAAAAGGGTATGCACTGACTGACAGTGGTTTAACAATTCTAGCTCCACAGTATGAATCTGAACCTTTTTAGAAAAGGATTTTCAGAACAATCTCACGATCTTGGGCTTCCAAATTAGTTCCAACATAACTTCACATAATTTTTTATAATAGAAGCAAATCAAAGGCCAGTTTTAGGACTTGGATGAAAAACGCAAAAGAAGAGGATTGGCAGCATAAAAAATAGAGTGAGGGACTTCCCTGGTGGTGCAGCGGCCAATGCAGGGGACACGGGTTTGAGCCCTGGTACGGGAAGATCCCACATGCCGCAGAGCAACTAAGCCCGTGCGCCACAACTACTGAGCCCATGTGCCATAACTACTGAAACCCACACGCCTAGAGCCCGCGCTCCGCCACAAGAGAAGCCACTGCAATTAGAAGCCCACACACTGCAACGAAGAGTAGCCCCTGCTCACCGCAACTAAAGCCCGCATGTAGCAACGAAGACCCAATGCAGCCAAGAATAAATAAATAAATTTATTTTTTTAAAAAAAGGCCAATTTTACTTTATGATTAGAAGCATAATGCCTTTAGTCTCTAGGAATGGGTCTATCCCTTCTGCATTTACTCTTTTTGCCCTGAACTTGAGACTCTCTCCTCTTCACTTGTATCAGTCCATGATCACTCCCAGCTTTCATACTTATATCTGAGCTAACTGCAGAAAATTCCTTAAGTAGGATCTATTTGGATATATATATATATTTTTTTACCTCATTGGGATGATTTTTAAATTGCAGTCATTTTATTTTAGAGTCTCCTAGCACTCTTGCGTACACAGAACTTTTACAAATGCAAGCCAGAGAAGGAGACCCACCTCACTATGTATTCGAAGTCTGAGCTTTTGTGACATAGTCTAAAAAACACTGAAAAATTCCTAACATACCTCTCAACTGTCACCCCCTTCAACAGACTGCTGTAAGGATTAAATGAGATAAACCTGCTAAAAGTCTCCCCTAAAACAGGTAGGTTCCTCTAAGGAAGTTATATTCAAAATGCTGGTCAGCCACAAGACAAAGAGTTTGGCCAGAATCTGAATCAATAATCTACTTCCTTCAGTTAGCAAATCTGCTACAAAAAAATGTCAGCTGAGCTAAACAGTATACTCACATTTCACTATAATGTAAGTATACTTACATTATAGTGAAAACTCCTCATCTTTTCACAGAACAGGAGCAAAAAGTTCACAGAACAGCAGCCTGTCCAAGCTTTTGGACCATCCAGGATTGTTCAACAATTTGCTATGAACTCTGAACCCCAAGTAAAATCCAGAAACTTTTTCCTAGCCCCTCTTGCAGCCAGAAGAGAGCTATGTGACCTAGGATCTGCCAATGAGAGTCACCCATTTAAGCTTTTGATTAGGAAGAGACACGAAAGGAAGGAGGTGCTAGGTAAAATCCTTTATTCTGGTCAAGGCAGATGCATCTAGCTTTGGGGAGGAGGCAAGGCTCACTGACATCTAGTGGTCAGCAACAACAATGCAGGCTACAGTGTCCAAAACTACCTCAACAGCACTGCGGTATTTGCTAAAGAAGGCTCAAAGCATGGTTTGGACACTGTTTCTGGCTTTGCAGCTTCAAAGCCAGACTCTGGCTCTCCCAAATATTATTCGAGTTCTTCCACTCATTTATAAAGTTTAAAATAGCTTTCAAACTTAGCCATTAGACACCTTCACAAACTTAACACTTTTGCAACAGATTTTAAGTTTACTGAAATATAACCATCAAAAAAAAAAGAAAGTCCAATTTTTGATTACTAGCTTACCCATACCTTTATACAAAATGAGTGTTAACCCATATTATTTAGCCACATTCGTTAAGTTTTCATTAACTCTACTCAAAAAAGGTCGAAACAATTCTAGCAATGATATTTTGAATGGACCTAAAATTAGGTATCTGTCATTTGAACCTCTAAAAATAACTAATATTTCTCCTATAATAATGAAAAATGTGTTTGATGTGGGGAGGGGTGTCTTATGGATAAGCCGAGTACTAAATTTCAAGGTCAGAAAATTAGTAAGTCTAGTCTTTCCTCTTCCCTTTTCTCAATCTCACAACCAGGAATGCACAAAAAAGGTCAAGAGCTTGGTTAGCATGGTAAGAAGGAGACAACTTATTTTTTGTCTGGGATAGGTTTTAGCCACTGCATCCAGAGGCACAGTCTGTTCCTTGGGGATGGGCCTGCTATTACAAGATGTTTAGTTCATTTAGGAACTTCCCTTTCTTCTAAGAGTTAAGAAAACATTTTCGCTACTAAATGATAAGCAAAGGTAACCTTCCACAGAACCTGCAAAAATCTCAAGTTTCACATTTAAATAGAAACAAGTGTGTTGAGACATACTTTCATCAGTCCTTCCTTTCTTTCAATATATTTTATTCTGATGAAGTTACAAAAGTAGATACAAAATATATTTTTTTAAAAGTACAGTTAACTGACTTAGAAAAATAGATAAAGCCCCTAAAGGTTTAAAAATACAAAATAAATTTTCATGTAAAGAACATTTAAAAATATTTTAGATGATAACCAAGACTAACTTAAACTATTTTAAATGTAGACCAAACATAGAATGTTGTTCTATAATCAATCTATAGCACACTGGTAATCCATTTGGATTTACAGAATACTTGTTTGGAAAAGAACCTGATAATGAGAGAAAACCCAAGTGAATTTCAATGCAGTTGCTTCAATAAAATTACTGCTATCACAGGTAATATCAATAGCATCCCCCAAAGCCCTTTACAGTCTGAAATACCAAAATCTAATGCAAAACAAAGGAACACTGAGGAACTACTTATTTTCCCTCTTTGCCAGAATTGTACAATAGTAAAAAACCAAATCCAGTTACTGAACTGATATTAGGAGGAAATAATGTCCCTGTTGAAGCTGCTTAGTTTGGTGTACCAGCTGGTATTTTCAGGCCAGAATTCTAGACAGGAGAGACAGCCTCATACAACCAGGCAAGGGTAACAACAGCACCATGACTGGAGTTGCTTAGAAACAAATTTCTAGGACTTAATACTCTTCAGTAATGATTTATTTATGCTTATAAGGTGATGATGTTATGTTTAGAAGCTTCTCCACTTCTAATGTGACCTCACTGCTCAGAGAGAAGGCCAAGAGTATAATCAAGAAACCTCAACAATATTTGAAAAATTAAAATCACCACCAGAATTGTTCCTCTTGCATTACTAGAAAAACCTTCCTCTTGCTGTTATCAATGTAATGATGAATACAGATGTGCATTTCTCAAGCAGCTACATGAGCTAGGGATCTACAAGTCTAAGATGAAAGGAAATACTTTGTTAGCTGGCAGCACACTAAAAATCACTTTATTCACAGTTTGGAGAATAAAGGATACATTTGGCTGTCAATACAAAAACTGTAGTACAAGGAAGTTGCACTATTTAAACAAAAACCTGCACTAAAATCATGGGTTGGACAGTACTTGCTAAATTATGCAGTTAATCCTATGGTGCTTTAA